>NW_020838021.1:4155379-4755379 GCF_003676395.1 Aethalodelphis obliquidens | reverse complement strand
ACATTTTAGGGCTGGCAGGAGTACCAGGAAAAGGAATCTAGCCATTATACACTGTTGAGCACGCCATGGATACTATGATTTTATACTTTCAAGGTCAATGTACCCACCTGCAGCTCAGGAACAATAGTTCCCCTCTCTGGACAGGACCCTCCAAATGATGTGAGTGGTGAAGGAAGCACAATAGGGTTTGGGCTGATAAAGTTGGAGATATCGCAGGATGGTGGGTCTGATACAACTCTCTGCATGGTCACTTTCTCCACCACAATAAACTGATTCCAAGGCAACCAGAGCGTCCTCTTCTCAGGTAGAAAAGGTGACCGATCAAAGATTAAGACGACAGAGATACCACCGACAGCTACGAGGTCAAAGCTGAGAAGGAAAAACAGAAGATAGTTTCAACCAAATGAACAACTAAAATAAAATTAAAGTTTAAAAAACAGGTAATTTCAGTGCTCTTTCCTTCTTTTGGGATGCAACTATATCCATTTGTATTCTCTATTTTATTCCTTCTATTCCATCTAACTAAATATTCATTTCATGGAGTGTTCTTTTCACTATCCAGTAGACTTGGTGAGAAAAAATTCCACATCACCAGTTGATATTCACCTAGGATTTATAAATCAATTTTAATGCTTTCTTAAACAAAATCACTGCATGTATTTCTGCAAAGCCAAATCTGACATCACTGCTCCTCCCTGTGCTAGAGAGAACTGAAAGATGGCCATTGAACATTAAGCAACATCTGTAATATGCTGCATTATTCATCCTAAAAAAATTCCTATAATGTAACTCAATAAAAGTAAGGAGCCAAAAGGTTAAATACCTTGTTCACAGTCACAAACATAGTGTCAGAAACCTGATGGTGACTTTGAGATGGCATTTGGAGAGAGATACCAGCTGAGGAAATTTGTTCAGTGAAATTTTCTTGAACAATACCATGCTTGAACCCTCCATATCTGGCTGCCCCCTTTGGCGCCTGATTCTACTTGAACTCTAGATTTAGGATTTCTGGTTCGCTCTAGAATGCCTCTTCGTTTCCTGTTGTAAGGAAGTCTGCAATGGACCCTGTCCATCTCCACTGACAACTCCTTCCATATCTCTGACTAAACAAGACTACCTCTTCTGTAAGTCCATCTCTTGGTGTGGTCTCTGAAATGACTCTTCAGCTGGAGCATAATAGACTCAGATTTCAGTTCATTCTGCACTAGATGGCTCTACCTTCCTGCTCTTTTAAGTACAATGATGTCTTTGAGATAATGTACTTGAAAGCATTCAAAAAGCATAAAATACTATGTATACAAGATAATGATAAATTATCATTATATCTTAAAAATGGATAAAGGGCAATGGATACTCCTTAATATTCAAAGCAACTTAAATCCACAGGAGAGAGATGTAAGCAATTCTGTGTTTAAAAAAAAAAAAAGAACTTTCTTAACACACTTCTCAATGGTAAAATGCTCTGATAGTGAATCAGACTTAATTATGGCTATCTCACCACTCCCTTCATATGACATTTATTATATTTATTATAGTATTACCAATTGTGTCCTGTTGCAGAAATCTTTCATGTAAAGATAAGTGGACAGTAACTAAAGGATAGCTAATACTGTATTTTTTATTGTTGCTTTTTCAGTCAAGTAGCTGTAATATTAAGGCAGTTTCCAAAAAGAGGATTTGAAGAACTGCATTAGCTTTAGAAAATAATTCAGGTTTGAAGTAAAAAAAGAAAAACCCAAACAGCTTATGGTTTAAGACAGAGAGGCTGAATTCATGATAATACAGGAGGAGTTTAAGGCAAGCGTAGTGGGGGAAAATCCTACATTGCTTGTCAAGAGACCTTTTCTCTGGTTCACATTCTACACTGATTCAACTGTGTCCTTGGGCAAGTTTATTTGCCTCACCCAAACCTCAGCTCTTGAGTCCTTAAAACTGAACTGCTTATTTATTTGAAAACAAAAACAAATGCAAACACGAAAACAAAATAAACTACCCAAACAAGAACATATGTACCTGGGAATTATTCTCTACTTCTAGAAAGATTAAGCAGACAGGCCAGGCTTCTTGTTTTGTAGAAAGAATGTGATTTTGGCTTCATACACACCTGGGTTCAAATCTCAAAATTCAAGCTTTGTCATGTTAACTTTGTGTCTTTGGGCTAATTATTTAACCTTCATGAACTTCAGTTTCCTCATTAGGAAAATGGGGCTAATATGGTCTATCACTCAGCTACTGCCATAAGCGAGTAAATAAGATAAAGACTTAAGAACCAAGCATTTAGTAGGGACTCAACAAATGTTAACTTTCTTCTCAAATCAGATCCATTGCCCTATTAAATTTACAGATGTCTTCTCTTGTAGTTCAGATAAACTCTAGGCCAGTTTTTGATTATCTCCATAAGCAGATACTGAGTTTTAAGTTCTCCTGGGAACTTCCCCTAAGCATCCTGTGTTGGGTTAGTTTTATGTGTCAACTTTGTTGGGCTACAGTACCCAGTTATTTAATCAAACACTAATTTAGGTGTTGCTGGGGAGGTATTTTGTAGATGTGGTTAATATCTACAGTTAGCTGAGTTTAAGTAAAGGGGATTACCCTTGATAATGTGGGAGGGCCTCATTCAATTAGTTGAAAGAGCAAAACTGAAGTTTTTCAGAGGAAGAGGACTTCTGCCTCAAGACTGCAGACGTAGCATCTACTCGTTGCCGAGAGATTCCAGTCTGCTAGCTTACCCTGCAGTTTTTGGAGTTGCCAATCCCCACAATCACATAAGCAATTCCTTGAAATCTCTTTCTTTCTCCCTCTCTATATACAGTTAACCCTTGAACAACGTGGGGGTTAGGGTTTCCCCCCAAGCACAGTTGAAAATTTGCTTATAACTTTACAGTTGGCCCTCCATATCCACAGTTCCACATCCACGGATTCAACAGACTGCGAATCATGTAGTACTGTAATACATGTTTATTGAAAAAAATCCACACGTGGACCCATGCAGTTCAAATCCATGTTGTTCAAGGGCCAACTGTATATATATTATACATATATATAATATACATTATATATATGTATAATATGTATTATACATATAATACATATTATAATACACATGTATATGTATAATATATATAATATATACACACATATGCATGCATATGTACATGCATATATACATGCATACACACACACACACACACACACACACACACACACACACACACACACACACACACAGAGGTTCTGTTTCTCTGCAGAACCCTGATTTCTCCTCTTCCCACCTAGCTATTATATATAGTAAACACTGTCTGGGTGGCTCATTAATTGCTATGGTGGTGGAAGGTGGATCTGTAGCCAACAATCCATCTAAACTATTGCAATACCCAATAGAATGCTCTCTCGATGATTAATTCCTTTGGGATTTCCCCCACCACAAATGGTCTCCATTGGCAAGAGTCAGTAAGAACAGGTTACAAAGTCACGTGAGAGTGAGCATAAAACACCCAAGGGAGAGGGCATACTTGTCTGGAGACCGTTAATCCGTAATAAGTCAGACCCGTCCTATTCATAGATGGAAGACTATTGTAGCTTATGTAAAATGCTTATTTCTGCCTTATGGTATCCATAAATGAACAAACTCTTACCTTGAGGGGAATCAGAGGAAACCCTCTCTTCATCTCCCAAAGTCTTCTGAACAAAGTTCTTGAGACCTTTAATGCTCTCAAGAATCTTCTAGGAATGTCAATGCTTCACCTATTTTGCTTATCATTAGCTGAACTATCAATATGAGCATCTGTTACATATCTAAGTTGAAGGTGGTAAATCATAGAAGGTAAGAGCAAGATTACTTGGGTTCAACTTTTGGCTCTACCCTTATTAGCTGTGTTAATTTGGATAAGTTTTCTCGTCTGCCAAATGGGGAGGATGATAATAATGATTCCTATCTCATAAAGTTGTTATGAGGATGAAACAATATGTATGAAAATGCAAGGAATACAGTAGATACTCATACATCATCTTTCCTTTAGAATTGCCTTTTTTTTCTTTTCTGCTACTTTGGCCTCTCCCAATCTGCATACCTAATCTCTTCTTACTTTTAGAGGGACCCGTCTTCCACTCCCATCCTTCCTTCTGCTTTTTATACATCACTTTGGTCTCATGACCTAGACTTTTCCTGGTTCCCTATGGAAAGTTGTCAATTAACTTGTGCAGATGGATGATAATGTGGGTAATTAGTTCTCCAGCCACCATAACATATTTGCATATAACAGGGAGTTTGAAAGAGTCAATAACTTAACCCAAAGCAGTGATACCATTGATGGGAACAAAAGGCACAGTGGCAGAGAGGTGGGATTGAGATTTGGAGACAGAAAGCCAGAACTTTACAGCATTTTGCATATCACACCCTGTCTACCAGGTATCTAAATGCTAACCTCAACCTTTCTATAATCCTTTTGCCCTCAGGTATACAGATGGTCCCCAAGTTACAATGGCTTGACTTAGGGTTTTTCAACTTTATGATGGTGCAAAAGTGATAAGCGTTCAGTAGAAACCATACTTTGAATTTTGATCTCTTCCCGGGCTAGCGATATGCGATAGAAACTCTCTTGTGATGCTGGGCAGTGCAGCGGGCCACAGCTCTGTTGGCCACGTGATCACGAGGGTAAATAACTGATATGCTTACAACTCTTCTGTACTCACACAACCAGTCTGTTTTTCACTTTCAGTTCCGTATTCAATTGATTACATGAGATATTCAATACTTTATTACAACAGGCTTCGTGTTACATGATATTGCCCAACTGTAGGCTAATGGAAATGTTCTGAGCACATTTAAGGTAGGTTAGGCTAGGCTATGATGCTTGGTAGGTTAGGTGTATTAAATGCATTTTCAACTTAAAATATTTTCAACTTATGATGGATTTATCGGGATGTAATTCCATCATAAACTGAGGAAGATCTGTAGTTTCTCTAGATATTCTACTTCTGAAATGTACTTAACTCAATCTGAGGTAGCAACCAGCAGAGACATATAAATGGAAACTCTCATCACACTGTCACTTTATGTCTAAGAGATGATAGTGGGACTGTCTGGTTGGTATTTGGGGCATATATTTTGAATGCCTACATCCTTTGTGGAGCCTGAGGGAAGAGTTACTGCCAGAGGGGACTCTGGCTAATATCTGTCATCTATATAAACCTAGTTCTCACAGTGAGCTCAGTGGGAGGATGCTGGTATTTTACTTAAGATTAAAAACACAAAAATAACAATAAAAATTGTCATTCTTTAATGCTTTCTATAAACTGGAAACAGAAAGTTTATAGACTTTTTAGACATCACATTTCTTTTAGGTTCTTTTGTGAATATCGAATAACTCACTGAAACCTTTGGACACAAGCTAAAAAACCTAAGGCACATCATTTCTCCATAAGAAGCCAAATATCCCTGTGGGCATATTCTATTTAAAGAAATAATCCATTTCTCAATTTCTGGCACATGGTTGAACCTGCTGGCAAGGGAGAGGCCAGTTTTCTGTACCAGCTACTGGTGCGTGAACTACCAAAATTCCATCATTCAATCTAATTGAGAAAAAAGTCCATTTGAATTAGTAGAGAGCTCTGATTATAGAATATTTGAAAGGAAATAGTTTTTATTGCATATATATATATATATATATATATATATATGTATTCAGACTAGATGCTCCCAGAGTAGTTCTGCTGAGCTTGTTATAATGAATAGACGGCTCATTTCTAATTAGCAATATAATTTACATACAAATAATTCATATAATTTCCTAAAATCTTAAAAAGTTTTTCTTAAATAGGTTTAAACTCTTCCTTATTATCTTCTTTAACTATTTTTTGTAAGCCTTTTCTTGAGAGGCAGTTGAAAAAATAAATTCAGCATAGCCCAAGTTGAACAATTAACAATTCTGAAGTGGCTAGGACTAATAATAATGTCTGATTTTAGGTTCTTGAAATGACATAGGCTCTCACACTGTGATAAAGCTTCAAGGCAATAGGTCTCTTTATATGAGTACTGAAGCGGCTTGTTATCAGTAGGACATTTCAAGGGTAGCTACCTGGAGTCTAGGGTACCTCAAAGCCATCATTACAATGTTCCTGAGAATCATAAATAGGTACCTTTAAGCTGGACACATGGGCCTATTGACTCAAATATTCTAAACGAATGTCTACCTGAAGGATGGCAACAAAAATGTTTTTGTGAGCAAACCCTTTTCCACGAGGAAAAGATTTAACTAGTGGTCTTGCTTTCCAGGTCTCTGAGAACCTGGGGAAGCCCTTAGAGAGCAGCTTGGTGGTTGGTGCTTAAGGTTAAATCACTATGGTTATATAGACACCAAGGGAAATTGGTTAAGCTGGCCATGCTTTTCGACCTGTTATAGCCACTAGTAAAATAGGCAGTCTAGGGAGGACACATTTTTTTTTTCCTTTAATGTCTCAATGTGGTTGAATTGTATGCCTTTGGAAGAAACCTTTTGGACAACTTTACCTCTGAAATATTTTGAGGCTATCATGGAAAGAACAGCCTAGGTGTTCAATGCTTCATTACCTGCATCATCTTACTGGATTTTGAATCTGTATTTATAAATGATGAAGGCTTAGATGAAGGCTAGACAACTTTCCACATGGCCAGGGTTTCAGGAAGACTTGACAGTAATAGTACAGGGTTGGTTAGGAGCTAAACTTGGTTTGATTTAGATGGGGAATAGAGGAAATAAATAACACCAATGACTTTTTTAGATACAGCTTGAAGGAAGATGGGCTTATAAACACTGTATCACTTGAGCCCTGGTTTGACTCATGGCTAGAAGTCAGTATTTGGCCCACACAATGATCAGAAGCAATATTGACGTACCTTCCATCTTGCCGGCTGATGGTAAACCCATAATCACTGTGGTGCAAGAAACTAACATTCACCCCTACTAGAGGGGTTCCATCTACAGCCATCACTTGGCCTCGAATCACACAAGCACGCCTGCAACACAAGATCAAAGGCAAATATAAAAGCATGTTGAAACTAGATTCTAGAAGCCAAGTTGGAGAAAGTTTGGAAAACACAGTTCAGTATAACAAAGAAAACAATAATTTCACCAACGAGTAGTAACTTCTAATAACATTTTGGTGACGGTATGAATACCTTTTTTTACCAATAAAAACTGGGATTATACTCAGTATAGTTCTGAATCCTGATATTTTTTTCATTTTTTTTCTTTTTCTTTTTTTTTTTTTTTTGCGGTACGCGGGCCTCTCACTGCTGTGGCCTCTCCCGTTGCGGAGCACAGGCTCCGGACGCGCAGGCTCAGCGGCCATGGCTCACGGGCCCAGCCACTCCACGGCATGTGGGATCTTCCCGGACCGGGGCACGAACCTGTGTCCCCTGCATCGGCAGGCGGACTCCCAACCACTGTGCCACCAGGGAAGCCCATGAATCCTGATATTTTAAAGTTGGCAGTATATTATTAACACTGTCCAATGTAATTAGAAATTCCTTAATATATCATTTTGATATTAGATAATATAGCCCTAAAACAGTATTCCTTGTTTAATCCATTCCCTATTTTAGGATATTTAGTTGTTTCTTATTTTTTTCTGCAATGAATTTCTTATTATTTCCTTGGGAGATAGTCCTAGTCATGGAAAGATACTTTTCTCTTATTAAAATTAATTAAAATGAAAATTAGTTAATACATAAATACACTGTAGACGTGACTAAAGTCCCTGCTGACCACCTCCCTCCCAGTTCCTGGTCTTCTCCCCAGAGGTAATCAGCAATATCATTTTGTTGAGGGCATTTTCTATGCATTTACATACATAGGTGTGAACACTTTTAAGGCTCTTAATACATATTGCCAAATTACTTTTTCTGGAAAAATAAAAAAAAAAAAAAGCAGACTTAGTTGGGCAAATTTTAACAGTTAAAGTCTGCAAAAGAGACATCGTCCCTGACTATATAGCACCATGTTTCTCTGGCCTGATTGAAATAAAATATTTCAGGAGATTTTCCCTTTAAACAAATGAGTTTCATCTTTGCCAAATAAGAGGATTCCATTAGACTAGCCCTTAACAGAGCTGTCTCCCAGGGACATAGTCCACTAAAACGAGTATACTTTCAGCTCTAGCTTGGCCAACAAGTTGTAACAAAGTTTAGGAGCTTGGCAGTTAAGAAGGCCCAGGGGCAACCCCCAAGCACAGATTTTTCACTTGTCTGTTGTTTTTGGGGTTGGGGGGAAGGGGGTCTCACCAGAGTCCAGTCCTAGCCTTGGCAGCCCTGAGCTCTAGAACGTGCATTTTATAGCTGGAGCTGGTAGGGTTGAAGAGGTTGGGCAGGGTCAATGATTTTTACTAGGGCATTAATGTCATTTTTTTCACCAAGTGAGATCAGGGTATCCAGGCAAGCTCAATCTTGGATTAAAAGGGGCCATGTGATTTGGGCAAACATGACTTTCCAAAGTAACCATAATAATTCCACCCTGGCATTATACATTCTTTCAATCAGCAAGTCAAGGCAATGTGTCTAAAGGCTCTTGGCCACAAAGATCGTTCAAGAGAAAAAAAAACTGTGAAAAAGCAAGAGACAGTTACCAGCCAAAGCTTGTGTTATATGTTATGGCCAATAAACATCACTACTAAATTCTACTGCAATCAGAAGAACTGGGATATGTTATACTGATAGGATTTATCCTGCATCACCTAAAGCCTTCCCTCAACACAAACTATAAGCCATTAAGTATTGCACAAAGCTAAGCTAGTATAATTGTTGCTATTAGTGTCTTTACTGAACTCTTCAGACCGACATTCCTAGTTCTGACATAAATTAGTGGGTTTCTTCTTTCCAATGAGCTGTCCATCTTATGAATTCTGTAAATAATGGTTCTGAATGGCATGCAAATGGCACACTGGCACTTGCTTTGCCTTGTCTGATTCTTCCAGTTCCTTTTTGGGGAGATTTTGAAATCCCATTTGTTCTAATAGAGAAGATATTTGAAAGTCACCAAGTTCTGGATTTTGAACTAATCCTGACAGATCTGGTCCCTGGTTCTAAATCCAATGTAACAAGACATGAAAAGAGAAGGATGGCTCTAGTTTTATACAGTGACATTTTGAAGGTCTTTACAAAGCAAAATTTGACAAACTGGGTATAGATTAAGTAGAAACCAGCTGAGAAAATCTCCTGCAAACTACATAGGGATCGGAGCCAGAGGGGCTGAGAAGAAACGTGCATTAGTGAGGCCACCTTCATTTGAAGATCAGTTCAACATTGCTTCCTGAGCCCTATGTGCTGATGGCTTTTGGGGGGGGTGTGGTAGGGGGTAATTATGAACTTGCCAAGTCTTTACCAGTTAACAAGGTGGGCTTTTCAACAATGATGCCTACTTAGGTGGTCGCTGATTCCCTACTGGCAAGACAATTCTACAC
The DNA here is from genome assembly GCF_003676395.1 of Aethalodelphis obliquidens. Lineage (NCBI taxonomy): Eukaryota > Metazoa > Chordata > Mammalia > Artiodactyla > Delphinidae > Aethalodelphis > Aethalodelphis obliquidens. The sequence goes on along the minus strand of NW_020838021.1, from coordinate 4,745,944 downwards.
GCGCTTATTTTACTTGTTCACATTAATCTAGACATTGTGTCTTCCCACAGCTGTACTAGGCTCAATTATTTTTGTTTTTATTTTGTCAAGCCTAGTTGACATTATTTGCTCATATTTTATGACAGACACAGATCTGTCTCTTCTCTTAGCTGCTCTTTTATTTTCTATACAGCTTATATTTATGAAGGATCCAGGCTGGTGAGTGAAAGTCTCATAAAAGTCATCATTATTCTGTGCACTTCTCTTGTATTCTTCTCTTCCTTCATTCTGTATCTCATTCTGAGTAGACTTGTCTTTTGAATCCTCTTCTCTTTAATATTCCTCATATTTTATGAAGCACACAGATTTGTGTGATAACGACTCATCAAAGTCATCATTATTCAAGACATTGTCTACCTGTTCTCATTCATTTCTCTCATCATTCATAAATAATGCTCAGACTTGTCTTTCAACTCCCCTACTTTTTTTATTCCTCATATTTTATGATCCACACCAACTTACAGCATATGATAAAGCCCCATAAAACTTATTATTTTACATTTATCAGCATTGAACTCTCTTTGTAATGTACTGGATTTTAAATGTTCTAAGATTCCCTGTATCTTGCTGCATTTGCTTCCATTATTTACACACTCCATGTCATCCATTTTTCACAAGAATAACTCTTAGCTCCTTTCATTCCTGGGTTACTAGTACTTACTATAATCTTTGACCAACATCAGTCATCCTGCATCAGTATAAGTTGTCTAAATTTCCGGACAGTATTATTCTTTTTTAATTGGCAGTAATTTGGATTGGCACTGCATGCAGAAACCTAGGAAAAAAATCTTCTCAGGCAAACTCTCCATTTCAAAAAGAATGCTCTCACGTCTGCTCGCTTCCCCAGGCTACTCGAGCTCCAGATGGCCCTTAGGGAACCTTCAGATATAGTCTTGGCAGGTATGGTGTATTGTGCCACTTCATACAGCACAACTGCCACTTTGTACGCTCCAGCTTCTAAACTCAACTTTCTTCATTAATTGTGGGGGGTAGCCTTGTATCTGCTTTATTTTTCCTGACTTACGCAACCACTAAAATATACTTTCTCCCCCATGTACATAATCTGTTTGTTTATGTTTCCAATATCCAAGGTGGCCTGCATAATTCACCTTTTTCCTAGGTTAGATCCTTGCTGAAGTAGTGAGGCATCTATGGCTGGGGTCTGTCTTCAGTCATCCCACAATCCTACTTTCCGTGTTTTTTGTCATGCCCAATTGCGGTGCCTCCCTGTTTCCTGTCCAGCTTCTTCAAATCACCATTTAAGTGAGGCAGTCATACTTGGCCTGTCCTTGGTCTGTCCTGAGGAAACATCTTGAACTCTTAAACTTTTGCCACATGAAAAAGTTCAACGTGAGTCCTAAACCTTTAAGGACCTGTCTTTTCCTGAAACCTTTTCAATTAAGTAATATACGGAACTCTTGTGAACCTTCCAAACTAGATTACAGAAGCTACTGTCTGGACTATCATGAAGCTGGCCCTGCACATGTGTATAGCAGGTATGTGCCCGGTGTGACTGTCTTTTGTGTTGGTTGTGTGTGTGTGTTTGAGTACTCTCAATGGCGGGTACTGCATGCTTTCCATCTTTGTCCGGGGCTCTCCTTCTTTGATCCACAGACTTGGATGGGATATTTTGCTTCCTTGAACCTCTAAAAACAAGGACTTCTCCCTGCTATTGTGGGTTAGAGCAAGATAACTTGAACTTGGATGAACGTGTCCAATGTGACTTTAAAAACATGTATGGGGAAGATCACCCCTCACAAGTGTCTCTTTTCTTCTTCTCTGGATAATACAGGCCAAGCTGTCGACCTGCTGTCACTATGCTAAAGCAGCAACCTCAGAGGAACTGCTTCTCCCTTTAACTAAATGCTGAATCCTCTAGGTGTTTGGAGCTTGGTCTGAAGAACAGGGCATCTTGGGAAACGCAAGTCAGTACACTTTACCGAGAGCCTTATTTAACTAACAAGCTGCTTGTTAGTTCTGATGCAAAAGGTCTAATTCATTCTGTATTTGCTATTTTCGTGGCATAGTCAAATTATCCCTAGCCTTCAATAAATTCTTGGTTTCATTTTCCTCTTCCCTTCTTTGTTGTCTTTTGTCTTTGGTGTCAAATTTCCAATATTCATTCAACACCTCAGGCAAAAAACATTAACCTCAAGCACAAAAGTTGGTTTGAAAAACAAGGCTGAAAACTAAATTGCTGAAAGAAGATGTAATTTACTGCATGGTATTTCTGATTAAAATCTTTCGTAAGGAAAATGAGGCTCAAGGGCTAGGGAAGTTATAGCTATTTGCTTTTGTTGCTAACAGGAGCATAAGCAACCTTTGAAGGGTAACATTCAAAATCAAGGACCTGGCCAGCAGGGGATCTAGCAGCAGGTGGACAGGTTAGGTTGTTTTTTCCACAGGAACAGATGAAATCCTTTCCGCAGCTGACAGCTCTGGTCAAGAGATAGCATCGAGAAGGACTGGGCTGAGAGAGGCTATGTGAATCCTCTGCTCAGTGGTGTTGGAATCCTGCCCTGTAAATTCCTCTATGAGTTGTCAGTTGGTTCAAATCTCCAAGGGACAGAAACCTGCTGCATGTGAGGTGTGGTTTCATGGTTCTCCTGACATCTTCTCCGCGGGCTTATTATACCGTAACGTTCCACAGCTGTAGATTGTGTCATTTGGGCTAAATCACTGCTGCTTCTGGGGGCGCTACTGGAATGCAAATACCTCTGAGCGGTTGGGACAAAGGGCTTATGATGCCCTCTTATCCACTGTGGCACACAATGAATAAAGGATCTTCTTTTAAGAGTGTAATTTTGGGACTGTAGTATTGGTCCTCAGTCCCTTCTGGTTATCTTTCTCTCATATACACCAGTGACTCTCAAACTTGATCATGCACCAGAATCACCTGGAAGTCTTGTTAAAACACAGGCTGCCGGGCCTGCCCTCCCGTGTCCCCTGCATTGGCAGGCAGACTCTCAACCATTGTGCCACCAGGGAAGCCCCAACTCAAATATTTTTATATGAAGTTGTAAAATACTTCCAGCCTATCCCACAGCACTACTTCAAGGGTTTCAGAGACCACTTTGAGGTTCCTGTGTAACAGTTCATTTATTAGAAGCCAGCATTCTGGATTGTGAATTACGACCTTCTCATCATGAGAGTTTTGTCTGATAATTGACTACTTCAGGGAATTAAATAGTACCCCTGTGATTGGAAAGAATGAATGGTCCTCCTCAAATGCTTAATTTATGAACACTAACCCCATTATTCCTTTATATACAACTATGTAATTACAATTTGGTATTTCATAACTCAAATACATTTGAGGGTTCTAATATTCAGATATTTTGGGGGTTTCCACACATCACATGCTAGTTTTTTTTTGATGTATGTTATCTAAGCTGGTACAGTACCATGAAAACATTTACTTCTATAGCATAAACCTGTTTTCATGTTCTGCAAATGTGAATGCAGTGAATGTTCATATGCAAACCCAATAAAATCTCATTAGTTTTTAGTTAAATAGAGCAGGCTGATTTAATCCTACTCAGTTGGTCACTAGCCCAAATAAATAATACCTACCAAATGGGTAACATTAAAAGCAGCTAGGAGCATTACCCATCAACATTCTAGGACTCTGGGAAAGGTGGTGCTATTTCAAATGCAGATAGCTTTTTAAGAAGAATTATTTTCCTCATGGCTAGTGATGTTTCAAGTAAAACAAAATGGGGGCACTCACCCTGAGGTAGGGTGCCTATTTTCCCATCTGCCCTGGTAATTGCTTGTCAAAAGTAGGCTTGCTTTTGATGCCTGAAATCCCCAAAGTAATGGGAAAAAGATCAAGTGTTTTGAAGCAATAAGAAAACTGACAACACAGTCACATTTTCAGGACTGCAGAAGTGCCAGTTTGCTTCATTTAGACACATGATTATTTTTGTCCAGAATTTGAATCCTGAAATATTTGCCCTGGAAGCCCTTGTAACTCTTGAATAGTCTCAAGTTTTATTTTATTTTTTTGGTTGGTTTGTTTTTGTCCTGTTTTCCACATTACTCAAATGGTTTATCTTTGTAATCAGCCTTATGGGGTTTTGTTAACCTCATTAACCTTTCCTGTCACTTCTCTGTGAATCTGCCCTTCAAATAAATGGATAGTCGTTAAATACAGGGCAAGTCTGTCTTGTTGGCTATAGCCTGGCCATGGATTACTCTTCCCTCCAGGAGGAAAAAGTGTGGCCTAACTGTCCAGGCCAGTTCTAGCTCTGGCTTGTTAATAATCATCGATGTGACTTTTCCTAAGAAATGGGATTACTCTCAGCCTCCTTTGTTCCTTATGGAAAGTGAGAGTGATAGTTCTTCCCTGTCTTATCCCCAGTCACCTCACAAAGATGCTGTAACAGTAAAGTAACCCAGTAAAGTGACTGTCTTTTGAACTGGACCTTTCAAATTATATTCTATTATGTACCCTATATATATAAAGTATATATATATATATATATATATGTAAATACATGTGTTTGTATAAATAAGATATTAAGCACTTACTATGAGTCAGGTACCATGCCAGGCACTTTTCTTATTTTATTTCACTTACCATCAATATAACCCTGAGTAGGTACTACTATTAGCCTGTTTTAAAAAATGAGGAAACACATTCAGAGAGGTTAAAAAAAATTGCTCAAGATAACGCAGCTAGTAAGTGGTAGAAATGGTGGACGTCTTTTGACCTAGACCCTAAATGGCCTAAGCTGTAGACTTTTTTAGTCAAGATGTAAATAATGTGGCTACAGATGAAAAGAAAGTGCTTTTCATCCACAGGATGTCACTACTTTGTAGACATTTACCAGCTGCTGAGCACTTTCTACGTGCAGGGTGTATGGTGGAGATGCACCACAAGATGTCATTTGTTCTTTCTCCCTAGACTTGCATTGACTCTGCCCTCTCCAGGGACAAGATAAGATGACAGAACTAGCTAGAGTCTCTGCAAGCAAATCGTATGGCTGAGAAGTAGGTATTAAGGATTTGATCCTTTCGAATTTCAATCCTAATTGAGCAGTAAGTAAGATAGGTAAAATATTAGAAGACACCTATTCACACCGAGATAAGCTGTAGACAGCCACTGGTACTACTAATCACCATTACTAAGCACCTCAGAACATCTGAGTTTCAAAATATCACAAATAATCAATTGAACAGCTTTTGAAAGATTTGTGCTCAGATTTCTTTGCCCAAGAGCATTTGCAAAGAAGTGAAAGTCACACATTCCTTCTTTTTTGGTACCTTTAGGTGTTGACTGCTGATTTCAGGAGCTAGCCAGCACTATAAATCTTGGAACCTTCAGCACTTTGTAAGTTTTTAAATGTGTCTTGAACATGTTTCCTGAACTTTAGCATTAGACAAAATAGTTGTCTGAAAATCAGGAGATCCCATCTTCACACACGTAACACCTTTCACATACACGAGATCAAAGTGCTTTATTAGCAAGTAGCAGAAATCTTACTTCTCACTTGGGACGACTACAGAAGTGATAAGCAAAGGAGGTTGCTTAGGAAAAGCAACATGGGAAGACAGACAGACTCACAAGGAATCATGGCAGAGCCAACCCACTCTCGGGTCCCTTTTCCAAATGTGGGCAGGTTATGTGCAGTGCCTCACTTTAGAAAGAAAGGTGAACACAAGATAGATTTGCAGGTGCTGATGCCTTAGAAAGAGCTTCCCCCAGTCCTTAGTTTATTCAATTTATTCAGCAATTGTTGCATTGTGTGTTTATCAGCCCCTAGTTGTGTACCTGGCATAATGTCTTTCACATTCTTAAGATTAAAAATACACAAAGACTTGCCATTAGTAAGTATACCTGGAGGTCCTTAACTACTAGATTCATGAAAAAGTTAAACACAAAGCATATGAATTCAAATTTGTTCCTCAGCAAAATTATGAATGATCAGGTACAGACCTTCTGGGGGATACCTGTACATAGACTGTGAATGTTAACTCAATGAATGCTTTAATGTTATAATGACATTGCATTTCCTTATAAATATTCTAAAATATAAGCTTTCCTTACCTCCTCTTTTTCATAATTCCAAATCAGGATGTGGTTTCTACGTATCTGATTTCTTTTAGGGTCAACACTAATTGATGACAATCTGCTATTTTAAAAAATTCTTTTCATGACTTAAATGGTCGAGGGCTGTTGCTGATTTCTCTTTCAGAGGCCATTCAGTTTGTCTGAGGTATTCAGTTTTTCTCAATGTATTCCTAAAGGACAGGCACCCCATCCATTTATCAGTAAAACCTGGTACAATAACCAGCATGTAGTAATTCCTTGAGAAAGGTTTGTTCTACCTTTCTGTTTCACACAATGCCACAGAATCTTGATTCAGTGGACCCTAAAAGTGACAGCCAGGCTCTGGATTGTGTGATAAGCTGCTGCAGAAGGGTCCAGGTGGCAGGAAACATTCTTGCCAAGATCATCTAACATATAGATGAATGCTATGAGCTCTCTGCTCTAGTGCCAGAGAGGATTTCCCGGACCACTCTGTCTAAAATGGTCACTCTCTGTCCCTAAATTTTCTTTATCTCATTTGACAGTACTTATACCTACCTGACATTTACCTTTTTCATTATTGTCAGTTTTCCTCACTAGACTGTATGGGGAAGGCAATTTGCTGTAGGCCAGAGCCTAGGACAGTGCCATTACGCGGACCAAGTAAACACTGCCATGTTCATCAATCTCAAGAGTGAAATGATTAATCTTCCCCAATGTGGATTATCTTGAAAGAAACTGTAGGGTCTATCATTACAAATGACGCCAAAGTGTGGTTAAATGGGAAGTTTTTTCAGTGTGGTAGATGGGAATTTTTTTGGATGATTGTTTTTTCCCCTTGAATTCATCTGTTTAACACAAACATTTCAAATTGTACTAAAATTATTTATAGGCCCAGATGTCAAAGGATGAAACTTCCTGCAAATAGTTAAGCTGCTCACCGTCCAAATAAGCTTTGTATTTTTTCTTGCAAGTCATCCAGGCGCCTCCTCAAGCTCGCCTGAGTCAATTAGTCCCATCCCTGAGTTTCTGCTGAAAACTTCCAGGTCAGTCTCACTTCTGTAATTGTTTAATGACTTGGTCTCATTTGCTAGAATACCTTGTCTTACATCCATTATGGTTACCTGACTGCTTCATCAAAGCAGTCGAATTTGGGACCCTGAGTTGATGAACCCCAAGCTCCCTGATGTTCCATTATCCACAGAATTTATTGCAATTTGTAATTCATTTAATTCTTTATGTATCTACTTGATGCTTTGACTGCTTCTACCACTAGAATGTAAAGGGAGTTCTGTGAATAAGGGGACTCTGTTTCTTTTGTTTACCTCCATCTGCACAGTTCCTGGCACAGAGTGGGTGACTCAAGAAATATCTGTTGAATAAATGAGTGAATACATATCCTCATCACTTTATAAAAATGAGTTGATAGGAGGATACTAGATTACATTAGAGACAGCAGAGGACTTTGGTATCTCTTGTAGAGAAATTTAAAGTTCTCAGTTACTCTGGAAATACTAATATTTCAATAAAATGTACATTTTAAAAAACAGGAATTTGTATCTGTCAAGTATGGTTATTCTTAAGTCTTCATCAAATCCGAGATCAACAGCAATGATCATCTTCCTGCAACCTTCGCCTTAACCTCATTCTTGATTTAATAACTCATTTTGCCATTCACAGGATTTCAAATGGTATACGTTCCCAGATCAACTAAGTGCAGAAAGGCATAATCTATTAAACAAGCTATGATAGTAATCATGGCTGTTGCCAGGTATCATGAATAATGATTTCGTTACTGAATGGGGTATAGTAAAGGAAGGGAAGGACTTGGGTAGGTAAAGAGTTTGCCAAGAATGCCATGCTCAAGGCATTTGCGGTACCTCAATTAGTTTTGGGGTGCTTGTCTTTGGTTTTCTCATGAGCTGGAACAGCAAAGTGAGCCAGTTCACAGCAGTATTCCTATGACTTCCTGATATTGCTCCTTATTTTCTAATTTTTCCTTGGTTTCAAATTTTGATTATCTAGCCCACTGAAGGCAGAGAGGATTATTGATGCTTACACAAAGTTATAAATGATGTCAATTATGAACAGGCTCTGGCAGTGGTGGAATGTCTCATAAGTTTAAAAAAAAAGAGTAATTACTTTGCTACTGTTATATAATCACTTCATCTTTTATGAATTTGTTCCTGTGCTATTTGGAGAACAGTAATCTTACCTTTAGGCTGCTTCTACATTTGGGAATTGACTATTTGAGGTCCTAATATCATCTGTGTGTTCTAGGCAACCAAAAAGAGTTTTTCATTAGCAAATATGAGAAGAGCACTTCAATATCACTACAACTAAGCCACTCACTCATTCACTCATTTTCTTACCAATTTTCTGCCAGATGCTGTGTTCGGATCTGGGGATACAGTGGTATGGCAGATTAAGGATGGCCACGAATTCTTTGATACTTCTCTCCGCTAGAGGTAGGATTTATGACCCTCCCTTTGAATCTGGACAAGCTCTGTGACTACTTTGATAAACAGTATATAACACAAGGGACACTGGGACAATTTCTGGACCCAGGCCTTAAGAGACTGGTATCTTGTTGTTTCCTGTCTCTTGGAACGTTACCTCTTGGAGCCCTGAGCCACCATATAAGAGCTCTGACAAACTCGAGACTGGCTGCCATGCCCATAGGAAACCCAAGGAGAGAGGCTGTGGGTAGAAAGAGGGATTCCTGGCTGCTGTTCAGCTGTTCCAGCCCCCAGCTATTTGAGTTATACCAGCTGAGAGCCCAAATATCATGGAGAAAAGAGAAGTCATCCTGGCCATACCCTGTCAGAATTTCTGTCTTTTTTCCCTACCCGGGAAAAGAAAAGAAAAGAAAAGGAGAGGGGAGGGGAGGGGAGGGGAGGGGAGGGGAGGGGAGGGGAGGGGAGGAGAGGAGAAAGAAGTTTCTTTTTTCTAACCCACAGAATCATGAAATGTAATCATAATAAATTGTTTTAATCTGTTATGTTTTGGAGTAGTTTGCTACACAGTGATAGATAATCAAAACAGGGAGAGAACAAATCAGACTTGATCCTTGTCCTCAAAGAACTTAGATTTTAGCAATGAGGACAGTTCAGAACTTAAATATTGCACATCCCAGTGTGGAGCAAGAAACTGAAATACAGCAACTTCACAGAAAGTTAGCACTAGAAGAAACCTATCACCCTGCTCAACCTCTTCATTTTGTAGCGTGTTAACAGTGCTGTCATGTGCTTAGTGCTGGATGAAGTTTGGTCCCAACTCTAGAACTTTTCAACTAAGGCTAGGGATCCCACCAGAAGCAGGCACAAGAGGCAGCCACACCCACACCCAGCAGCATTGCTGCAAAGTTTTAGATCTTTAAATTGTTCTTAAAACTTACTCTAAGTGACAAACAATCGTCAAATGCCTCTCAACATACACATCTTTCTCATAGAAAGTGGACATTTTGCTTCTACTATGGTGGGACCTGGGGGTTTATTACTCTAAGATGTGAGGCAGAATGTACATCAACTTATTCATGAGGTGTCCACAGGTCCCCCAGTGAACTAAGGGGGGAAATATCCTTCCATTAATGTGGTTTTTAGCTTATGTTCGGTCACTTTTTTTCTCTTTTTAAACCAACACAGCAAAGGTTCAAAAATTAAGTAAAGAGTTAAGATTGGATTTTTAAAGACTCTCAGGGAAACAGATCAGAAAGAAAAAAAACGAACACTTGTGGCCTTTCCATGAAAAGCTATAGAAGCTGTGTAGTCCAGAGGTTACGAACTCAAAGGCCAGCAGGGCCAGGCAGGACCTTGAAAGTGAGGGAAGTGAGTCAGGTGCAAGGGAAACAGTGAATGGTGAGCTAGAGAGGCATGTCATAGTCATTCCAGAGGGGTAACTGGCCCTCAGCTCTGGATGGCCTCTACCAGAGATGTCAAGCTTTGTCAATTTTCTAGAGAAGGAAGACATTCCAATTTTTATGTTAGATCTCTTAGTTTCTAAATGTTGGGCCAAACAAAATACATCTGTGGGCTGATATTAAGCAATGCCTGATGTAGACACCTGACATGGATTGATGTGGGGATCAGCCTCTCACGGCTACAAAACAGACAAATGAGTTTGGCCAGACCTTGCTGTCAGCGGTTGCACTAACCCCGGTAGGATTTTGTTTTTTAAATGCACTTCTCCATTAGTGATGATGAGTGAAATGTCCGGCTTTGCAAATTACTGCTGTCGTTTAGTTTAATGTACTCTTGTTTTTACATATTTATAAAAACCTTTTACATTATTAATAGTGATTAAATGCTTAGACACTGAAGATCAATAATGCTTCTGTTCACCTATTTACATTATTAAAAAGTAATAAGTCATACAGGGCACGTAGAATATGTGGTTTACTTTGTAGTCATGTTTGGAGTCGACTGAAAACAAGAAACTCAGGTTACAGGGTAAAATGTATTTAAGGAAAAAATGGTAACTGACTTGGGCTTGCTGGAGACTCTACCATGGGCAAGTGGCATGTTCCCAGTGACATGACACCATCAGGGACACAGGAGGTCTAATGTTCCATGTGCTCTCACATGCCAGTGCAGCACACTCAGAACAAGAAAGGCTAGTCTCACTTGGATGCACAAGGATGCACAGTTATTTAACCTTTATCTGTCCTTGCAACAGTCAGTCACCTATATGCCACCATCTTTAGCTCAAAGGCCTCTGATGGTGGCAACACTCAGCAGCAAGTCCTCCATGCGGGTCACATTTTGCCAGTAGGCAAATGAGCCCCTCGGCAATGCCTTCTTCATCCACCTACTCAGCTATCACTCAATTATGTGGCAAAAGCCAAAGAGGAGAATGGTTCCCCTGATTATAGTACCTAAGTGTTCTAGATCTGTCTGAGGAGAGCAACCCCACAGTCACAGATGGATAAGGGTCATAAGTCTTCAGCAGAGCTTTCTAAGTAGCCAAAGTGGCTCAGCATGAGGTCAGGCTCTCAGTATGAATCTGCTTGGTTTCAAATCCTGGCTCTGACACTCACTGGCTGTGACCCTGGGCAAGTGACTCACTTGAAGTCTCAGTTCTTGTTTTCTCACCTGAAAAGTGGGGATCATAATGGTGCCTACCATATCGGGTTTTTGTAAGGATTAAATGAGATAACACATGTAAAAGCTTGGTAAGAGACCTGACACATAAGAAGTGGTTAATAACAATTTACACGTAGCAAAAGGCCTGTTTTACCAGTTGTTCAAAAGTGTTCTTCTACCAAGAAGCTCATTACCATTGACTCAGAGTTTGTAAATAATGTCACTGAAATGTGTTAAAATGAGCTGGATTTTACAATATCGCTCGGTTTCTAAGTTTCTTGTGTTAACCCAGATGTCATTCATCCAGTAAAAATGAGATCTGAGTCACTAGGCTCATTTAAGGACAAGTTGAAATGGGGCAGCAGTGGTATAACAGAAAGATTATAAGAGTTGCTACAAAGAAACTTGCTGGCTGTGTGATGTTGGGCAAGTTATTTAATCTCTCTGAAGCTCAATTCCCTCACATATAAAATGCACCAAGACAATACCTACTTCACAGGGATACTGTGAGGATAAGATGAAATAATGTACGTTTGAGAGCCGCACAAACTAAAAAGTACTATTGAGATGTAAGAGCTTGTACCTATTATTACTTATACTCTACATGATCAGAATTGGATTGATTTTATCCAGAGATAACCCGAATAACACTGCATGCGTTGATTTTTTAAAGGAAATATAGTTACATTGCTTGTCCTCAACCGTTTCCCTTGGAAAAGGCCTGCACCTTTTCTGACAGATTAGACATGTGTGTCAGAGTGGAGACCACTGGAAGAAGGAGTCGTTCTGAATTCAAATGTGACTTACAGGCCAAATGATAACTTGGAGCCTTTTACAAAAGAATGAGGAAAACTCAATCAAACCAGGAGGAGGAGAAGGGCATTAAGTACCACAAGTAATAGGCTTGTTCACTCTGTGAGTGGCTGGCAACGCTGCTGAAGCATGAAGCTGAACCGCAGGGGCTGGAGTTTCCCTTCACTTTTCTAAGTTTATTGCTCAAACGCCCTCCTCTGGATCACAATGACTTGCCTCCTGTCTCTCTCAGGTCCTGACTTTCTCCCTTTACTTGAGTTCAGTGAGTCATTTAATACATATCTCCGTGTCATGGCGGTGGTTATTTCATTTACCTATTTTTTTTTTCTTTTGGACTGACTTTTCCTTAAGCATGAATAATGCTTTTTGTTTCCTTTGTTCGTCTGGTGTGCAATAAGTAAGGCTTCACTATCTCAAGAATTACTTTGACTACAGCCATTTGAAATTACCCCAGAGTTGTTAATGAGATGGGGGAAATACTTCAAAATGGGGATGACTGAGTCTCTTGGGAGAAGGCAAACTTTGACTAGATCCCCTGGCAGAAAAGGCCTTTCTTGTGATGCATTGGCAGTTGGTTTGGGGTTCTGTCAAAGATTTAAAAGGTTAGAACTGCACATAATAAACATAATGAGAAAGTTTTAAGTTTCACTAACAGTTCTAGTGTACAGTCTGTGAGAAGGATGCTGAGTGTTTTAAATTTCCACGCACATCGTTTTTTTTCCCTTTCCTAGTGTGTATAGGTCAAGATTGAGTTGTGATTTTCTTAGATTATCACTCATATCAATATAAACTCTTGACCGAGTTTTTCCTGGGGCCTGATAACACCCACCAGGATGCAACTGAATGGGTGGGATGTAGACAGGAGCTCCTGGACAAATACTTTCCAAGTTTTTTTTTTTTTTTAATTTCTGTTTGTAATAGTCTAGAAGCTAGTGAAATATGAGAAACAGTCAGAGTGAAGGGAAGAGTTTATATTCCATGCTTGGGGGAGTATTTTTCTCTTTCTTCCTTTGGTCCTTGTTGTATCTGAAGTGAACCTGCAGCTGCCACAGCCATCTTGCTACCAACCTAAGAATGAAGCTTATGCTGAAGATGGTAGAACAGAGAAATGGAAAGGACCTGGGGCCTAGATGATGTTACTGAACGCTTAGGTCAGCCAACCCCCAAGCCCAACTGCTGGACTTTCTATTCTGAGAGATAAACATCCTTATAGTTTAATAACAATATTTACACATGTTGAATTGTGGCATGAACAAGGCATGAACATTTTTAAGAGATCAGAAATGTTGACTTCAGTGACTTACTTATATCTAGTGCTAATGACTAAAATATATCATTGCTGAAGATGAAGCTGAGAAGAACAACGAGCAAATTCATGTTATTACACTTCAAATAAGTAAGTTAGCATTTTAAAATTTCTTCATCTTATGGGTTGGACTTCGGTCTCAGGTCTTTAGTGACAATTCACGCATTTGAGCTTGCCTAGAAGACAGATTTTCACAAGTCTTGCATTTCACATTGGGACATCAGACTCACCCAACTCATATGGAAACATTTTACACCATGGAATAAAACTTAAAATTTGGCTTTTGAAATTCAAGAATTTTTTAAGGGATCAATCCAAAAGCTGAACAATAAATTTGTAAATTATACTTCTGTTTTTGTCATTAAAAGCCCCATTTATACTTTACTACGAATAATACACATCATGTGTTGTGTGTGTGTGTGTGTGTGTGTGTGTGTGTGTGTGTGTGTGTGTGTGTGTGTGTGTGTGTGTGTATCTTCCTTTCACGGTTAAGGAAAAACATGACCACTGTTCATTAAGGAATAGAATAAATACATATATACCTGCTGTCAAATGAGACCTCTGGAGGAATGACATGAGTACTGTCCTTGCCAATGAGGAATTTGATTCGATCATAGAAGAGTCTCGAAGTGTGCTGAGAGAAGAGCGGCTGGCTTTGCTGAATGAGGTCAAGAGGATCTGGTGAGCCTTGGCAGAGAGGACTTACATAACAGTTGCTTTGTTGACAACAATCGGGGTCCACACAGTCAGTCAAACCATCTGAAAAAGAATTTTTGAAATTTAGTGTCAAGAGAAACAACATAGTTAATAACATGCACAAATGGAGAAATATCTAGAATATTGCCAAAGGTAATGGTCCACATTTTGAGTTTAGAATCTATTAAATTCACATGTCTCTCATGAATTATCACCCACTCTGAATTTACGTGGCACATCAGTGAAATTCAAACTATTGTGTTCATAAATCTTTCCTGAATCCTCCAGCAGTACTACATTGTTTAGCATTTGAAGAGAGTATTCTGTTAGTTATCACTCTTTTGAAGTTTCTTTCTTCCTCCACAAGACCATTCCTCTGGGATTGCAACTATTTCTTATAATTTTTTGGAATTTCTCACATCATGTACATTTATGAACACATAATTAACAAATGCTTGCCAACCTGAATTTGTATTTTTAAAAGATTCTCCCAATATACTTGTCTATTCCTAATTCCCACGATAGAAGCTGGTATTCTGATGGTGACAAAGTGTCTAAAGCAGGGCAGTGATTTTCAAACGTGTAGTCAATTACCTGGGGAGTTTATTAAATTTGCATATTCTTGAGTCCCGCCTATTGAAGCAGAATTTCTTCAGAGCCCAGGATTATGCCGTATTTAATCTGAGTGATTCCGAAGCATACTAAATTTTCAGAACCACGTTTTTAGGAATCTGTAGAAGTGACTAGAGCTTACTTGTTCCTAACTGCAGTTATTTGAAGCAAATACTAAGAAATTTCCAGTATATAGTGATGAATGGCTCTCTTTCATTTCCTAGGCCTTCACCATTTACTCCAGACTCCTGAATCCATGGTTGTTCCAACAAATAAATCACATAAAAGCTTCATTCTTTGGTAGAGGAATGATGTGGGACACAGGGGATACAGGAGGAGGGGAGACTGTTGAGAACCTGATATAGTTGTCCCTCGGTATCTGAGGGTGATTGGTCCCAGGACGCCCGCGGATACCCACATCCGAAGATGCTCAAGTCCCTTATATAAAATGGCACAGTATTTGCACATAACCTACGCATATCCTCCCGTATACTTTAAATCATCTCTAGATTACTTATAGTACCTAATACAACGTAAATACCATGTACATAGTTGTAAATACAATGTAAATGCTATGTAAATAGTTAGGAGGCACGCGCCAAATTAAAGTTTTGCTTTTAGGAACTTTCTGGAATTCTTTTTTTTCCAAATATTTTTCATCCGTGGTTGGCTGGATCCAAGGATGCAGAACCTGAGGATACGAAGGGCTGACTGTAGGTGCACAACACTGTGTTAGGTGCTTGGGGAAGGAAAGAGGTAAAAAAGAACCCTTTCCCTGTTTTTAGGAGCTCAGAATTTAGGAGGAATAGGTGCATAAAACAGCTGACTCTTACACTAGTTAAACCTGCAATAAGTGTTATAAGAATTACGTGCAAAGAGAAGGGGTTGGAGTGATTATTTGAGCATATGGAAACTTCATTCCACACTCAATAAGCAAAAAAAAAAAAAAAAAAAAAGTTAAAGCCCTTCCATGGTCCTTAAAGCAGACCAGTAGCTCTAATTCAGATTTTCTGTTTGTTTGTTTTGCGGTACGCGGGCCTCTCACTGCTGTGGCCTCTCTCGTTGCGGAGCACAGGCTCCAGATGCGCAGGCTCAGCAGCCATGGCTCATGGGATCAGCTGCTCCGCGGCATGTGGGATCTTCCCGGACCGGGGCACGAACCCTCGTCCCCTGCATCGGCAGGTGGACTCTCAACCACTGCGCCACCAGGGAAGCCCTAATTCAGATGTTTAACAAGGGTAAATATAAAAATGCTCATCTTCTTGGCTTGCAGTGGAATAGGGAGGTTCAGATGGATCACCCGCTCCTTAAGGCTGATGATGAAAGTTACTGGCACCGGTTTCACGCGGCTCTTTTGCTCGCTCTCTCTCCTTTACATGGCTGCCCCTGTTGAGCTGGAGGGGGAAGTACCACAGCTGGGGGCAATGAAAGTCAGGAACACCTAGAGAGCAGGCATTTGGAACAGTAGCCCTAGGGCACCCTGGAAATATTCTTCCCCACATGAGGTCCTTTCAAATTCCCTGTACCATAGACACTACTTTGATTTAAAATGCAGTTTGCTGCTTTCTGGTCTCTACCCTGTTTGTTCAGTGTAGTTCTGCCCCTGATTTTTACTTCTCTGTATATATATTTCTTTTTCACTGATGAATAACTTTTGTGTGCATTAGTTTCCCTAAGAAGTTCCCTTCTGCTCCCCTTTCTCCCCTCATTCAGCAAATTACATTAACAGATTTTCTATAGATTTTAGATGCCACTATCACCTCTCTCTCCAATACATTGTTCTCAGCCTCCTATTAGCACATTATCTCTTTACTCTGCCAATTAAACATCTGGATGTGCTGGAAAGCTGGCAAAAATATCAATCTGATTTAAACAGTTTTCTGATGTCTGAAATTGATGCATAATATACTAAACAATGAAAAACTGCTTTTCAGATGGCCAGTCACCTTTATCTTTCAATCGGCAGCAAGTGCAGTAGTAATAATCAGATTGGGCATTCACAGGTTTCGACCTGTCAACCACACAATTCTAACTTATTTTTGAAAAGAAATAGATTTTAAATAAATAGTAATGCCCCAACGATCTTCAAAACCAGATTCTAAAACTAAACACAGAGCCAATTCAAAATTGGGACTCACATTCTCATCTAGTTATGTGCTATAAATTCCAAGTTAATGTTTCATATTCACTAATTGCCTATTATACAGGGCTGACCCTCTAAGACCTCTGTTTTCTGAGAACAGCAAGACTTCTGTTGAATCTAGAAAGGCTGCAGGCAAGCAGACCAATAATGGTATGCAACCCCGAATTATAATTCATAGGTAAGCCCAGTACATGGGCAAAGATCTACTTACCAATTATCACGTTGGATAACACTCCATACAGTATGTCTAGACTGTTACAAAGAAGTGCAAATGATATCACACTGCTTGTGTGGGTTTCCTTTTTTCTTTTTCTTTTTTTTTTTTTTGGCTGTTAATGGTTCTTTTATCACCCTGAATTGGAAGCTGTGGCACCCTTGACAGCCAGGCTCAAGGTGTCAGATATGGACATATCAAATGTTAGCTTACTTTACTTTTAGGGCCTGTTCCCTTTAAAGGAATAAAAATAAAAGCTAGCAAAATAAAAGGGAGGTTAAATTGTCTTGAAGGACTAAACAGGGCATTCACTGGTCCTAGCTTTGCCAGCCAGTTAGGGACTATGCCAGCTGGCTCAGTTGGGGTTGATGAAGGTCAAGGACACTGGTTTCTTCTGTACATGATCAAGTCACTCACTATTAAACTTTTACCTACTAGATGTATGCCCTTGGTTGAAAGCAGGATTGGACAAGGGAATATGAACAATATAGGGAAAACCCACATTTTCCTAATCCTTAAAATGAATTTACAAATATATATCCTCTTAGGGACAGCACCCATATTATCACCTTGATAAAAACGGACAGCAAGTTCCATGGCAGGCTATCCAAAAGGATTTGGCACCACGTATAGATTAGTTAATATTTGTCAGGTATGGCACTAGGTACATCCTCATGTAGTATTTTAACTAAATCCTTGTGACAACCCTGTTAGGTAGACATTCTCATCTCCATTTTACAAATAAAGGAAGGGAAGCTGAATGTGGTTGGAAGAAATATGGGAGTCATATTAACACCCAGTGCTCTGACTACAAATCACACGTCCGACATCACCATCCAAGACGTATGACTAGTACTACTGACCTAGGCTGTAAGACCTCCAAGTGACTGATCAATGTAGGATTTAGAACACATGAAGTGGTTAAGGTGAAAGAATCAGACGACTTTGATTCTAATCTTGACTTTGCCACTTACAATGTACACGATCCTGGACAAATCAGTGCAACTCCTGGATTCTCAGTTTCCTCATCTACTAGATGGGATGAGTAGAATTGTCGTAAGGATCACATGCTCTCATAATCATATCAGCATCGTGCTTAGAGTTTAGTAGCTAGCACTCTCGATAAATGTTAGCTCTTGCCATTAACCAAATTATAGACTGTACAGGCTACAAGGAGTCCAGGGATAGAGTCCTGGGGTAGATGCCAATGGTCTGCAGTGGCAGCTGAAAATGTTCAGACTCACTTTTATTTAAGTTGCCTTATCACTGGCCAGAGGGCAGTTAACTTTTCTGTAGCATATTCAGGTCGTTAAAATGTGTTCATTTTGTGAACTCTGCTTGGTTAGGTTGTCAGATAGGTAGGAATCTATGTGGCTCTAAACAGACACTAATGCTACAGTAAATCTTTATTCATTGAATTTCACAAATTCAGAATTTGTTATCATTTGGACAGGGGCTGGACTGAAGCTTAACCTTTTCAGCATCGATAGAATAGAGCGTCTACCAAGCAAATTAATAGTGAAAAAGAAACTGAAGGGCTGATCATTCCAGTGATTCAGTTGAACAAAATCTTCTCGGGCATTTTAGAAACCTACAAACAATGGACTCATTACAAATCATTCATAAATTTTTACTAAAGCAGGCCCTCTACTAGGCACTCCTGGTAGCTTAGTTGTTGTCATTATATGCATTGAAGGTAATATGACTGTATTTCCTTTGGAAATAGTCTCTAATTCATCTTTTTTCATTTATTCAGGCTGACTTTCACCCTAGTATTTTGCTGTATTGGTAAAAAGAAAGTGGGAGAAGTTCAAGTGCACTTAGTACTGGAACTGCCCAAATCATTGTTATAATATATTGTTATATATACATTTGTTTATTTGTTATATACATATATGTTATATATATATGTTAATATATACATATATTAATTGTTATATATACATTGTTATATATACATTTATATATAAATGTATAACCTATACATTTACTTTTTCTGCATCAGGAAAGTAAATTGTTTATATGCCACTAATGTTCACGTCCTCCCCACCTGCCATCAGTGGCTTCCCAAATCGCTCAGAATAAATGCCTGTGTCCTGACCAAGACCTACTTCCTCACAGTCTGGTTCTTTACTGTCTCTCTCTTACCTCTCTGACCTTACCTCTCATTACCGTATCCCACAACCCCCTTCCCCACTGTTCCTATGCCTGGAATCTTCTTTTCTCCAATGTCAGTATGGCTCATCCCTCACCTCCTTTAAGTCTTTACTCAATTGCCACCTTCTCAGTAAGGCTTCCTCTGGCCACATTATTTAAAATGCCACCTCTGTCGCACACTCCCTATCCTTTTCTAACGGGCTTAAAAAACAATTTCTCCATAACACTTACCATCTTCTATCAGACTATTTAAAAAATTTTTTAGTTTATTGTCTGCCTCTCAAAACTAGAATATAAGATCCATGGAACACAGATTTAGTCTTTTTTATTCATTGCTATTTCCTCAATGACTAGAATAGTGCCTGACCCCAAGTAAGCTTTCAATAAATATTTACTGAATGAATAAATGGATGTCCTAAAAGTCCTATTTTTAGGACATTTATAAATGCACCTAGAGATTAATAAATGTTCAATGAATGCATCAAAATATGTTAAGTTACAAATAGATTCTTCATTGATACCACATCTTTATCACACACTTTATATTACTGTATTTCAAACATTCTCATTCATTTTCACCACTACAAAGTAGGAAGATGTCAAGTATTACTAGTCTTAGTCGATAAATAATGTGACAGTTCCATTATAGAGGGGTTAACTGAGTTATAGAGTTTAGATGTTCCAACTTCCACTCGTATCTGGAATCACTTGGCAGTTTAGGCTCTCATAACTAAGTGATGATCTTCTAATAAATGGGTTCCTTGGAAATGAGGGGGGTATGGTCAGAAGAGAATAATTAGGAATATGCTTTCTGTTGCCAGGTCTTTTTTCCCAGCCAAATCTTAAAAGTAAATGCAGAGAGGGGCCCTTAAACAGAGCAAATGTTACCAATTCATTGCTCCTTCTATTTCATTTTCCTATTTATTAAACCCTGCAGCATGCTGGTGACATTCAAAACATGAGGCTTATTGATCCATGAGCTTATATGTGTTCATAATTCACCCATGGTGCTGATTTCTAGATCTAGAAACACTGCATCATAAAACAGGCTTGCAAATAGCTATTGTTCTTAATGAATGGTGACTTGTTATGAAGAATGATTCCTGGAAGATCATTCTCTTTTAGGCAATTAACTTATTGATTTTACCAATGAATATGAATATAGACCACCGGAAGAGTTTATATAAGAGAAGCTTGGACAAACATGTGACAAACACTTAAAAGATCAGGGGGAAAAAGAGTGTTTTGATTAAACACTCTTATTGTACGTCTTTTTAACCTCCGTGACAATCGTTCCACAGTATCAGAAGTCACCTTCCTTCCTCTATGACTTGAGGGACTAAACTGTAATCTTTGATAGCTGAAGATCTTTAAAAATTTACAATGTTCTGTATAATCAGGCCAGTGCCTACCTTTATATTCTCATCTCCCACCAATCTCTCCCTGACTCATTGTATTCCAGCCACAATGACTTACCTTTCACTTTCTAGAAGAGTCTAGTATATTTCCACCTCAGGGCATTTGTACATGCTGTTTCCCTGGCCTGGAACATTCTTCCCCTGACTCATGTGAGGCCTTCCTTGCCATATAGACCTGGTTAGGTCCTGCTATACATGTTTATAGCACTCTAAAAACTTTACAGCACTCTAAACAATTGTAAATATATAGTTATTTGTGTGGTTTCTTGTTTAATACCTAAACCATAAGCTCCATGAAGGCAGAAACTTGTTTGGCATTTTCTCCTCAGTGTCAAGCACAATACTCGGCACAAAGTAGTCATGAATGAATGGAAAATTGGGTGCCCAATCTGAAATGTTTGGCTGAAAGGTAAATAACTCTTTGAGTCAAACATTTGGATCAGCGCTATCCAATAGAACTTTCTCCATTGATAGGAATGCTCTAGATGTGCACCAACACAGTAGTCACTAGCCTCATGTGACTGTTGAGCACTTGAGATGTGGCTAGTGCAACGGAGAAATGGAATTTTTAATGTTATTTAAAGAGTCATATGTAGCTAGTGGCTACCATATCAGACAATGCAGATTTTGGTATCTCCAAATAGATGTCAGATGGTCTATAAAACTTAGCCAAAGAATACAAAGAAGTTGGAAACTTTTATGAAGTCCAACTTATCATTTTTTTCCTATTGTGGTTTCTTTCCTAGCTTTTATGTTTAAGAAGTCCTTTCCAATCTTGAGATCTACCATCTATGTTTTCTTCTAATTGTGTTTGAGTTTTCTTTTGCCTTCAACTCATTAATCAGCTGCAGTGTTTTTATTTATTTTATTCTTTTGGAATAAGATATGAATTGAAAATCTAAGTTTTTTTTTCCTTAATAGTTGTCTCAGCACCACCTATTTCATAATGTTTCTTTTCCCCAATGATTTTTGATGCTGGTTTTATAATATCCTAAATATTTGTACTGGGGTGTGTTCCTGAAGCTTTTATTCAGTTGTACTGATCTGTCTATGCTTACATCAGTACCATTTTGTTTTAATTATCATAGTTTTAAAATATTATTTTAACATCTGATAGTTCTAGCTTGCTCTCACTATTCTTTGTTTTAGCTATTCTGATTCAGTTAATATAATGTCTAAACTTTTTTTCTCATGTCAATTCATATGTGCATGTAATGTATGGTGATTATATTTTTCAAACCCTAAATAAGGACACATGATGAACACATGAAAAATGTGGTCACCATAAGGTTAAGTCTCCTCTTCCAAGCACAAGGTTGTGTCCATGGTATGTGCTTGTTGACTAAAGGGATACATGAGGTCAAGACATTTGATAGATTTGTGATTTCTGTAGTAATTAGTTCTTAAATATACAATGTAAAAGACAGTTTTCAATTTTTTTGCATGTTAAGAAAAAAATCCAAGGGTTATTTGTTCTTAGCTCTGTTTTTATTATTCAAGGAGCTCTTAGGTAGCTCCTAGACCTGTGTCACCCACATATTCAATGAGCCCAACTAGTTACTAAGAGTCACAATGCACTGAATCAGAGTGTAACTAAAGTCAAAGCTTCAGGAAGTAGCAGTAATACTAATGAGTAATCAAAGCTGATTAGAATGCAAAAAAAAAAATCCTGCCATTCTGTAAGTATCAGCAATGATATGTAGTAATCAGGAAGCAGCTACTTGAAACAACTGCTTGAAAGTGATTTTTTTTTTTTGACTGGGAAGATTTCTTAAGAATTAACATTTAAAAAATTAGGACCACTTTTTTTTCCCCCAAAAGGTTCAATTGGCACTTTCTGATTTAATTAAAACTCACACACATACATGCACAAACAAGTATGCAAATATTAATCATTAGGCATATACAATCATTCTGGATGGCTGGAAATGAATCCAGCCATTCTGGATAGCTGGAAAGCTGAGACCACCAAATGCAGGGCATTTAATATATTCTTAGGGATGTTACTTAAACAGTATAAAAATGGATTTATTGTCCAAAATCTTAGTCATGAGGCTTTCAGAGGTTATTTAATCCATCTTTCCATCGCAAAGTAGAACTAAATATTTATTTGTCATCAGTATCATCTTAATCCTACCAAATGAAAAAATGGTAATTGAATATCTCAAGGAGCCTCCCCCTGCTACTCCCTAAAGAGACAATCATAAAAATACACTAAACTCACATCAGCGTCTTTGATTCCCACGTAGATACACAATTTTAAAGGAATGTTCATAGGTCAATACACATTCAGCAACATCTTCTATACCTTTTGTATCTATATATGCCACAGATATTGAAAATTGATAATCCATTATTTCATTAATATTTAATTGATCCATTCCTTAAACATTTTTGGCTCCCTTGAGGTGACCTTGACGCCACAGAAAATGCTTGATAATTATTCAATTATTTTTATCAAGCTGTACTTTATTAAGCAGGAAACTTATTTTAGCTCAACCCTGAGTCAGAAATTATACTTGGGACTTCCCTGGTGGTGCAGTGGTTAAGATTCTGCCTGCCAATGCAGGGGACACAGGTTCGAGCCCTGGTGCAGGAAGATCCCACATACCATGGAGCAACCAAGCCCGTGCGCCACAACTACTGAGCCTGTGCTCTAGAGCCCATGAGCCACAACTATTGAAGCCCGCGTGCCTAGAGCCCATGCTCTGCAACAAAGAGTAGCCCCTGCTCACCGCAACTAGAGAAAGCCCGCGTGCAGGAACAAAGACCCAACACAGCCAAAAACAAATAAATAGAGAAGGAAAGAAAGAAAGAAATTATACTTGCATAGGTTGTTAATGTATTTTCTGAGCATAACATTTTAATCAATATATCAATTGAGAAATCTCCATTACTGCCTCCGATCTTTTTTGGAATGAAGCAGACCACCTAGGTTTACACCCTGGCTCTATCGTTTACTTTCTATATGATCTTGAGCAATTTATTTAACTTCTCAGTGCCTCCGTTTCCTAATTTGTAAAGTAGTGTTAATAGTAGTTTCTACCTCATGAGGATTAAGTGAAATTATTCACATAAAGGACTCAGCACAGTGCCTTGTACATAGTAAACCCTGAATACAAGTGAGCTAATATTATCAGTAATTATATTGGGCATCAAACTATGGACTCTGAGTCATACTTAACATGTAACAAGGAAACAATATAGACAGGATATAATTTAGTGCTTGATTGCATGGTGCATATGATAAACACCATGGTAGGCTGGGGTGGTGGATGTCAGAGGTATCATGGGAAATATGGCTTGAGTTGGGACTTAAATGATGAACTGAGAATGATGGGTGTAGAAGACGAGTCTTGAAAAAAACAAAAAAAGAAAATGAGTCTTGGCGGACCACAGAAGTCAAGTAAATGGTTGATTAGTGTACCATTTAATTGAAAATCTCACTCTGGCCTCCCCAACAAAAATTTCAAATTAGATAGGAAGTAAACAGTCTCTTCAGAAAATGGTCTGTTACCCTAAATTTAGTGTGTGTGTGTGTTTGTGTGCACGTGTGCGTTGATTGGTGTAGTTTATCACCCTTTAAGTAGTGCACATGAATTATCTTGTTTAATTCTTATAACAACCCTATTAGACAGTTATTATTATTATCAGCCCCATTTTGAAGATAAGGAAATTGAAGCACAGAGATAGCAAGAAACTTTTCCCAAACCCTACAGCCAGAAGTACATAGCAGAGCTAATATTTGACCCCAGAAATTCTAACTTCAAAGCCCTGTGCTCTTAATCAGAAAGTTGCTTCTACTTAAAATTCATAAGGTCTTATAACTTTTAAAGGTAAACTGTTAGCCAGAACAATAAAAGAGGACACTTTTACACCTAATTTGGTGCTTAAACAATGACTGCTACCTTATTGTTTTAAGCCCCATTTGGATTCAAATGACAAGGTATATAATTGTCTAAGCACAAATAGAAACCTTGAGGAGTCAAATTTAACAACCTACTTCATTTTAAGTCAATATACAGAAATTAGAAATAAATTTTTTTGTCAATTTCATGTTTTATTGAGTAGAAAGTAAGAGGAAAGTGAGGATTTGTTGTTTTAGGCTCACTCAGAGGTGATTTGGCTGTTTTGAGGCCTGACTGTACAATGTATTAGATGCCTTTGTTTGCTTGATTAAAACAGAAGCGGTTACCCGGAGGCCTTGGAGCCACATACGGCTTTCTAAAACATGTGCGGCTCTTGAATTAAATGTAAAATACTCTACTGTGAATTGTCATGATGCTGTGTCCTTTGAAAGATGTAAAGTGGTACTAAAAGGTAAAGACACAAGAGGGAGCTCTAAATAACTAAGAACAAAGAAAACTACCTCACGATGTGTATAGTGCAAGCTACACTCGCATCTGACAGTTTAGACAGTGGTACGCTGATTTAATTTAGTAGAATAAATGCCACAGATATGGGAGGCAGCATGGTTGTAACAATTAAGAAAACAGAAACTGAAGTCATATAGCCCTGAATTGGAACCTTGGTTCTGTTACTTTCTAGCTGTGTGATCCTGGAAAAGTCACTTACCATCCCCACTCCAAGTATTAGTTTTCCCATTTGTAAACAAGGAAAATAGTACCTATACCTGATAACGTTATTGTGAGAATTAAATGAGATATAATACATGGAAAGAGTTTGGAGTATTGCCTGGTTACTGTAAATATTCAATAAATTGAGATTTACAAAATAGTGTGACTTTATAAGGATTCCTAATTTTCACTCTTGGCCAGATTGGTCATCACTGTGCTAGAGGCTGGGCTATTCCTTTCTTTTATAAACATTTAATAAATGACTCACCTCCATCATTGTCCAAGTTATCTCCACAAAGCATTTCCATGACAACATTGCAGCCTGTCCCACTCCAACCCACCTGACACACACAGTGCCAACCATTTTGATCCAGGGTACATCGCCCATTTCCAAAGCAGAGCCCTGGGCAGCCATCTGAAAAGACAGCAGAGAGTAACAAATTCAGAGACATCAGAATGGGTTTGGCCAACAATGATGTATCTGCCTAGAGGGAAAAATCGAATCATCTGGGCTCCATTCAGATGAGGTGTTGAATAAATGGAAGAGGAGCTTGCTTGCTTATACCACCTTCCCAGGGAACTTGTTATCCCTTACTCTGCTGTGCTTTTCCTTAGAGAGCCAATTAAATGTTATTAATGCTAACCCCAATTCCCAACCTCTGATTCAGACAGGATAAAAACTATGATGGGGACAAGACATGTTTTTTGTTTCTTTTCGAAAAAGGTATCTCCTCATCTCAATCAAAACTGGATGGATGATATTGTATCTAGTTATGACCAAAAAGTTGGGAAAAGACAGCAGTTTCTATGAAGAGATACTTCTCCTAACAACTGCTACTCTGTGCTGATTTTTCCCTTGTGATATGTTGCTTCAGGACTTAGGTATGTTGGTATACAGTTCAGACCATTAATTGCCCACATGGTGCCTTAGAAATGTGCTGCAGTTGCTTTACACCTATTCAGCTCTTCTCTTCAGGATTATTATTGATCTGAAAGCTAAGGATTGATTTTTTTACTTATCTGGTATCTCTCTCAGAAACTAGCATAATAGTATACCTGTAGTAAGTGCTCAACAAATGTTTATGGAATTAATGCACACCAAATTTAGACTTTCAGAATTCTAGAGAATAATTGGATAAATATAGTCAAGAGGAAATTATAATGCTTAAATGACTTCTATCCATTGATAACCCTAACCACAAACACTAACGACGGTCTCTATTTAGACTTTTAATTTCTCAGGGATGACCTACTCTTTCTACCAGTGGTTCAGAGATAGGCTATTCCAAAGGGCAACTCTGCATGTCCCAAGTGCTCAGTGGGCAGATGAACAGAGAGAGCAATAATGGCACATAGCTTCTGGAAATTTCCCCAGTAGCAACACAGGACCAGATCTGGATTTTACAGGAGAGAGTCCAATCAATATTCTTTCCATTTTCTGTCTTTGAAAGAAAATTCCAGAAGTATAAAAAGCAAAAGAATTTTTAAAAAAAATCTGTAGAAGTAATCCAGTGTTTCTTGCAAATGGTTTTCCTAGCAACTCTCAACAGACCAGAGGAAGAAAAGACTTTAAAATAAAATGACAGATGGCTGTTAGAAAATATGAAAAGATTATATATATATTCCTCACGCACATGTATAAGATTAAGAAAGAAATTTATCTAGTTCCATTCTCATGCACATACAGTGGATAAAGAGAAATTAGGGATAATTTGAGTATGACATTTTCAACCTTCTGAGGCTGAGGTAATGAAAGGCACCAGAAAATCTGACAGAAAAACCCTTGCAGTCTCTATCGAATGCAGATCCCTGGTGGGGATGGATGATGAGGTACTAACAGGGGAATAATTCTTCTGCCCTTGTAAGGATACTCTACACGGACTTAAAGCTATATTGTTATGTTAGAGAGAAAGTTCAGCTGTCTACCTAAACCTAGTTTATTTAATAATTACCTCTCTGTCATATAAACAGACACACACACACACACACCCCTCGACATCAAGACAAAGAAAAATAATTCTTAAAACTGCTTATCAGTCTATTATACTCTACGGCAAAAAA
Organism: Aethalodelphis obliquidens; assembly: GCF_003676395.1. Taxonomy (NCBI): domain Eukaryota; kingdom Metazoa; phylum Chordata; class Mammalia; order Artiodactyla; family Delphinidae; genus Aethalodelphis; species Aethalodelphis obliquidens. The sequence continues at coordinate 4,718,793 of NW_020838021.1, read as the reverse complement.
TCAATCTTTGATATTGGGAAAGCAAATTACTTTTAAGTCTATTACAGCATGAACCTGACAATATTGCACTTAAGTAAGACTGCCAACATTAAAAACAACAACAACAAACAACACCCAAACCCCACCAACACTTCCTTTCCCACATGCATATTTTCGGTTTAAAATATTTTTCTGTTATAAAACTAGAGAGAATGGGCTTACCTCGGACAGCATCTAAGTAGTGAGCTAAAAAGGGGGGAAAAGAGTGATTGAATGAATTTCTGGGAGACCAAAGCTATACAACAAGTACTAATGGTTTACCATCTGTTGCCTGGGAGAACAGCAAACTGTGAATTCTGAAATGCCTGCAGCTCAAAAGTTAGTACACTGGCCTGTGTGGTTTGTGAATAATATTTTCTGCGGGAAAGATATTAATGGCTTTTCTGTAAGAAACTCTATTAGGCTTCCTAAAAAAGTGTCATATTTCATTAAAAGTATAAGAACTGCATTTTTACATTTCAGTAATAACTCATGAAGGAGTGCTAGCTTGAACTTCTTATTAGTAATATCTTTAGAAGGGAGTTCTGGAGTAACCACCTTTGGTAATCATGACAATCTTTAAATCCTCCTATGTGAAGGCAATAAACTTACTCTAGTGCAGGAATGTAATTACTTAAGCTGCATCTGAATCTCACCCCTCACCACCTTTTTAATGAATCTTAAGTATTTTCCACAGTCACAGAACAAGACTGACTGTAGTTGAGTAGTAATGCAGTTTATTAAAATTATGTTATATATATTATATATACTACACATTACTTTGGCAGGTTCCAACCATTATAACAAAAATCACCTAAAAATGAAAGCTGTAGTACAGTCTAGAGCGGAAAAAAAGCCCATAAACAATGAACTGTGTATCCAGAGGCCCACGCTTGCTTTTGCACTGTATGAATTCTCTGTGTGCTCACAGAATGACACTGGAACATTCTGTTACCCACTTTCCTTAGCTGAACAATGGTAATCATACTTGTCCCTCTGTATACGCAGGGAACCTTGGTGGCAGATACATGTGTGTGTCAAGGGCTTTGATATTTTTCTCAGAAAAAAGTATTTTATAAATGAAACTTTCATTATTATTAGTGTTTTTTATGGTGTGAAGACCACGTGATAGATTAATTATTACATAGACTTTCTCACACCCACAGGTGTTCTCCCAGGAAGCAGCCTGAAAATTAGTGAAATTGGTGACAAGGGACGAGAGAGGGTGGATGCCTCGGTACGAACTCTCTATACTACCCAATAAACAATTCAACACAGATGTTCTATTGATAGCAGGTCAGGAGTGTCTTCCTTATACACATTAAAGACAGCCCTTAATGATACTGAATGGCCCCTGATAAAGTAGTCCCATTTAATGAAACTGCCTCTAAGTGCTTTCAACCAAAACAACCTATACTTTTCAAAAGGAAAAATGGCCAGTGAATGTTAACTTTACAACAAAAGCACTTTTCTTATTAACTAATGACACTATATTCTAATGTATCATCTTTCATTTGAGTAACTCAAAGCACTTGAAAGCAGAAAATATAAAGAATAATAAAGTAATGAGAAAGGAAAAGACACAGAAATAAGTAAGATATTATCAACAAAACAGGAAACCTCCCAGTTAAGGAAACTTTCAAACTTATGGCCAGCCCTCCTACTTCTTCCCTCTTCCCATCTCAAATTCTACAAACAGCTTGGTGATTGACTTGCTAGACTGCTTTACTTCTTCAATTCATCCAATTTACTTTGTTCAAAGTATGGTGGTACTTACCGATTGTACAGTGGTCGCCCTCCCATCCAGGGCTACACTCACATTTTCCATCTTTGCATTGGCCATGCTCAGCACAATGAGAATGACAGGAGCGTTCTTCACATGTTGGTCCTACCCAACCTTCTTCGCATTGGCAAATTCCCCTTGAGCAGACTCCATGGCTACTACACTCCATGGTACAGAGCTCTGTGGGGAATTCAAAGAAGATGTATTTACATATTTTATTACAACCAGAGTCTACTCTTTCAAAAACACATTAGAATTATCAAAATCTCAGTCTATACCTGTATTTAAAATATATAATCAAAATGGCACAAAGCCCTCTAGCATTTGAGTGAATGTACAAGGAACTCTGTTAAAAAAGGTAGTTATATCTCAATGTATAAAATAAACTCTAAATCATATTGCTTTTGAGCAGTCCACAAAATGATAACAGCACTCAAGGCTTAGAAATGAAGTTAGTGCCAAACAAATGTCAAGTGGTTTTCACTAAACATTCATTAAGATTACAGGTAATGTTGTAGGGATTTTGTGATGCTACAAGAAATCACTGGGGAAAACACACAGTGCCCTAATTTCTTTCGGGTTTTACAATCAGAAAGATGATAACTTTCTAATAAAATTCATAATATACAAGAGGTAAAGCTGCCAGTGACAGTAATCAACTGCGTTCTCTGATCATACTAACAATATTTGCATTTATTTTAAGGATTTAAAATGACTCTTGGTTGATTAAAATACACAGTCTTCTTATCTCAAAATGCCATTCAATATTTAGCCAATATAATCAAGGTGTATTATTAGCTCTGCCCAGTTTCTCTCTTCTGTATCCCTGACTTTTTTTTGAGAAACACTGAATATTAATAAAATCATGACAGTAGAAAACCAAAATAAAAGTTTGGCTAGCTTGTTTCTTCATAAAATTCCCTTGCTGGAGGAGCAGAAGGGAGATAAAAGCCTATCGAAAGAATGCAATAGGTTTTGGGTACAATTGGCCACATATCCTTGAATGAAAAAGAGGGTGTGCTGGAAGCCAAGCTGTCTATCTTTCATAGTCTTAAATTCTGAAACTGGTTTTATATATTGATAGATATTGACATATGATGATATAAGTTATTTTTCAGTAGGTGAGAATATTCTTCTGATAAAGCCATGATTATGAATTTTATTACTATCTGGATCAATATATTCACTAATTCATTCACAAGTATTCTTTGAGGGTCAAGATTTCATAGAAAGAGTAAACGGTTTGGAATAAGAATTCCTCTGCATAAAAGCTGCGTATCCTTAGGCAAATTACTAACATGCTTTCTTAATCTCTGCTTGTGTAACTACACAATGAAAGTAATAATATTTACACCTGACAGGGTCATTGGGCAGTTTGAGGTATATTTTGGAGGTAGAACCAATATGAATTCCTTAAGAGAGGATATAGGAAATGAAGGAAAGGGAAAAATAAAAGTTTTGGCTTAAACAAATGGGTGAATAATGCTGCCACTAACAAAATGGAAAAGGATAAAGGAAGAATAAGATGGAAGATCAAACAGATTAACATTGAGATAACGTATAGATAGCCAAATGAAGATGTCAATTAAGCACTAAGATATATGAATTTGACAGGCCAGGGTTAGAGATATGAAATTGGCAACCATTAGCATATAGGTGGTATTTAGCATCTAAGTTTGAGACCAGATGATATCCCCTAAGGAATGAGCCCTGAGGTGTTCTGTGATTTAAAGATAAGGTAGAAAAAGAGGAACCATCAAAGGAGACTGGGAAGGAGAGGGCAGTGAGTGATAGGAGGAAATCTTATAGATTGTGGTACAGCTAAAGCCAAAAGAGGACACTTTTTCAAGAAGAAGGAGGTAGTCATCATAGGGACAGAGTAAAGGGCCAAAGTAGGTGATTAAACAGTTAATCCCACTAGGGGATTATAAGTAAAGAAAAAAGTATAAGAGACCCCTGTAAGTTAATGATCACTCAAGAAAGCAGGTTTGCTTAACCACAAAACCAAGCAGGCTTGCTTAGCAACAAAACCAGGTAACAGAAACATGAGACATGCCCCCAAATAATAAAACAATGGTGGCATGAGACCCACATCCTTCCCAGTGAGCTCAGTAAGTTAATGATTACTAGGACACGCTCCTCTGCACGCACTAAAAACAAAAATATAAGTAAAAGGTGACATTATACTAAAACCTGAAATGATTTAACATATTTTAGTATATGTTATTGCCTTTTTGCTCATTTCCATTGCACCATGACAGTCCCAGCTTGACCATGTAGGGACAAGAAAACTCCCCCACCCGACGTGGAGGAGGAACTGATGACGATGGAATTTTGATGTCTATTCAAGAATGAGGAAGAACGTGGTTTTTCTCCCCCTCCCCACTTTTCCTTTGATCATAAAACTGTAGCCCACTAAGTTCTTGGGGTGCGGCACCCTCTCGTCCACCTGCTTGTAAGCCTCACAAGTGTCCTATTCTAGTAAATCACTTCTTATCTATCACTTTGCCTCTTGCTGAATTCCTTCTGCGTTGACACATAAAGAACTGGAGCTCCTCGGAGCCCCTGAAGTGCCACCTAATGGTTTCAGTTACGTAAAAAATATTGCTCAGAGGTCAAGTGAGACATGGGCAGAGAAGTACCCATTGGATTTACCACATGGAAATTGTTGGTAACTTCAGGAAGAGCTGTATTGATAAAGCGGTAGTTGTAAAGCCAGACTGCACTGGGTGGAAGAGTGAATAGAAAACTGTGTGTGGGATCACCAGGTTGTGAGAAAAGTCTAGGACCCAGACAATACCAAAAAGGGGGGACTTAGCCTAATAAATGGTAGCTCAAGTAGGTTAATCTTGAATTAGCACCAACACTCTATATCTTGATTTTGAATCTATGATTGATAATCTGGATTTTGAAATTCAGTTCTTATAGTGAATTTGATATTGTAATTCTGCTCCCCTTAATGGCCTCCCTCAAGACACTAAAAGCTGAACTGAAAGGGCATTTCTAAGATTAGAAAGCTAAGTGGTCAAAGCCAATCAAGCCAGAGCTGACTGAAACAATGAGAGGCAAACATTTTGCATATACTGCTTTATACAACTATAAATTTTAGACATAGGAGTACATCATTCTGATGATTTCCTGAAAAGTAGTAGGACTAGATGAAATAGTATTCATCTAGTATTCATTCACTGTTCAGAACTAGATGAACAGTATTGGCAAAATGGCAGACTAGGCTATCTTTAAACCACCTTGATATAAACCCTTAGAAATGGTGAATATAATGTAATAATTTTTAAAATTGCATGTCTTAGTTCACAAGAAAGAGAAATTCTCAAACACTGGAAGCAAAGAGGATGCTAACAGTCAAAGACGTAAGCATATAAGTCAACCCTCTGGCAGCATAGAGGGGTTATTATACCCAGTAATGACCAGGGGATTGGGTATCTGTGTCCACAAAGGGAAAAGAGATGAGGTCTTTGGCCCATTTAAGATGGAGAGTTGGACGGAAACACCTGCAGAAAGCAAGGACAACCCCTGAAAAGCTGCAATCTCAATGAGATGGGGACTAATAAACTATCCACTAGCTCAGAGAGATGGCAAAGAAGCATTGACTATATAATAGTAACAACAACAACATCAACAACAATAACAATTGGGGGGTTAGAAGACAGTAGTGAAATAAAGTATTACCTTATCATAATATGTGCAATGGAGTACCCTGTGTTCAATATTTCTAAAGCCTTGTATTTTTCAGGAGTTAGGTAAGAGATACTTTGTCAAGTATGCATATAAAAATGTAAAGGTGGAGCTCTGCTTCTAGTGATTGTGACCTAAATAATTTTTACTATTCTCTTCTGATGAGAACTAGAAAATCTAGACAAAATATATTTTAAAATTTGTTGGATGTTACTACTAGAATTCACAAAAGGGTAAAGAATTGCTGGGCCAAGTTCCAGCAATTATATTTGCTTATTATAAAGCTAGGAGAAAATGAAAACCCAGAGAGGTGTCTGATATTTTTGGATGCTTCTTTTCTAGAAGTGTCTGTCAATTCTGGTAGATGCAGCTGGAAGTTTCAAAGGTTGGGTAAAGCTTTTGTCAGTCTCATGGGGACAGAAAAAAATACTTGACTGGATAATGGCTAGGAAATTTCCAATACTGAAGAAAACACCAAGCCAAATATTGAAGCAAAACTGAAGGAACAAAAAAGAGAAAAAGGCAGATTCACAATTATAGTCAGAGACTTTTATGACCCCCTTTCTCGTTAACTAACTGACAGAACAAGCAGACGACTTAGAAAGAATATGGAATATTTGACCAACATGATTAACAAATTTGATCCAATTGATACATACAGAACACTGCATTAAATAACCACAACATACACAGAAATTCCAAGTGCACACAGAACATTTACAAATATTAACCACATGCTAGGCTATAAAGCAAGTCTCAACGTATTTCTAAGTATTGAAATTATATATAGCATGTTTTCTACCTACTATGGAATTAAACTTGAAATCAGCAACAAAAGATAATTATAAAATCCATATAATTTGGAAATTAAGAAATAGACTTCTGAATGAACTACAGAACAGAGAAGAAATCATCATGGAAATAGGAAAATATTTTTTTTTTTTTTTTTTTTTGCGGTATGTGGGCCTCTCACTGCTGTGGCCTCTCCCGTTGCGGAGCACAGGCTCTGGACGCGCAGGCTCAGTGGCCATGGCTCACGGGCCCAGCCGCTCCACGGCATGTGGGATCTTCCCGCACCGGGGCATGAACCCATGTCCCCTGCATTGGCAGGCGGACTCTCAACCACTGCGCCACCAGGGAAGCCCAGAAAATATTTTGAAATGAATGAAAATGAAGGTACCACATATCAAATTTTTGTGTAATATAACTCAGTCCCTATGTATAGGAAAATTTATAAGGTAGAACAGAAAACCACCTGGAGAACAATGACCCAAGCATCCAATTTTAAAAAATTAGGAAAAGAAGAGCAAAGTAAACTCCAAGAGGGTATAAGGAAGAAAATAATAAGAGCTGAGATTAATTAAATAAGAACAAACATATGATAGAAAGGATCAACAAAGCCAATACCTGATGATTTGCATAGACTAATAAAACTGATAAATCCCTGATGGGGACTGACCAAGATGAAAATACAGAAGGCCCAAATAACTAATATCGGGAACGAAAAAGATGACATTGTTGCAGATCCTTCAGACATAAAACATCATAAGAGGACATCATAAACAACTTTTTGTCAATACATTTAAAACTTTCAGTGGAATGGAAAAATCCCTACAAAAATACAGCTTACAATAATAAACACAAGAAAAACAGGAAACTGAATAGTTTCTATAAAAAACCTTAATAAACAATGAAAAATATTCCCTCACCCACAAACAATTACAGTCTCAGATGACTTCATTTGTAAATATACCAAACTTTTAAGGAAGAAAAAATTGCCAATCTTGAGTAAACTTTTCCAAAGAATAGAAAAAGAGAAAACACTTCACAAATATGCTTTATGAGTTCAACAAAACCTTGACGTAAAATTCTGACAAGTATATTATAAGAAAAAATACAGGCCAATCTCACTCATAAATATGGATGCAAAAACTCTAAACAAAATATTAACACAGTAAAACTGGTATTACACAACAGGAAATTGTATAATGACCAATTTGTGCTTATTCTAGAAATGCAAGATTGCATTAAAACTTGAAAATCAATCATTGTAATTCATCATATATATGGAATAAAAGAGAAAACTCATATGATCATCTCCACAGATATATAATGAGTATTTGATAAAATACTAAACATTCATTTGTGATAAAAACTTATAGCAAATTAAGACCAAAAGGAACTTTAACTGATAAAGATTAGCTGCAAAAACCCACACAGCAAACATTATTTAGTACTGAGATGATGAACTCTTTTCTTCTACTACTGAGACTGAGAAAAGATGCCTATGATCATCACTGCTATACAATATAATTCTAGAGGTCCTAGCCAGTGCAATAATGCAAGAAAAAGAAAAAAAAGTATAAAAATTGAAAAGCAATAAATAAAATAATCATATGGTAGTTCTATTTTTAGTTTTTTAAGGAACCTCCATACTGTTCTCCATAGTGGCTGTATCAATTTATATTCCCACCAACAGTGCAAGAGGGTTCCCTTTTCTCCACACCCTGTCCAGCATTTATTGTTAGTGGATTTAAAAATATATATATTTATTTTATTTATCTATTTTTGGCTGTGTTGGGTCTTTGTTGCTGCTCGCGGGCTTTCTCTAGTTGTGGTAAGTGGGGGCTACTCTTTATTGTGGTGCACGGGCTTCTCACTGCAGTGGCTTCTCTTGTTGCAGAGCACGGGCTCTAGGCGCATGGGCTTCAGTAGTTGTGGCATGCGGGCTCAGTAGTTGTAGCTCACGGGCTCTAGAGCACAGGCTCAGTAGTTGTGGTGCACAGGCTTAGTTGCTCTGTGGCATGTGGGATCTTCCTGGACCAGGGCTTGAACCCGTGTCCCCTGAACTGGCAGGTGGATTCTTAACCACTGTGCCACCAGGGAAGCCAATTAGTGGATTTTTTGATGATGGCCATTCTGACCAGTGTGAGATGATACTTCATTGTAGCTTTGATTTGCATTTCTCTAATGACTAGAGATGTTGAGCATCCTTTCAATCCCACTACTGGGCATATACCCTGAGAAAACCATAATTCAAAAAGAGTCATACACCACAATGTTCATTGCAGCACTATTTACAATAGCCAGGACATGGAAGCAACCTAAGTGTCCATCAACAGATGAATGGATAAAGAAGATGTGGCACATATATACAATGGAATGTTACTCAGCCATAAGAAGAAACGAAATTGAGTTATTTGTAGTGAGGTGGATAGACCTAGAGTCTGTCATACAGAGTGAAGTACGTCAGAAAGAGAAAAACAAATACTGTATGCTAACACATATATATGGAATCAAAAAAAAACCAAAAACGTTCTGAAGAACCTAGGGGCAGGACAGGAATAAAGACGCAGACGTAGAGAATGGACTTGAGGACACGGGGAGGGGGAAGGGTAAGCTGGGACGAAGTGAGACAGTGGCACTGACAAACATACATTACCACATGTAAAATAGATAGCTAGTGGGAAGCAGCCGCAGAGCACAGGGAGATCAGCTCGGTGCTCTGTGACCACCTAGAGGGGTGGGATAGGGAGGTTGGGAGGGAGACGCAAGAGGGAGGGGATATGAAGATATATGTATACGCATAGCTGATTCACTTTGTTATACAGCAGAAACTAACACAACATTGTAAAGCAATTATACTCCAATAAAGATGTTAAAAAAAGTTAAAAAAATCATTATTCACGGATAGTATGATTGTGCATGTACAAACTACAAAAAGAATCTGTATAGATAAATTATTAGAATTAATATGTGAATTTAGCAAGATCTCTAGATACATGGTTAATATAGATAAAAATGTTATTTCTATATATGAACAGCAAACAATGAGAAAATTTTAAAATACCATTAACAACAGCATCACAATATCATATACTTAGTAATAATTTTAACAAAATATTTGCACGATCTATACTGGAAAACTATAGAACTTTATGAGAGAAACTAGAGAAGACCTGGATAAATGGAAAGCAATAACATATTTGTGAATTGAAAAATTCAAAATTAAAGATGCCAATTTACCCCAAATTCTTCTGCAGATTCAATGCAACCCCAATCAATATCTTGGAAGTTGTGTGTGTGTGTTTGTACATTTATGTGAATTTTGATCAGCCAAAGAAAGAAGCAGAATAAAGTGAGACGACGTACTCTAGCTGATAGCAAGACTTATTATAAAGCTATGTTAATTTAGACAGTGGGCTTTGGTACAATGGCAAATAGACCACTGAGAGTAAATAGAGTCCTAAAACAGATCCATACATATAAGGATATTTGATTTATGGTAAAGGTGGTACTGTAGGCAAGTGGGAAATGACTACTGTTTTATATTAAATGGTTCTGGGAAACTGAATATCTGTTAAGAAAAAATTCATCTTTACCTCAGCCCATATACAAAATCAAATCCAGATAGAATGTACTAAACATAAACTGATAAAGCTTCTAGAACAACATAAGAAAACAATTTCATGATCTTAGGGTACAAAAAAATTTTTTTAACTGTACACAAAAATGCTAACCATAAAGGTAAAAGACAATAAATTGGACTGTATCAAAATTAAGAATTTCTTTTAATCAAAAGATAGAGAAAAAAACATGCTATCAGTGGTAGAGTATATTCACAGTGGTTACCAGGTGTTTCTTACTTGGATAGTTCACTGTACTGTACAGTTAGGACTTTTGTCCTTTTCTCTGTGTGTGTGTTATATTTTAATGAAATGTTAAGAAATTAAAGATAATGACCACGGACTTCCCTAGTGGTCCAGTGATTAAGAATCCGCCTTCCAATGCATGGGATGTGGGTTCGATCCCTGGTCGGGGAACTAAGATCCCACGTGCCACGGGGCAACTAAGTCATATGCTGCAACTACTGAGCCCACGTGCTCTAGAGCCCACGCGCCACAACTAGAGAGCCCGCATGCTCTGGAGGCCACACGCCACAACTAGAGAGAAGCCCACACACTGCAATGAAGAGCCTGCGCGCCGCAACAAAAGATCCCACATGCCAAAACGAAGATCCTGTGTGCCGCATCTAAGACCCAACGCAGCCAAATAAATTAATTAATTAAAAAAATTAAACCTCCCTTTAAAAAAATTAAAGATAATGACCAAAAGAAAATAAACAGAATATATAACTTCCTAACCAGAAAAAGAGAAATAAGAATGAAGATAACCCAGTCAATCAGAGCGAAGGCAGAAAAAGGGTAAAAGTCAATGAAAAAATAAATGATGTAAATAGGAGACACAAAAGAAGATTATAGGATATAACTCCAAACATGTCAGTAATCCTAGTAAATAAAAAGAAATTGAACTTGCAATTTAAGAGTGAGACTCTGGAACTGAGTGAAGAAGAAAATCTAGTTATGTTCCTTCTGTTAAGAGATGTGCTGAAACACACTAATACAGAAAAGTTAGCAAAAAGTACCAAGAGAAACTTGATATAGTTATAATATTATCAGATGAAATAGATTTCAAGGTATAAAATATTATTATGGATAGAGTCATTATATAATGATAAAAGGATTAATTCACCAGGAAGATGTAACAATCCTGATCCTGTAAGAAAATACAGCTTCAAGATATATAAAGCAAAACTCGACATACTTATAATAAGACAAATTGAAAATTTCAACTTCAGGAATAAGAAGATAAAAAATTAGTGGATGTAGAAAATTTGAATAGTACAATTAACAACTTTAATGGACATATATAGAACCCCAAACGTATGACTATACAATACATATTCTTTTCAAGAACACACAGAATACACACAAAACTGACAATTATTAGTTCACAAAGCAAGGCTCAACAAATGACAGAGATTCTACACCACACAGATCATGCTGTTTCAGCAAAATGCACTAAAATTAGAAATCAATAAACAAAAAGCAAAAGAAAAAATGCAGAAAAGTGTTCCTTAAAAATACACTTTAAAATAATTTATGAATCACATAAAAATTATATTGGAAATTAGGAACTGAATAACAGTGAAAATACTACTTATAAAAACCTGTGGGATACAGCTTAGACAGTAACTTAGAGGAAATGTACAGCCTTTCATACATTTAGTAGAAAAGAAGAACAACTGAAAATTAATGAAGAAAGGATCCAACCCAAGGAGTTAGAAAAAAGACTGCATATAAGTAGAAGGGAGGAAACAACAAAAGAGCTAAAGTTAATGAAATGAGAAACAAAGAAACAATAGAGAAGATGAACTAAACCAAAATCTGTGTCTTTGACATGAATAATAAAATAGAGAAAGCTTTGACAAAGTAGAACAAGAAATAAAGAAAGGAAATGAACAAGTAAGCATTAAAGATTAAAATATAAAAATAAATGAGAGAGTGCTATGAACAACTTTATGCCAGTAAGTTTGAAACCTTAGATGAAGTAAATTATTTTTCAAGAAAAAAAAATGAATTTGAGAAGAAACAGAAAGCCTGAATACACCTTAAAGACATTGAAAATGGCCCAGATGGTTTTACAGGTGTATTTAGCCAAACTTCTAAGCGACAGATAGATAATCTCTATTTTAAGTCACACCAGAGAACACAAAAAGAGAAAAGACTTCCTGAATCATTTTATGAGACTACTATAATCTAGTTCTAAAATAAGGTAAGTAAAGAAGAAGGGACTTTTTTGTAGGCCTATCTCACTTATAAACATGGCTGCAAAAATCTCCAATAAAAGATCTGAAAATCAAACCAGCAATGCACACACACGCGCGCACACACACGCGCACACACACACGTGCACACACGCACACACACATAGAAAATTACAACCAAGTAGGCATGAATGCTAGGATGGTTTAACTTTTGAAAATCTATTAATGCAATTCATCACTGAATTAATCTGTTTCACTTTAATCTCATTTCATAATGTATTAAAGAAAAAATATCATCTTATATACGGAAAGATTATATAATATTATATATTTATAAAATAACTCCTATTTATGATGTAATCTCTTAGCAAAATAGGACTAGAAGGGAATTTACTGAATATGATAAAGGTGATTTACCAAAATCCTAAAGTAAGCGTCAAATGTAGTAATAAAATAATAGAGTTCCCTTAAAGTCAGAAGTACTACAATTAACTGCTGCTTCGAATTCAATGTGGTACTGGAGAACTTAGCTAGCACAATAAGGCAACCAAAAATATAAAATATTTAATGTCTGGAAAGGAAGACACAAAATTGAATATACAGGTAAACTATGGAAACAGGAAGCGAGGATAGCAAAGTTATTGTAAACAAGATCAACAGAAAAAAATCAACAGCCCGCCTATATATCAGGAACAGCCAATTAGAACATGTAATTTTTTAAAAAAGATCTCATTCATAATAATAACAAATCTAGCAAAAAAAGTTCAACATTCTTTTATATAAGAATTTAAAACTTTCTGAAGAACACATACCAAGACTCAATCAATGGGGAGATATACTGTGTTCATGGCTCACACACCTCAATATCATTAAGATGTCAATTTTCCTCTACTAGTTCTGTAAATTCAACAACCGTTTTCATAGAGCTTGAAAACCAGATCCTAAAATCCATATGAAACAGAAAAGACTAAGAACATTTTGAAGTATATTCATTGATGTGTGTATGTGTGTCCAGCCTAAATGTACATCAATAGGAAAATGGATATATAAATTTTGGTGTAGTCATACGATGCAAAAATATACAGAAGTTAAGTTGAATAAAGTAGAGGTACATGCCTCAAAATGGATAAACCTTAAAAACATAATGATAATGGAAGGAAGCAAGTTATTCATATGAAATTTAAACATACGCAGAACAATATAGTTTTATGGGTATATACATATTTGTAAAAGCCTAAAAATATATACAAGAATGATTAAATTTAGGGTAGTGGCTTCCACTGCAGGGAAGGGAGGGGACTGGAAGCACAAAAGGATACACAGGGACTTATTTGTATTTGTTACTTTTTAAAGCTAAATTGTGGGTTTACAGTTGTTCATTATGTTGTTTTATGTGTTTGGAATATTTAGTAATAATATCCAAAAGAAAAGAAATAAAGAATAGATAAGAAATGACTGTCTTAGGACTTTCCTGGTGGTCCTGTGGGTAAAACTCCTTACTCCCGATGCAGGGGGCAAGGGTTCGATCCCTGGTCAGGGAACTAAGATACTGCATGCTGCAGGACGGGGCCACAAAAAAAAAAAAAAAAAAAGAAACGACTTGTCTGCTCTGGCTGCCTCTGAGTCTGAATCTCCCGAAGAACAAATTTCTAGGAGGCACTAGATTGCAGAAGAGTCGGGGACAGCATTCTCTCAAAGACCTTACATATTATATTGATGCCATACTCAGCAGTGAGCTATTCTATCCATTTGGGGAAATCTCCATAATTTTCAACTTGTAATCTTTTTAAAACCTTCCTGTATTTGTTACACGTGTGTGACCTGAGTGGTGTTATCAGTGTTTTTGTCAATATTTACTATGTTTTTCTATTTAGGTTAATTCCAACAATTTTGTACTTTAATAAAATGTTGTAAACAGTGCAAGAAAAAGAAACAACTGTCTTTAGGGACCACTCTGTTGAATAAATAAGTGGAGATGTGACTTAACCTCAACACGAAACCCCCCACAGACATAAGCCACAACTACTAATCTGACTGACAGTTTCAGCACTGCAAGGATCCAGGCGGGAAGCGATATCTGCATGAGTAAGGGAATCCTCTAAGAAATAAATTACTACACATGGAGAAGCAGATCTTCAACAAGAAGCATTCCTCACTTTGAACTGCATCAACATTCCTGCAATTGCCTCCATTTCCAAATGGAGTTTCTGGACTCATCTAAGATGTTTTTCAATCCCAATCTTTTATGATTAGCAGTGGGGTGGGCGTGGGAGGACTAACAGAAAACAGATGCTGGCAATTGTATAATTTATAAACATGCTAGAAATGATATTTGCTCTAATATATTTGTCTTATGAATAGTTCTATTCCATGTGTAATATTTTCTATCTGGTTGAAATACATTAACATTACAGGCTACAAAATATGACAAAAGAATGTTAAAATATAAACATTCTTTTGTGCAAATGTATTGGGAAAGAACATGAAAAATATAGGCAGACACTTTAAAGTTCTATTGAGACATTTCATTTTTAATAAGTTTCTTTATGCATGTCAACAATGAACAACACTTGTATAAATTGAACTAGGATACAACTGGAACACTTCTTTGTTGCATGCTGACAAAGAACAATTTGATTAAACAGTAAATCCTTCAGAGCCTCCCTCAGAACCATTTCTCTTAGGTTTACTTCTTAGACAAAAGTTCCCAGTAAAGTAAATTCTGTTATTCTTAGCACTTTGGCTGTGCCCAACATTAGACAATGATAATATTGGGCACCCTGAAATATTAAATCTGGGTATTAGCTAGGCTCTAAAATACACATTTATGTAACATTTTCAATAATTCAATATGGCATTCTAAACAAAGAAAGGACACCTTTGATGTAAAAATTCATGAAAATTAAGGAAGTATTACATGTCCACTTGCTCAGCATCTACTAGAATCAGTTAAAGATCAAAGGAAATCAGGCTGGGAGCATAAGGAAAATCAAGAATTGGGAATGAATGAACCTGAATAGATAGAGACCTTCTCTTTGATAGACTATCATACAATTTTTATTGGGGAAATTATGAGATTTTCTCATTGTTTTATGTGATTAATATGGGAAATAAGAGTAAGGAAAAAAAGTAAGTTGATTTGATAAGTGTGAGCAGTACCAAGTCAAGCAGGTTAAGGACTGGAAAAGTTTTTACAGTGTATCCCAGGTTCTTCACTAAAATCAAGCAATGAATCAACCAAGAATAATAAATATTATTAAGAATAAAAGTTTGTGTACTTGGTATTATTTTTCAAATATTTGAATCGTTTTTATTTTACTACTACAGGTCCTTGCATTCCTCAGTGGCAGACATTCTACTTGAGAGTGGGACTATTATAAATAACTGTTAACTTTGTAGAACACGTGTTCAGGCTCGTACACATGCAGGTTCGCACATAGACATGCATACACGCACACTTTTTGGGTCCCTGTTTCTCTGAAAAGCAATTGGGAAAATATTATCTATTTTATTGCACAGAGTTAAATTCAATACCACCTCCACCCGATCTTTATCAGTACGTTGCTATGACAAAGATTTGGCTTTACTGTGGGCCATGTATCACATTTTCTGTGTTTCAGGTGTAATAGTGTATCTCTCATTTTAACACAGAAACCTATGACATAAGCATAACACTTGTCTTTCAGCCCCAACATTACAATGAGCTTCAATATATTTTAGTAATCTGAACACTGTCTTACATTTGAACAACAATTTGATTGAAGAGACTACAAATGATACATGTCAGCTAGCTCTTTCTGTACAAATAGCAACATAGAAGCAGCAGTAACAACAACACCACACTCCATCCTATAAAACTCTTGAGATGAGTCTCAAATTCTCGGATAAGAACTAAATCTGAAGGAATCTAGTATGTGAGGATCAAAAGTTGAATTGACTTTCAGCTTAATGTTTCATGGAGTATGGTTATCACATGGCTTTGGATTTCCTTTATAAACTGGTGAACTGCTCTTTGGTAAATGTGAAAAACCTGACAAGACAGAAAAAATCATGCCTGGCTTACAACTTTTGAATTCAATAAAATACTCAACTGGCTTTTTTCAGTAGCTAGACTCTTTCCTTTGGAATAAATCCTGTTTGCTTTTCGGCCAAATGAAATATTCTCCCATAATTCTAGAGATCATATTTTGTTTAACTCAGTGATCAGAAGCTGGAAACACTGAGGCTGAGGTGAATTTCTACTTATTCATAGATACAGATGCAAAACTGTCTCAATCCTTTGATTACGAACCCAACATACTCGTCTATCCAATAATATCCCCAATTGGCAAAGAATGTTGATATCTAGACACTTGTCTCACAACTGCTTTTCACTTGACCCAATCAGGTACCAGATTGTCAGGGTAATACCATCACCCTTAAGGAGAAAATATTAACTTTGGAAACTCCAAACATATGATTTGTAGCAGGCCCTGTGCTCTGAACTGATTGTTCAGCTGTGGAAAAGTTTGTGTCAGTCTATCCACAGTTTTGTGCTTAGACTTTCTTACCATCGTTGCTACCTATTTGCAGTCTGTGACCACCTAAAAGGGCAAGCCTAACTGGCTCATCAAGGTATCAAACTCATGTCCTTGGCCTCAATAAGACAGTGCCCTCACTCATTAAACTATATACAACTACTACTGGAGCAATTATCATTACATCTTGGCTCAGAGTGGCTACTTAAGAAGTATTTATTGGTAAGTCAGAAAGCTGTTCTTTATATATAACGTTTAGCATTCTTTTTGGCATGATTAGACATAATGTTAAAATTGTGCTAAGGAGAACTTTCTCTTCCTTCGGATTGATATTAGACCTCTTCTTGCCTCTTGAAAAAATTTTGATATTACCTCTCTTCTCCCCAAAATGAATTTCATTAAGCACATCTAAAACTCCTGCTTGGTGTTTTTCTGAGGCAATAAGCCTTCCAAGTGAGCACAGAAAGGTCTATGTTCCCTGAAGCGCTACAAATGATGGACTGAGAGAACTTCAGACACATCCAAGCTCCAAAACACATCTGATAGCATACTTCAGGGGTGAAGCCAAAGCTGTTTGCTGGAAGGACACTTCATGCAGACTGGAAAATTTACTCTGAATAAAAGAAAGCTTATATACCTGTTTTTACCCCATTCAACACTCTTGCTAAGGGCTCTCTGGATTTAGAAAATGAAGTCTAATTGGAGTCCACAAGAGAGACAAGGCCAGCAGTCATCAGGCAATCTCTGAAACTGTGGTAGGCTCCACCTGCATCCTTAATGTGTAAGGTGTGTTCAAGGCATTACACAGGCACAGAAAGCAGCTTTCTGTCAAAGACCTGGGGAAGGGCTGCATACATATTTACAAAGCTGCCATCATTGCCCAGCAGACCATGCACCTACAGTTTATTTTTACCCCTATAAATAAATATGACACGGAGAAATGAAATGTAAAGAATCCAGCGTCAACAAAATCCTCTGCATGATGAAGACAAAGGCATATAAATGTCCTTATATATCATCTGAAGGCACAATTTAGTGCTATTTAATACATTTAGTTTTTAATTTATAATTTTACTCTATGGCAATCACTAAAATGTTTAAAAGGCTGTATGGTTATTAGTGTCATCTGAACTTCAAGAGACATACTTTATACGTTTCCTAAAAGCTACCATATTCATTCTTCTAAGAACTAATAATGGGATTATTATTATATAAAGAATTTGACTTCATGTCTATCCTTGTGCCACAATATCAACATTCCACAGAGGCTGTACTGTACTGTGGGAAAGCTATGGGTAGGGAGTATATTAACCTGGCTATATTAAGACAAACTTTAAGTCCTTGACTTACTTTCAATTCCACAGATATCATGCTACATATTTCTACTTGGCTAGGCCATCATCACCTTAAACTCAAAATATTTATAACCTACCTTTTAATTTCTACTCATAATCCCATGTTTTACCCTGATTTCACTTTTTTTTAACATCTTTATTGGAGTATAATTGCTTTACAATGGTGTGTTAGTTTCTGCTTTATAACAAAATAAATCAGTATACGTACCCATATGTCCCCATATCTCTTCCCTCTTGCATCTCCCTCCCTCCCACCCTCCCTATCCCACCCTTATAGCTGGTCACAAAGCACCGAGCTGATCTCCCTGTGCCATGCGGCTGCTTCCCACTAGCTATCTATTTTATGTTTGGTAGTGTATATATGTCCAAATATATACTATCACTCTCTCACTTTGTCCCAGCTTACCCTTCCCCCTCCGCGTGTCCTGAAGTCCATTCTCTAGTAGGTCTGCGTCTTTATTCCCGTCTTGCCCCTCGGTTCTTCATACCTTATTTTATTTTATTTTTTTAGATTCCATATATATGTCTTACAATACGGGATTTGTTTTTCTCGTTCTGACTTACTTCACTCTGTATGATGGACTCTAGGTCCATCCACCTCACTACAAATAACTCAATTTCGTATCTTTTTATAGCTGAGTAATATTCCATTGTATATATCTGCCACATCTTCTTTATCCATTCATCTGTCAGAGGACACTTAGGTTGTTTCCATGTCCTGGCTATTCTAAACAGAGCTGCAATGAACATTGTGGTACACGACAGTTTTTGAATTATGGTATTCTCAGGGTATATGCCCAGTAGTGGGATTGCTGGGTCGTATGGTAGTTGTATTTTTGGATTTCTAAGGAACCTCCATACTGTTCTCCATAGTGGCTGTATCAATTTACATTCCCACCAACAGTGTATGAGAGTTCCCTTTTCTCCACACCCTCTCCAGCATTTATTGTTTGTAGATTTTTTTTATGTTTCCAATTGAATTTATTAGTTTTTAACATCTTTATTGGAGTATAATTGCTTTACAATGGTTTGTTAGTTTCTGCTTTATAACAAAGTGAATGAGTTATACATATACATATATCCCCATATCTCTTCCCACCTGCATCTGCCTCGCCCCCTATCCCACCCCTCTAGATGGCCACAAAGCACCGAGCTGATCTCCCTGTGCTTTGTGGCTGCTTCCCACTAGCTATCTATTTTACGTTTGGTAGTGTAATTATGTCCATGCCACTCTCACTTTGTCCCAGCCTACCCTTCCCCCTCGCCGTATCCTCAAGTTCATTCTCTAGTAGGTCTGCATCTTTACTCCCTTCTTGCCTCTAGGTTCTTCATGACCATTTACTTTTTCTTTTTAGATTCCATATATATGTGTTAACATACGGTATTTGTTTCTCTCTTTCTGACTTACTTTACTCTGTATGACAGTCTCTAGGTCCATCCACCTCACTAGAAATAACTCAGTTTGTTCCTTTTTAATGGCTGACTAATATTCCATTGTATATATGTTCCACATCTTCTTTATCCATTCATCTGTCGAGGCACACTTAGGTTGCTTCCATGTCCTGGCTATTGTAAATAGGGCTGCAATGAACATTTTGGTACATGACTCTTTTTGAATTATGGTTTTCTCAGGGTATATGCCCAGTACTGGGATTGCTGGGTCATATGGTAGTTCTATTTTTAGTTTTTTTTTTTTTTTTTTTTGCGGGACACCGACCCCTCACTGTTGTGGCCTCTCCCTTCATGGACCACAGGCTCCAGACGCGCAGGCTCAGCGGCCATGGCTCATGGGCCTAGTCGCTCTGCAGCATGTGGGATCTTCCCGGACCGGGACACAAACCCATGTCCCCTGCATCGGCAGGTGGACTCTCAACCAATGCGCCACCAGGGAAGCCCTATTTTTAGGTTTTTAAGGAACGTCCATAGTGTTCTCCATAGTGGCTGTATCAATTTATGTTCCCACCAACAGTGTGTGAGGGTTCCCTTTTCTCCACACCCTCTCTGGCATTTATTGTTTCTAGATTTTTTGATGATGGCCATTCTGACCAGTGTGAGATGATATCGCATTGTAGTTTTGATTTGCATTTCTCTAATGATTAATGATGTTGAGCGTTCTTTCATGTGTTTGTTGGCAATCTGTACATCTTCTTTGGAGAAATGTCTATTTAGGTCTTCTGCCCATTTTTGGACTGGGTTGTTTGTTTTTTTGATATTGAGCTGCAAGAGCTGCTTGTAAATTTTGGAGATTAATCCTTTGTCAGTTGCTTCATTTGTAAATATTTTCTCCCATTCTGAGGGTTGTATTTTCATCTTGTTTATGGTTTCCTTTGCTGTGCAAAAGCTTCTAAGTTGCATTAGGTTCCATTTGTTTCTTTTTATTTCCATTTCTCTAGGAGGTCGGTCAAAAAGGATCTTGCTGTGATTTATGTCATACAGTGTTCTGCCTATGTTTTCCTCTAAGAGTTTGATGGGGTCTGGCCTTACATTTAGGTCTTTAATCCATTTTGAGTCTATTTTTGTGTATGGTGTTAGGGAGTGTTCTAACTTCATTCTTTTACATGTACCTGTCCAGTTTTCCCAGCACCACTTATTGAAGAGGTGTCCTTTCTCCACTGTACATTCCTGCCTCCTTTATCAAAGATAAGGTGACCATACGTGCGTGGGTTTATCTCTGGGCTTTCTATCCTGTTCCACTGATCTATGTTTCTGTTTTTGTGCCAGTACCATACTGTCTTGATTACTGTAGCTTTGTAGTATAGTCGGAAGTCAGGGAGCCTGATTCCTCCAGCTCCGTTTTTCGTTCTCAAGATTGCTTTGGCTATTCGGGGTCTTTTGTGTTTCCATACAAATTGTGAATTTTTTTGTTTTAGTTCTGTGAAAAATGCCAGTGGTAGTTTGATAGGGATTGCATGGAATCTGTAGACGGCTTTGGGTAGTACAGTCATTTTCACAATGTTGATTCCTCCAATTCAAGAACACGGTATATCTCTCCATATATTTGTATCAACTTTAATTTCTTTCATCAGTGTCTTATACTTGTCTGCAAACATGTCTTTTGTCTCCTTAGGTAGGTTTATTCCTAGGTATTTTATTCTTTTTGTTGCATTGGTAAATGGGAGTGTTTTCTTAATTTCACTTTCAGAGTTTTCATCATTAGTGTATAGGAATGCAAGAGATTTCTGTGCATTAATTTTGTATCCTGCTAGTTTACCAAATTCATTGATTAGCTCTTGTAGTTTTCTGATAGCATCTTTAGGATTCTCTATGTATAGTATCATGTCATCGGCAAAAAGTGACAGCTTTACTTTGTCTTTTCTGATTTGGATTCCCTTTATTTCCTTTTCTTCTCTGATCGCTGTGGCTAAAACTTCCAAATCTATGTTGAATAAGAGTGGTGAGAGTGGACAACCTTGTCTTGTTCCTGATCTTAGTGGAAATGCTTTCAGTTTTTCACCATTGAGGGCGATGTTGGCTGTGGGTTTCTCATATATGGCCTTTATTATGTTGAGGAAAGTTCCCTCTATGCCTACTTTCTACAGGGTTTTTATCATAAATGGGTGTTGAATTTTGTTGAAAGCTTTCTCTTCATCTATTGAGATGACCATATGGTTTTTCTCCTTCAGTTTGTTAATATGGTGTATCACGTTGATTGATTTGCGTATATTGAAGAATCCTTGCATTCCTGGGATAAACCCCACTTGATCATGGTGTATGCTCCTTTTAATGTGCTGTTGGATTCTGTTTGCTAGTATTTTGTTGAGGATTTTTGCATCTATGTTCATCAGTGATATTGGCCTGTAGTTTTTCTTTCTCTGTAACATCTTTGTCTGGTTTTGGTATCAGGGTGATGGTGGCCTCGTAGAATGAGTTTGGGAGTGTTCCTCCCTCTGCTATATTTTGGAAGAGCTTGAGAAGGATAGGTGTTAGCTCTTCTCTAAATGTTTGATAGAATTCGCCTGTGAAGCCATCTGGTCCTGGGCTTTTGTTTGTTGGAAGATTTTTAATCACAGTTTCAATTTCAGTGCTTGTGATTGGTCTGTTCATATGTTCTGTTTCTTCTTGGTTCAGCCTCAGAAGGTTGTGCATTTCTAAGAGTTTGTACATTTCTTCCAGCTTGTCCATTTTATTGGCATATACTTGCTTTTAGTAATCTCTCAGGAACCTTTGTATTTCTGCAGTGTCAGTTGTTACTTCCCCTTTTTAATTTCTAATTCTATTAATTTGAGTCTTCTCCCTTTTTTCCTTAATGATTCTGACTAATGGTTTATCCATTTGTTTATCTTCCCAAAGAGCCAGATTTTAGTTTTATTGATGTTTGCTATCATTTCCTTCATTACTTTTTTATTTATTTCTGATCTGATCTTTATGATTTCTTTCCTTCTGCTACCTTTGGGTTTTTTTGTTCTTCTTTCTCTAACTGCTTTAGGTGTAAGGTTAGGTTGTTTATTTCAGATGTTTCTTGTTTTTTGAGGTAGGATTGTATTGCTATAAAGTTTCCTCTTAGAACTGCTTTTGCTGCATCCCATACACTTTGGGTCATCATGTTTTCATTGTCATTTCTTCCTAGGTATTTTTTGATTTCCTCTTTGATTTCTTCATTGATCTCTTAGCTGTTAAGTAGTGTATTGTTTAGCCTCCATGTTTTTGTATTTTTTACAGATTTTTCCCTGTAATTGATATCTAGTCTCATAGCGTTGTGGTCAGAAAAGATACTTGATATGATTTCAATTTTCTTAAATTTACAGAGGCTTGATTTGTGACCCAAGATATGACCTATCCTGGAGAATGTTCCATGAGCACAAGGTAAGAAACTGTATTCTGTTGTTTTTGGATGGAATGTCCTATAAATATCAATTAAGTCCATCTTGTTTAATGTATCATTTAAAGCTTGTGTTTCCTTACTTATCTTCATTTTGGATGATCTGTCCATTGGTGAAAATGTGGGGTTAAAGTCCCCTACTATGGTTGTGTTACTGTGGATTTCCCCTTTTATGGCTGTTAGTATTTGCCTTATGTATTGAGGTGCTCCTATGTTGGGTTAATAAATATTTACAATTGTTATATCTTATTCTTGGATTGATCCCTTGATCATTACATAGTGTCCTTCTTTGTCTCTTGTAATAGTCTGTTTTAAAGTCTATTTTGTATGATATGAGAATTGCTACTCCAGCTTTCTTTTGATTTCCATTTGCATGGAAGATCTTTTTCCATCCCCTCACTTTCAGTCTGTATGTGTCCCTAGGTCTGAAGTGGGTCTCTTGTAGGCAGCCTAGATACAGGTCTTGTTTTCTTATCCATTCAGCCAGTCTATGTCTTTAGGTTTGAGCATTTAATCCATTTACATTTAAGGTAATTATCAATGTGTATGTTCCTAGTACCATTTTCTTAATTGTTTTGGCTTTGTTGTTGTAGGTCTTTTCCTTCTCTTGTGTTTCCTGCGTAGAGAAGTTCTTTTAGCATTTGTTGTAAAGCTGGTTTGGTGGTGCTGAATTCTCTTAGCTTTTGCTTGTCTGTAAAGGCTTTAATTTCTCCATCAAAACTGAATGAGATCCTTGCTGGATAGAGTAATCTTGGTTGTAGGTTTTTCCCTTTTATTACTTTAAATATGTCCTGCCACTTCCTTCTGGCTTGCAAAGTTTCTGCTGAAAGATCAGCTGTTACCCTTATGGGGATTCCCTTGTATGTTATTTTTCCCTTGCTGCTTTTATTATTTTTTCTTTGTAATTAATTTTCGATAGTTTGATTAATATGTGTCTTGGCGTGTTTCTCCTTGTATTTATCCTGTATGGGACTCTCTGTGCTTCCTGGACTTGATTGACTATTTCCTTTCCCATATTAGGGATGTTTTCCACTATAATCTCTTCAAATATTTTCTCAGTTCCTTTCTTTTTCTCTCCTTCTTCTGGCACCCCTATAATTCGAATGCTGGTGTGTTTATTATTGTCCCAGGGGTCTCTGAGACTGTCCTCAATTCTTTACATTCTTTTTTCTTTATTCTGCTCTGTAGTAGTTATTTCCACTATTTTATCTTCCAGGTCACTTATCCGTTCTTCTGCCTCAGTTATTCTGCTATCGATCCCTTCTAGAGAATTTTTAATTTCATTTATTGTGTTGTTCATCATTGTTTGTTTCTTCTTTAGTTCTTCTAGGTCCTTGTTAAACGTTTCTTGTATTTTCTCCACTCCATTTCCAAGATTTTGGATCATCTTTACTATCAGTACTCTGAATTCTTTTTCAGGTAGACTGCCTATTTCCTCTTCATTTGTTTGGTGTGGTGGGTTTTTACCTTGCTCCTTCATCTACTGTGTGTTTTTCTGTCTTCTCATTTTGCTTATCTTACTGTGTTTGGGGTCTCCTTTCACAGGCTGCAGGTTCGTAGTTCCCGTAGTGTTTGGTGTCTGTCCCCAGTGGCTAAGGTTGGTTCAGTGGGTTGTGTAGGCTTCCTGGTGGAGGGGACTAGTGCCTGTGTTCTGGTGGATGAGGCTGGATCTTGTCTTTCTGGTGGGCAGGTCCACGTCTGGTGGTGTGTTTTGGGGTGTCTGTGGACTTATTATGATTTTAGGCAGCCTCTTTGCTAATGGGTGGTGCTGTGTTCCTGTCCTGCTAGTTGTTTGGCATAGGGTGTCCAGCAGTGTAGCCTGCTGGTTGTTCAGTGGAGCTGGGTCTTTGTGTTGAGATGGAGATCTCTGGGAGATTTTCGCCGTTTGATATTACGTGGAGCTGGGAAGTCTCTGGTGGACCAATGTCCTGAACTTGTCTTTCCCACCTCAGAGGCACAGCCCTGATGCCTGGCTGGAGCAACAAGAACCTGTCATCCACAAGGAAAAAGAGGAAAAGGGGAAAAAATATATATATTGTTGCTTCCAAAGTCCACCTCCTCAGTTCGGGATGATTCGTTGTTCATTCAGGTATTCCACAGATGCAGAGTGCATCAGTTGATTGTGGAGATTTAATCCGCTGCTCCTGAGGCTGCTGGGAGAGATTTCCCTTTCTCTTTTTTGTTCGCACAGCTCCCAGGATTCAGCTTTGGATTTGGCCCCACCTCTGCGCGTAGGTCACCTGAGGGCATCTGTTCTTTGCTCAGACACGTTCGTGGGGAGTTTCTTGACTTTTGGGAGGTCTGAGGTCTTCTGCCAACGTTCAGTAGGTGTTCTGTAGGAGTTTTTCCACGTGTAGATGTATTTCTGATGTATCTGTGGGGAGGAAGGTGATCTCCACATCTTACTCCTCCACCGTCTTGAAGCTCCTCCTGATTTCACTTTTGTTATTACTGTGATAATATTCCTGGTTTCCAAACTAGGAAACTTGTCATTATGTGTTCATCTTCTTTTTCCCTTCTGCTCGTATCTAGCCAGGTCTTTCAATTCTTCTGTTTAATTTTCCCCTTTTATTTCTCTCTCTGAGAGCCAGTAGAGCATAGTAGTTAAGAGTCTGGACTCTGAAGCCTGAATTCGTGGGCTGGAATACTAGGTGAGCTATGGATTAACTATGTGACCTTGGGCAAGTCACTAAATCTTTCTGTGCTTTGGTTTCCCATCTATAATATGGGTTGCTGTAAGGATCAAATGAGTAAATATATGTAAAGTGCTTACAACAGTGCGGGGTAGATAATAAGTGCTATGTATGTGTTAGCTATCATGATGATCTCTGCTTATCAGGGCTTTCATCATTTGTCCTGAGTCTCACAAAAGCCTCCTTATTGGTTTCTCAAATGTTCTGTTCTCTCTTTAAACACGCCACAACCAATTATCTTCTTTCTTTCACCAATTTGTTTTATTTCTGTCCGTTTGATCTACCAGAAATTGACATACTCTCTCTTCCACTGGTCTGCCTCTCGGATAATTGAAAATAGTTATGTGATCTCAAAGTTTTTCTTCTAACCATTCCTGAGTTCTTTAGGTGTTCTTCGTATTACATAGTTTGTTTACAGTTAACATCTTGGTTTCTCTTCTCTGGACAAAGCACAGCTCTGGTCACACATTATGTGTAAAAATATTTCATAATTTCCCAAAGCACACTAATGTCCAAAATCCTTAGCCTAGAAATTGAAATTCTTCCCAACCAAACGATGCACATTACCTTTCTGACTTTAGCTTTCATTATTCTCCTATTTGCATCCTTTGCTACAGACAAATTTGACTACCAGCCTGTTCTGGAATCACCTTCCTCTTCATGCATCTGGAGCTACATCATGTTTTCCCTTCCTTCAATGCTCTTCCCTCAGTCTATCTCTATCTGCCCCAATGGTCCTTCAGCTTACAGCTTGAATGATACCTTCTTAAGGCCAACAGTCTATGGTCCATGATGCTCCAAGGCAGGGATGATATGACCCTCTTTGTACTCCTACAGTGCTTTGTTCACACATCTATTATGGCTGTTACTGCATATAATCTGTTACTGTAGCTCTGTATACATATTGTCCCTACTGTATTATAAGGTGATGAAGGCAGCAGCTGAGTCTCAATCTTTTTTCCTCTCTTTTACATTTCCTAACACATGATAAGCACTCAATAAATACATGTGGAATTATTTCATTAATTCACTTAGTAAACATTTATTGAGTACCCCATGTAGCTCAGGGTATAACAAGACCTTAATGTATGTTTTTTTTTTTAAGAACTTTCTGGATTGGTTTATTTATTTAATTAATTAATTTATTTATGGCTGCGTTGGGTCTTGTTGCTGTGCACAGGCTCTCTCTAGCTGTGGCGAGCAGGGGCCGGTCTTTGTTGCGGTGCGTGGGCCTCTCACTGTGGTGGCTTCTTTTGTTGCAGAGCATGGGCTCTAGGCTCACGGGCTTCAGTAGTTTTGGCACACAGGCTTAGTTGCTCCGTGGCAATGTGGGATCTTCCCGGACCAGGGCTCAACCCGTGTCCCCTACATTGGCAGGTAGATTCTTAACCACTGCGCCACCAGGGAAGCCCCTTAATATATGTTTAATACATTGATTACTGATAAACATAAAAGTGTCTGACTGAAATTCTCAGTCTGGGTGACTACAAAAATGTTGGCACTATTGAGAGAAATCAGGAAGTCTAGAAAAGGCAGTGATTGATTGGGATGAGCATTGTGTTTGGTTTTGGATGTGTAGAATTTAAAATGCTGGCAAAAGATGCAGAATGATAGATATTTACGAAGCTGGCACATTGCAAGCTCCATGCTAAGTGCTGTTGTGGATACAAAAAGAAAGCAGGCACTCTTGGGCATATATCTGAAAAAGATGAAAACTCTAATTCCAAAAGATACATGCACCCCAATGTTCATAGCAGTGCTATTCACAGTAGCCAAGACATGGAAACAACGTAAATGTCCATCGACAGAGGAATGGATAAAGAAGATGTGGTGTATATATATATATATATATATATATATATAAAAATATATATATAAAATGGAATATTACTCAGCTATAAAAAAGAATGAAATAATGCCATTTGCAGCAACATGGATGGACCTAGAAATTATCATACTAAGGAAAGTAAGTCAGAGAAAGACAAATATCATATGATATCACTTATATGTGGAATCTAAAATATGATACAAATGAACTTATTTACAAAACAGAAATAGGCTCACTGACATAGAAAACAGCTTATGGTTACCAAAGGGGGAGGGGAGGGATAAATTAAGAGTTTGGGATTAACAGATACACACTACTATATATAAAACAGATAAACAAAAGGACCTACTGTATAGCACAGGGAACTATATTCAGTATCTTGTAATAACCTATAATGGAAAAGAATCTGAAAAAGAATATATGTATGCGTATAACTGAATCACTTTGCTATACACCAGAAACTTACATAACATTGTAAATCAACTATACTTCAATTAAAAAAATTTTTTTTAAAAGGCAGGAAAGGGGAGAGTGTTAATCTTAAGCACTTGGCTGAGATTAACAATAAATCAAAGTAACGAGATAAAACCAGTGGCTATGAGTCACTACGTTTCTCTCCTAGATACCTGAATCTCTATTTTCATTCTTATCCTCATTTAGTGAGGACTTCATTCTATACAATTGTTGGTTTGAAAGGCCTAGAATGTGAGTATAGTTAAGTTTTGCCTAAACTTCAAAAGTCAGTTCTCACAAGTTACAACCTCCCAAGTCACTTGCAAACCAGCAATAGACACACTAGACAAATGCCTTTGCTCTTTTGGAGGAGCAAAATTTTGTTTTAATTTGAGGTTTGGTTTCCAACTTTTACGAACACAAGAGCAACCCAGATTCAAAGGACAGAGGTGGCTTCCACTCACTCTGCTGTCAGCTACCTCCTGGGGAAAACAATGTTTTGATCCACCTCTGAGTCAATCACCCCCAGAAACCAAAGTGTCCTTTAACTTGAAACAGTATGAAATATAAATGATCAACAAATAAGTTACAATTATGTGAAATATTCTTTTATCAAAGTAGAAAATATCAGCTAACTTGAAAATCATAGAATGTATTTGCAAATAAAAAACAAATATTTTGATCACTTATATTATAAGGGAAAATAACCCCTTAATCTTTTTCATTTTAGCATCTAAGTCCAGGCTGAGATTTATTTGGTTGGCTCTCATAAAAGGAAATGAAAATCAAAATTCTTATTTAGGTTCTAATATAGTCAACCACATTTCAGATTTTCTTTAACAAGCCTAAATATTAAAACAGCTTTTAAAAATGAGCACATAAAATAAACAAATCATCTTTATCATGAAAGCACTCTGATTTTACTTTCCTGCATATTTAAATGATGACCCTTTTAGAGTTATCCAAACCCTGTAACTGTCAAATTCTTAACTTTCCACTTTTTAATAAAAATGATTTCCATAAAGTTAGAAATTAATCTAACCTGACTCTCAAATCTAATATATTTTAGTGCTGGAAGCTGTAAAAATTCACCTATCTAGTTTTAATAAAGACAGTTTTTTTCAATTTAAATATACATTGCATTTAATAAGCTTGCATGATAATTTCAACAATGTTCATGGGTTCTTTAAATTACCTTCCTGCTGTGTCCAGGATACAATCCAATTTCATTTTTGAGCAACTGAGTTAAGAAAACGTTTCAAAATCACAGAGTGATTTCTGAATGACACAAAGTGAAATGATTAGAAGCCGGCCAATCAAACTGGATCTTATGCCTGACTTTAAAAAGTAGTTTGCCTATATTTATGTAAACTTAAAATATGTGATTATTTGGATATATCTAAATGTTTGACTGAAATCTCTTACCCAAATATTTGTCTTTGGGAGGATCAGTATTCCTTCCTTTTTTACTTACTTTTAACTTTCTACCCATTCATCCATCTCATAAATATCTGTTGAATGTGCACTACGAGTTAAGCACAAGGTGCTAACTGGTGAAATTACAATAAAGATAGATATGGACTCTGCCTTCATGAGCATAAAATCTACTGCATAAACATTCAAAGAACTATGTAGCTAGAAACCGCAGTAAGTACTATGGAGGAACAATACAAAGTGCAATGAAAGAATGTAACAGGGTGACCTAATTTAATTTGAGGATGTCAGGATTTTGACCTCATTCAGGTACTGGTATTTAAGTTGAAACCCACAGGATGCGTGGGTATATGCGTGTGGTGATGGGGTAGATAAAACAGATAATGTGTGTTCGAAGCAGAGTAAGACAGAGGAGTAGAATGGTGTGAGATGAGACTGGAGAAAAGACAGAGATCAGAGAATTCAGGGCCTTGTAAGCTTTGCTAAAAATTTTGGACTTTATAGTAGTAGCAATGGAAAAGTATTGAAAGGTAGTAAGGAAGTGACAAAAATCAGATTTGTATTAAAAAGGTCTCTTTGGATACAATATAGAGAATGGGGTGGAAGGAAGAAGAGATTCAAGGAGATCATTTAGGTGACTATCATAAGCAGACGATGGTCGCTAGGGCTAGGGTAGGTGCAATAAGACTTAGTGAATTATTAGATAAAACAGGGGTAAAGGATATGGAGGTACCATGAATGATGTCTAGATTTGGCATGGGTAACTGCATGGGTAGTTAGGCTATTTCTATCAATATAGGCAATAATGGAGGAAGATCAAGTTTTCGGGGGAAGATCATGAGTTCAGTGTTAGACATGTTAACCTGAGGTGCCTGTAAGTAAAGATATCAAGTAAGCAGATGGGTTTATGGGTCTGGAATTAATAGAGGTTAGGACTAGAGATTAAATTTGTGAGTCACAAGTAAAAATAGTAATTGAAGCCAAGGGAATGAATGTAGACTAAGATGAGAAATGAATGGGGCCTAAGACTGAGGAACTTTAACATTTAAAGGTCAAGTAAAGGAGGCAGATCCAGCAAAGGAGAGTGAGAGGGATTTGCCATAGACGTAAGAAGGAAATCAGAAAAATGTAGCATCACAGAAACCAATGGAAGTGTTTTCCATAAATATGGAGCAGTTAGCTATGCCAAATGCTACTAAAAGTCAAGTAAGATAAAGATTTAAAAGTGTCCATTGTATTTAGTAAAATGATGATCACTGGTAAATTGAGTGACAGCTGTTTTGGTGCAGTGATGAGGGGTAGAAGCCTGAATCAATAGGTTGATGAATGACATTATTAAGTACATATCATATATATGTATTATATATATTAAGATATATTAAGCATACATATATTAAGGATAAGGGAATTAAGGCTAAACTCTTTCAGAGAAGAGACATACAAATATGAAAAGGGAGAAAACTAGAATAGACATTGTGTTGTTGGATTGGAATTGGAACCATTAATGGAAATTCATAGTTTTCTATAGATAGATAAAGTAATACAGATGTAAATAAGTATATTATGCTTGTAAATGTATGTGTATATTCCCTAGCCCTGTTCACTGTGAGGGTCTAGCAATGAATATACCTAGTGCCCAGAACTTGACTTCTAAATACCATTACACCAAAAGGAATCAAGCTCTTTGAAGAAATCCTGATTCCAGGGCTAGAACAGGGAAAATACAAAATGTGACTGGCACATCTTATTGTGCCAGGAAGTAATGAAGTGCTCAAAGAATGATGAGGATATGTCAAAAGGACACAAAAGCCAGCTTGAAGGGGTTATTACTGGCCAAAACGAAACAATTTGAGTAACAAAATAAAAATAGCAACAAATATAATTTGTTGAATTATAGGGGAAACCATGAGTTCAAACAGATATAAAAAAGTGAATGTATAAATTGAAAGTTTGATGAGTAATAGAATATATACATAGTTTCAAAGTACCTCCCCACAAAATGCTTATTAATTACAAGTGGAAAGGGGGAGAGTACAGTGGAGACGCCTTGCAGATACCATCTTAAGTATTCAAAGTTAACTTCACTGGTAGTGGGACAAATCAATAATGGACACCACCTGATGGGATACAATGAGAAGAACACAGCATTAATTCTGTGATATTCTTGCCAAAGACGCATAACCTAAATCTCATTATGAGGAAATATCAGGAAACCTAAAATTAAGAATCATTCTACAAAATAACTGGTGTACAACCTTCACGAATGTTAGTCATGAGAGTCAAGGAAAGACTGAAGCACTGTTCCAAGATGAAGGAAAATAAAGGGACGTGACAACTAAAATGCAATGCTTCATTTTGAACCAGATCCTTTTGCTATAAGGGACATTACTGGAACAAATGGCAAAACATGAATGGGGTCTGAGCATTAGATGATAGTGATGTTTGAATGTCAATTTCATTATTTTGATAGCTGCATTGTGGCTATGTAGAAAAATATCCTTATTTTAGGAAATAGACAATAAAAGAATTGGGGGAAATGGGTCGACAACTTAATCGTACATGTTCCGGGGGAAATTCTTTACTTAAAATTCTGTACTTAAAATGTTCTGTAATCTTGTGACTGTTTCAAAATGAAAAAGAAGTATGAATGGGAGGAAGTGGAGAAGTGAAGTTGAATCATGAAAGGGAGGAAAGAGATGATTGGCTAGCTAGCAGAGAATGTAGGATTCCAAATGAAATTTTTTTCAAATGAAAAAGACAAGATCATGTTTAAAAGCTCTTGAAAAAGATATAGCAGAAACTTTGGAGTTAAACTTATATGTGAGAGAAAATGAAACAGGGGTAGGGTCTTGAGCACAGGCAGAAGGACTGACGTTTGACAGGCAGGAGGAAGAAAGAGGGCATGGGTGCAATCTTATTTAAGATTTGATGGCAGGAAATTGAGAGAGTTCTCATGTGATGACTATTTTCTCTGTGAGGTAGGAGGCAAGGTCATCATCCATTGAGAGTGAATGGACAGTGAGGAAGTTGAAAGTTTGAGAAAAGTATTGCTGCGCAATATTACCGTTGAGGGCCCAGGTGAGGTTGGTGATCATGAATTTTTCTTGGTACCAATCTACACAAATGGTGATTTTTCTCCAACAGAGTTTGGCTGCTGGGTACAGACAGGGACAAGGCTATGGGTGACATCGTTCCTTGTTTGTTTTGCCAGGAAGGGCCAATGGGGCAGGGGATTTTAGGGTATTTGCAAGAGAGATTGAAATGACAGACCATTTGCATTGGAACTCGGGGGGAAATAAGTATTTGTGCATTCTCCCTTAAATGAACTATTTATATAGAAGTTCTGTAACCTTTTACTGATGGGGAAAAAATAAAACCCACTGAACCTATAATTTAGTAAACTTCTGAGGTGTCAGAATAAATCTAAAGTTGAATACTCTCCAAGCTGAAAATCTTACTCTTCCCAATAAATTACAGTAATGTTCCCTAGTTTGCTTATCATTTGAAATCACTAATGAGAACTTTAAAGCACTAGCACATAATTACAGATTTTAGGTTGAGAAGGTCCTATCTGTTCAGTATCATTACAAATGGGTTAAATATATTGATTCTGGAGTCAAAGGACAGCTACTCCTTTGCAGCTAGTGCCTGAAATCTCAACAACTAAGATATTATCCCATTACAGTTCAGATACCTCCATGTCCACATGAACAGCTCCACTGTTACCTGTGTTATTTATTGGGGCTCTGAAGAAGATTTAACTGGAAGTTTCTGTTGCCAAAAATGGAGTTCAAAAGTCACTGACTGATCTAGTGAAAAGAACCCCTAGCCAGTGTGTCAGCTTTCTCACAAATTTTAATCTTAAGGCTGACATTATTTTCCTTACCAGATTTTTAGGAGAATGCACTAAAAAGCATTGTTAAAATAAATGATAATAAGATTACTGGGAATTTGCAAGGAGAAAATTAAGTCTTGAATCTGAAGTGCTGCTCAGGGTAAAGAAGACTTGGGGGGGGATGGCAGGTGGGTGTCCTAGGCAGAATGAGGGTGCTATGTGTAGAGGAGAGGAACAGAAGAGCCACATAGGGGAAGGCAAGAGCCTAGGGAGAGGTTATAGGCCACTGAAGATAAACTTTGCTATTTTCACAATCTTGATGAAATTATGTCTTTGAGACAAAGACAAAATGATACAGCTCTTCTATAGATTGACTGTGTCCCCACCCCCCACCCCCAATTCATATATTGAAATCCCAATCCCCAGTGCGATGGTATTTGGAGGTGAGAACTTTGGGAGGTGATTAAGTCATGAGGGTGGATCCCTCATAAATGGGATTAGTGCCCTTATAACAGAGACCACAGAGAGCTAGCTCACCCCTTCTGCCACATGAGGATGCGGCAAGAAGGCATCATCTATGAACCAGAAAGCAGGCCCACACCAGACACTGAGTCTGCCAGTGCCTTGATCTTGGACTTCCCAGCCTCCAGAAATGCAAGAAATAAATTTCTGTTGTTTGTAGGCTACCCAGTCTGTAGCATTATGTTATAGCAGGCTGAACGAAAAAGCCCTTTCCCTGATGTATCACTCGAAGAGTTGATGAAGGCAGAGGAAATGAAACTACAGATGTTTTACCTAGTGTGGTGAGTAGAATAGTATGTCCTTGTCATAACCCCTAGAGCCTATGAATTTGACCCTATTTTGAAAAAGGGTCTTTGCAGATGTAATTAAGTTAGGAAGTTGGAGATAATATCAACATGGATTAACCTGGTGGCCCTAAATCCAATGATAAGTGTCCTTCTAAGAGACAGAAAAGGAGAAGAGAAGGAAGACCATGTAAAGATGGCTGCATAGACTGGAATTATGTCATAAGCCAAGAAATGCTGACAGCTACCAGAAGCTGCAGAAAGCAAGAAAGATTTTTACTCTAGAGCCTCCAGAGGGAGTGCTTCCCTGTTGGTATTTTAATTTCAGACTTCTAACCTCCAGAACTGTGAGAGAATACATTTCTATCGTTATTTAAACAAACAGTGGTTCTACTGTAGCTATCAAGACTACATAAAGTATTCTCAACCTGTACCCTTCTTGGCACTAAGCAAGAATAATGATAGTAATAGCCTT
This sequence comes from Aethalodelphis obliquidens, assembly GCF_003676395.1. NCBI lineage: Eukaryota > Metazoa > Chordata > Mammalia > Artiodactyla > Delphinidae > Aethalodelphis > Aethalodelphis obliquidens. The sequence goes on along the minus strand of NW_020838021.1, from coordinate 4,684,474 downwards.
TGCTAGTATTTATTGGGAATTTTAGATACTAGACACTGTACTAAATGATTTAAATGAACTCTTTTCCTTAGTTCTCACAACGGCTCTATGAGAGAGGCACTGTTATGAACCCCACTCTACAGATGAAGGGATGAAGGCTTAGCAATTTGCCTAAGGTCATATAACTACCAGGCAGTAGAGCAGGGATTTGAACCCATACAGTCTGACTCTAGAGCCCACACTTGTAACTCCTATACTGGACTGCTTTCAAGAGTAGTTTGTTTGTTTGCTTGGGTTTTTTTGCGGTATGCGGGCCTCTCACTGTTGTGGTCTCTCCTGTTGCGGAGCACAGGCTCCGGACGCGCAGGCTCAGCGGCCATGGCTCACGGGCCCAGCCGCTCCGCGGTATGTGGGATCTTCCCGGACTGGAGCGCGAACCCATGTCCCCTGCATCGGCAGGCGGACTCTCAACCACTGCGCCACCAGGGAAGCCCCTCAAGAGTAGTTTGGATGCCCTACAGCAGTTGGTAGGCACTTGTATTCTGATTGGCTGGATAAGAAAGGGAATTTCATTTTTAACTACAATCTAAATTCAGATAGTCATTGCTATATAATAAGCGCAAGTGTACATTACAATGAAATGGAAGCTTTACAAGACTTCTTATCACTTAGTTCAAGTGACCAGAGGTGACAAAAGCAGAAAAATTGTAACTTTTGCAACACCATACTTACTGCAGCCAACATTAAATTGGGATGTTATTCTAATGTGTCCAATTTTTCTTTTTTTCATTTAAGCTATTTGCTCTATAATATATGCAAATGACACTTTAATAAAATCATTACATTATCAGAATAACATTTTCACCCTTTAATTTGACTATATTCCTCTTTTATTCTCACACCTTTGCACTAACTTCTGTTGTAAATTTATTTAATCTACATATGTTTAGCATAATGGAAAAAAGACACAGTGATATGGTGCCATCTCAAAATCAGCAGTTCCCCCTCTGCTCTGCCCTGACATGTGGATTGCTCAGCTGTCATAGGAAATTCTTCTACTTAGACACCTTCCATTCCCTTGGCATTATCTCTTGATTATATTTTTATTTATTTCAGAAGCTAACAATGACATAAGAGAGTACTAATGTGCAGTAGGGTCAATCCCATTTTTTTTTTTTTTTTTTTTTTTTTTTTGCGGTACGCAGGCCTCTCACCGTTGCGGCCTCTCCCGTTGCCGAGCACAGGCTCCGGACGCGCAGGCCCAGCGGCCACGGCCCACAGGCCCAGCTGTTCCGCGGCACGTGGGATCCTCCCGGACCGGGGCACGAACCCGTGTCCCCTGCGTCGGCAGGCAGACTCCCAACCACTGCGCCACCAGGGAAGTCCCAATCCCATGTTTTTAATATCTCTCTATGTATGAGATATCTTCAAATGTTGCCTTCCTCAAACAGAATCACATTGCTTTTTTCCAAAATTTCATTCCTTCAAGGGATAGAGTTCTTTACTTTTCTGTATTAAAATGCCCCAAATGATCAGTTTTTAAAGCGTTGGGGCAGAAACTCATCTTTAGGTACAAAGTCACTGGTGTGTGACGTAGAATCAAGAGACCCAGCTGGGAGTCCCAGATCTGCTAATTATCATCCACATGAACTTGGATATGTGATTTAATCTTTCTGAGTTTACGTCTTTATGTGCAAAAGGAGTACGCTATCACCTACCCTAATTTACAGGAATATCAAAAATATGGTGTAAATATGTGCAAACACTTTGAAAGCTTAAACAATAAACCAGAATAATCTTGATATACAGGAATAGTATGAGCTTTCATGATGGACAGACTTAGATTTGAATCCTGGATCTGCCATCTTCTAGATGTGTGGACTTGCAGAAATTAATCTTAGTTTCCTAATCTGGCAAATGAGATAAAAATAGCTACTTAAAAGGGTTGTTTTAAACAGGTGATATGGGGACTTCCCTGGTAGTCCAGTGACTAAGACTCCATGCTCCCAATGCAGGGGGCTGGGATTTGGTCCCTGGTCAGGGAACTAGATCTCACATGCCGCAACTAAGAGTTTGCATGCCGCAACTAAGGATCCCGCATGCCACAACTAAAGATCCCACACCGGCAATGAAGATCCCAAATGCCACAACTAAGACCCGGAGCAGCCAAATAAATAAATATTTAAAAATAAAATAATAAATAAATTAAATATTTATTTAAAATAAATAATAAATAAAATAAATATTAAAAAAATAAACAGGTGATATGTATGAGAGTATTTAGCACACCGACTGTCATATCATATCATTCCCTTCCTATCTCTCCCCTTTATGCCCTTTCTATTTCTGAAGAACACCCCTAGACCCAGGACAAATATGATAACCCATTTAGGACCAATATTTGGTTTCCTCTACATGGAGCTCATAAAAAAAAGCCCTGAGCATGTAAAGAGAGGAACCGGTCATGTGTATACCTTAGCAGGACTCTCAGGGTTTTCTGGAGACTTTTATCAACAACTAAAATTGTCTTCTTTGATACCCTAGTTGGCCATCTCAAATAAAAAATAAAAAAACTCCAGCCTGAAAAGAAAAAAAAAGCCCTGAGGGCGGAGCCCCAGGAACTACTGTGAAGTCAAAGTGTCAGGCTCCAAATTTTCTTAGAAAAATCAATTTGAGTCCAACCAGAAAGGAGGCTGCATTTTGGAAAATTGGCCTTTAATATCTAGAGTATGAGTTTTCAAAGTGTTCTCTAAATTCAATACCACTTTCACCATACTAGATGGGCTTTTCTTTCACTACAGATAATAAAAGGGGTGAATTTTACTACTTTTGACTGGGTGGTTTTGTGTATATAAGAACAGTTTTGTCCTTTCTTAGGTCCAACAGAAAGTTTCACCTTAAAAATCACACATAAAACAACTTTTTTTCTCCTTTGGTCTATTGCTCAAATAACTCCAGGTGTGATCTATATATGGAGTCAAGGGGCAAGAGAATTGCTGGTGAGCTTTGGGAGCAAATTCCATTTTCTAATCTTCAGTATCTTTTCCCAATATTGAAAGCACAGCTACCTAAAATTTATGAATATCCTTCTGGTTTTGTTTTGCCAATTTCGTCTTTGGTAATGTTTGCTTTTCTCAGTGTTGTATTTTCAGCCTTTGAGGACTGATGTCACTTGTCCAGTAACCTAACAATGATTTTAAACTCCATTTTCCCATAATGAAAGATTATTAATCCTTGGGGTGTTTACTGTAATACAATGTATTAGATAATATGGAACATGATCTACTGTTCCACTGGAATGCCAATGTCATGCATCATTAATAAATGCACAGTTCCCATTAAGTGAGAGGGTTTTAATTAGCATACATACTTTTGTCATCATATATCAAACCAAGCAGACTTTTTTTCATCTTGTGTTACTTTTGCTGACTTGAAAAGCTGAATTCTTACTGTGGCAGTGTGTATTAACGTCTGAAATTTATAAACCACTTCAGTATGGAAATGACAATTCGATTTTCTCCAAGCTTTCTTAAATGAAGCAATGTGATGATGTTTTTCTTCTTAAAAATAATTTCTGTGGCACCTTTGCAACAAGACCATATACTGTCACCCTAAACCTGGTGCGTTTGGATTATATAAGTTTAGCTAAGTATGGCCCCCAGACCGCCTGCTGGAGATGCATTAAATATGTAGATTCTTGCACCCTACTCCAGACCTACTGAATCAAAATGTGAGGGAGGGGCCTGGGAATTTGCCTTTTAACAATATTCTAGGTAATTTTTATGCATTCTAATATCTTAGAGCCACTGATTTGGGGGAGCAAGCACTCTTCAATCCCTCTGTTCTTTCCCTCTCTAAGAGCCTTTATCATCTTCTTCATCTGAATCCTTTCTCAGTAACCTCAAGCTGCCCAGCTGGCTGTTAAGAGATGTGTAGGTGTTCCACTGAGAATACAAGATTGGGAATAAGAAGGTTCCAGTCCTCATTTTGCCTCTTATTATCCATATGAACTTGGACAAGTCTTAATATTTCTGAGCTTTATTTTCACCAACTGCAAAATGGTGGAAGGTAGGAAAGGAAGGGGAGGAAGCAAGATTATTAGATGAGTTAATGTTTAAGATTTTGTCTGGATCCAACATTCCTGTATTTTATGAATGTTCTAGCTGCTACAGGGAGAGTAGCGGAGGGAAAAAGAGGACAGGAGGATAAGCTGAAAAAGCCACTAGGTTTGCAGGAGTGGAATGAGCATGAGTTTTGGAATCAGACAGACTGCAGTTTAGGTCATAGCTCTAATATACTATTTGAGTCATCTTGAGCAAATTACATTACTCTCTGGGCTTTAATTTGCTTGTTTATTAACGTGAGGATAATATACCTTATAGAGCTCATCGTAATGAAAAGAGTGAGAACAATATCTGCAACAGCACCCAGCAACAGGTTCCCAATACATAATAGATGTGATAAAGAAGAGAAGGAAGGGAAAGAGGAGGAGAAGGACAAAGGAAACAAGGAGGAAGGAGAGGAAGGGAATGAGACGAGATGGTCGGCCTTCTTGTGCTCTGGTAGATTTGTTTGATAACAAATATTGGTTGGGAACTTATGATGTGCCAGGTACTGTTCCAGGCACTGGAGATACAGCAAAGACCAAAACAGATCATTTCTACCTCGTGGAGCTTATATTCTGAAATGTATGTGTATGGGGAGGGGGTATGGGTAAGGAAGACAATAAATAAATGAATATGGAATATTTCAGGTGGTGATAACTGCTGTGATTAAACTTAAAGCAGTGCAAGGGGACAGAGTGATGGAGGGTGAGGAGTTGCCATTTTACATAGGGTGGTCTCTCTAATAATGTATCAATTATTAATAATGTTTCAACTGAACAGATAATTGAAGTGAGAAAGCCTTGAAGCCCTTTTGGGGAAGGGCAGAAGGAATAGCAAATAGAAAGGCCCAGAGTGTTGAGGAATAACAAGGAGGACAGAGTCCAAACTATGTAGCTGGAGAAGGGTGAATGAGGGAGAGAGGAGATGGTGTGAGAGAGGTCATGGGAGTGGGAGGGAACAGATTGTGTAGAGCCTTGTAAACTGTGGTAAGGAAGTCAGCTTTTACTCTGAAATGGGAAGACAGTAGAAGGTTCTGAGCAGAAGAGTGACATGATGTGACTTACAAAGGACCAGTGTGTTAAGAATAGACTCTAGGGGGACAAGGTGGAAACAGAGAGACCAGTGAGAGGCTATTGCAATAATCCAGGCAAGAGATGATGGTGGCCTGGGACCAGGATACTAGCTGCATAGGCAGTGAGAAGTGGTCAGATTCTGGATATATTTTGAGGATGGAGCCAGGAAGATGTGTTGATAGACTGGATGTGGAAGGGAGAGAGAATGATGACTTCACAGTTTTTGGCATGAGCAACTGGAAAAACAAAATTGCATTTCCTGAGATGGGGAAGACAGGGGGCGTAGCAGGCATGGGGAAGATAAAGTACATAGGCGAATCAGTTGACATCGTGAGAAGAGTCAGTCAACTAACATTTAGTGAGCAGTTCCTGCGTGAGGAGCCCAGGAACAGGTGCTCTGGGATTTTATTAGTAAAGTGCTCTTGTTAGTATTATAAGGGAACTAGGGAATGCTGTCTTTAGCTTTAGCATAGTGCTCAGAAAATTATTTGGGGAATAAGCTGCAGTTTTCCTCATGCAAGGGAAGTCCACATTCAGCGTTAATATACATCACTTTTCAGCTTTCCAAAGCCACATTCATTATCTCTGAACTTCAGCTTTAACCAAATCAAATGAAAACTAGTACAAGTTGAGGGGCTGCAACTTTGCTATTTGCTTACTCACAGTGATGCCTTACCATCGCTCCAGTAACTGCCTTAATTGCTTTCTGGAAATAATCCTACCCCATCTGGTGGGATGTTTCTGAAGCATTAAGTGCTCCAAGAAAAAGAGCTTCTATGCTTTACAGTAAGCGCACTGCCATCAGGAGCCTCACTGACTGTTTTGTACTTCAGTTTGTGCTGCTTCCCAAAGAGCTGAATGGAACGCTATTGTGTCATTTAAATCTAAAGAAGGCATTTGCACGCTGATGATGTTATCTCAAGTCCTAATTTGTGCAAACATTGATCTGCTTTGAACAGAAAAGAAATCTCCACTCAGACAGCAAGGACTGAGCTCAGATTAATAGTCAGGGGAAAGGACTAAAGCACCAGGAAGGGTAAACTTTTTTCTTTTTTTTTTCATTTTAGGATGCTTTACCAGATTTTCTTTCCAGATTTATTTCTGCTCCAACGAAGAATATTCTTTTTGAGCTAAATCCAATTTGTATATAAAAAATACACACCCATATTGATTTCACTCTGGTTTAAGATGGTATTTTTGCAGTGCAAAAATCTAATCAATACAGTCTTATGAGTTGGACTGGTAATGGTAAACATACTAACAGATATTTCATTTCATGGGGCCAAAGCTCTGGAAATTGATACTACTGAAAAGGATTACTCATTCACCATTGGGTATAACTTTGTTTACCCAACCATGATATAGGTGTAAAGCAGAAATACAATTATGCTGTGGCCAACACACAAGGGGTTTTTGAATAGTAGAACTTGCCTTCCGCAGTCCCCCCTAGGGCCCATAGATTGTACAAGTTGGCAGATCAAATAAGGATATTGTGGGAAATCGTTTACAATGAATGAAAAAAAGCTTAATCTGATAGGGTGGAAAATTAGACTGACATAGTTGTTGAAGAAATAAGAGTCTCCCAAGCCAAGATCAACTTTTTAAAAATGAAGCTTTTAGAGGAGATGGATTTGCAGATCCTTGAACCAGTGCTGTTATTTCTTCTCTCACATGTTCTCTAAAACATTCGGTTTTGAGTAAGGCATGCTACAAGTGAAATTGTAAGACAGTTGTTGCCAGGGGTTCAAATTGCAGCCAACAAGCCTTTTAACATGCTTAATCAAAATTGTGGCAACACCGAAGGAACTGTGTTCCATCATTTCTAGTGGACTTGGGGTGGGGAAATGAAATTCATCAAAAGATATAACTCAGACTTGCCTCTGTCTCATGCTCACGTAACCCTTGGTTGCCCTCACTGGAGTTAAGAGTACTTGAAACCTAGAGTGCAGAAGCACACAAAGAGTTGAGACTGGGAGAAATAATTCAGCTGGAGTACAGGAAAAAGCAACATTGTCCCTAAGGATTATGACTCTTGAATATAAGATTGATGCTTAAAGCCAAGGAAGCACGAAGGTAAGGAAAACATATGGCTATGGCTGTAAATATACCGTCACCATAAGAGGTAGATATTAAAAATTCAGACATAAATTTTACCCTGGAATCACCCAAGGGCAGTCTAGGCAATAAAGATTAATGCCGGTAAGCACCATGTTGCGATCACTGTGGGTGATCAGAAGATAATAATTGATACTTCCTATAATCGATCTGTAAGTGAGGGCTTTCTCACAATAGCTCACAATGCTTTCTAATTCTCTAACCCAAGTTAACATAGGCACATAATCACCTCATTAGAGATGGATAGCTATTTTTGTTTTGATAATTGAAAAAAAGAGGCCCAGAATAATTTGTTGAAAATCCTACAGCAGTTTCATTGTATTGCTTTAGACTCCTTCAGAAAGTTGACAATGTATAAGCTCAAAATATCATCTGATTCTGCTTATAGTGTGCAAAAATAGGAGCTAATAATTCAGAAATGAATAGGGAAAAAGATTGTCTTCCATGACATACAAATTTATACAGTTTAGGAAGTAGGTATTTGCTCTCTACCTTTGAACATATGAAATAACTGTAAGAGAAACATGTACTTTAAATGTCCAAATTTCAGTGTCCTTGGAATCTATTTTGTAGTAATTGTGTCATAATACAGAAAAGCTATGAATTCTACCTTTGTTTTTTGGTCTTTTACAAGCTTTGTAAAGTTTACCGCCATCTAAATTCTTTGATTACGACATGTCTTGCATTCCTTCCTATAAGTGTGTGTAGTCAAATCTCAACAGGAAATATTATTTCTTGGTGGATCCTTAGTAAAATGAGTCAGCCAGATTTAGGTACACTAGTGGCTTGGAAAAGGGATGATGCCTCCTTTACATAAGATCATTTCTACCAGGGGAGGTACTAGGCGCTTGGGAGAAAACACTTAGGAATTTGGTCTTTTGTTCTCCCCTTTAGAGACATTTTCAGCATTATATTGATTTGCAAACATTTATATTGGTTAGAGTTAATAAAATGATACTATAATTAAATAATTATTCTTTCATATCCAATATATCATTTTATCTCCTAAACATTCTATGAAGCATGCAGCTTACTTATTTCTGCTTTTTAATTTTTATTTATTTATTTATTTTAACGTCTTTATTGAATTTGTTACAATATTGCTTCTGTTTTGTGCTTTGGTTTTTTGGTCCCAAGGCATGTGGGGTCTTAGCTCCCTGACCAGGGATCGAACCCACACCCCCTGCATTGGAAGGTGAAGTCTTAACCACTGGAACGCCAGGGAAGTCCCTCTGCTTTTTTAAACAAGAGGAAATTGAAGCTCAAAGAAATGAGTGACTTGACTAAAGTCACAGTGTTGGTCAGTGGCAGAGCTGGAACTAGATCTAGGGCTCCTAACATTCAACTCTTTCCATTATAGCAGTGGCTCTGAAAGGTCACTCTTGTACTAGTCAGTATAGGTTAGATCAGGTAACAAATGAGCCCTCAGCTCTCAGTGGCTTGAAACAACAGAAGCTTATTTCTCATTTATGCAACATGTCCAAAGTAGTTCAGGAGGTGATGTTCTGATCACTATTTAGAATACTGCCATTATGACATGAGGCTTTTCTTTTAGGGTTTTCCAAGACAGAATAAAAGAACTTGGAGAATTATGCAGTGGTTCTTAAGTGCTTCCCCTTGGAAGTGTTACACCTAACATCTGCTCATATTTCATAGGCCAAAGCAAATCATGCGGTCACACCTAATTACACAGGGGCCCCGTGCCCCATAAGAGAAAACAGCTGGAATCTTGGTGAACACTAATATGTCTACCACAACACATTTTGTTCAAATGAAATCTTAATTAGAACCCCTGTTTATATAAAACAGATACAAAATGGTGAAGACATAAAAACCTATTTAACTTCCCCTTGCTTTTTAAAAAAAAATTTTTTAACATCTTTATTGGAGTATAACTGCTTTACAATGGTGTGTTTCTGCTTTATAACAAAGTGAATCAGCTATACATATACATATATCCCCATATCTCTTCCCTCTTGCGTCTCCTTCCCTCCCACCCTCCCTATCCCACCCCTCTAGGTGGTCACAAAGCACCGAGCTGATCTCTCTGTGCTATGCGGCTGCTTCCCACTAGCTATTGGTTTTATATTTGGTAGTGTATATATGTGCATGCCACTCTCTCACTTTGTCCCAGCTTACCCTTCCCCTCCCCACATCCTCAAGTCCATTCTCTAGTAGGTCTGCATCTTCATTCCCGTCCTGCTCCTAGGTTCTTCATGACCATTTTAATGCACAGAAATCTCTTGCATTCCTATACACTAATGATGAAAAATCTGAAAGTGAAATTAAGGAAACACTCCCATTTACCACTGCAACAAAAAGAATAAAATACCTAGGAATAAATCTACCTAAGGAGACAAAAGACCTGTATGCAGAAAACTATAAGACACTGATGAAAGAAATTAAAGATGATACAAACAGATGGAGAGATATACCATGTTGTTAGATTGGAAGAATCAACACTGTGAAAATGACTACACTATCCAAAGCAATCTACAGATTCAATGCGATCCCTATCAAACTACCACTGGCATTTTTCACAGAACTAGAACAAAAAATTTCACAATTTGTACGGAAATACAAAAGACCCAGAATAGCCAAAGCAATCTTAATAAAGAAAAACAGAGCTGGAGGCTCCCTGACTTCAGACTATACTACAAAGCTACAGTAATCAAGATAGTATGGTACTGGCACAAAAACAGAAATACAGATCAATGGAACAGGATAGAAAGCCCAGAGATAAACCCATGCACATATGGTCATCTTATTTTTGATAAAGGAGGCAAGACTATACAATGGAGAAAAGACAGCCTCTTCAATAAGTGGTGCTGCGAAAACTGGACAGGTACATGTAAAAGAATGAAATTAGAACACTCCTTAACACCATACACAAAAATAAACTCAAAATGGATTAAAGACCTAAGTGTAAGGCCAGACACTATCAAACTCTGAGAGGAAAACATAGGCAGAACACTCTATCAGATAAATCACAGCAAGATCCTTTTTGACCCACCTCCTAGACAAATGGAAATAAAAACAAAAATAAACAAATGGGACCTAATGAAACTTAAAAGCTTTTGCACAGCAAAGGAAACCATAAACAAGGCCAAAAGACAACCCTCAGAATGGGAGAAAATATTTGCAAATGAAGCAACTGACAAACGATTAATCTCCAAAATTTACAAGCAGCTCATGCAGCTCAATATCAAAAAAACAAACAACCCAATCCAAAAATGGGCAGAAGACCTAAACAGACATTCCTCCAAAGAAGATATACAGATTGCCAACAAACACATGAAAGAATGCTCAACATCATTAATCATTAGAGAAATGCAAATCAAAACTACAATGAGGTATCACCTCACACCATTCAGAATGGCCATTATCAAAAATCTACAAACAATAAATGCTGGAGAGGGTGTGGAGAAAAGGGAACCCTCTTGTACTGTTGGTGGGAATGTAAATTGATACAGCCACTATGGAGAACAGTATGGAGGTTCCTTAAAAAACTAAAAATAGAACTACCATATTACCCAGCAATCCCACTACTGGGCATATACCCTGAGAAAACCATAATTCAAAAACAGTCATGTACCACAATGTTCACTGCAGCTCTATTTACAATAGCCAGGACATGGAAGCAACCTAAGTGTCCATAGACAGATGAATGGATAAAGAAGATGTGGCACATACATACAACGGAATATTACTCGCCATAAAAAGAAACAAAATTGAGTTATTTGTAGTGAGGTGGATGGACCTAGAGTCTGTCATACAGAGTGAAGTCAGTCAGAAAGAGAAAAAGAAATACTGTATGCTAACACATATATATGGAACCCCTTGCTTTTTTAGAAGATAGTAAGGTACCTTTTAAGGAACCTCAGGATTTAGTGAACACAATTCAAAATCGCTGCCCCAGTACACATACAAAGCAAACATATAGAATGAGTATCTTTATATTACAGATAAGAAGACCAATAATCTCTTTCAGGGTCATGAGATAAAATGGAAGCTATAATGGGAGCAAATCACAGAATGATCTATTCCTTGTCTCTTGTTTTACTCACTATACTTTGGTTCTCCCACTGTGATACCCAATCCTCAAGAGTATTGTGACTTTTTATGTCACAGTGTATTAGGTGCACATAATGTTACCCATAGTGAATGCTGAATCTCAAGTGCACAGCATGGTTTAGAAACTAAATTCCAAAGGAGGTACACATTTTTAGATCCATTTTGAACTTCACAGCTGCCTCTTACCACTAAGCAACTTGCCTTATATGCAAGAGTAAATGTTTTAATAAAATATGCCTGTAAGTTTTTATCCTTGCTGAATTTTAAAATATGATTTGTTCAGAAAACAAAAATTCTTTTATTGGATTATGGCTGGAAGAAAAATGATCATTTCGAATATAAGAAAGGTCATTCAGTGTCACCAGCTTTTATGAGGAACAGTTTCAATCAAGACAGAAAAAAATCAAAGAGTATGTATATTTCAGGAGCACTTGTTTAGGCATAGAATAAAAATGGTTAGAACGGTGATGTCAAGGCGTGTGTGTGTGTGTGTGTGTGTGTGTGTGTGTTGGGGGACATATCAAAACCACCTGGGGGAGCTTTTTCAAACTATACCCACTCTACCACACCCATTCTGATAACTACCCCCTATTAAGAATCTATACTGTGAAAAGTTATCCTTACTGAGAGGAGGAGCCTATCATAGCCTTCAGGTAGATCAGATAGAATAAAAAGCTTGAAATCTAGTAGGTTGAAGCAATATTCTGTACTGCAAACATATGTGACAATGTTTTTCCTAGGAATTAAACCCAGAATTCTTTTTCCAACAGTGTCATCCATCCATCTCCAACTGTGGTGATAAAAAGCATGCCAACAGCAAATCCCCAAGAGAGAAGACATTTCTTATTGTGCTATGCATTTGAAATGACAACTGATTATGTAACTATACACAGAATAAAGATATTTTTGTTCAAGGCCTATAATTTCCAAGTTGGGGAAATAGAGGGAAGAGGAGGACCTATTAACCTGAATGTTCTCCCTTTCTCCCTTCCTGCCTCTCTCTCACTCGCATCCATCCATCCATTCATCTACTTATCTATCTATCTATCATCTAAGCATATTCCCACATCAATTTTGTGTTCACACATGAATGCAAAGACTTTTCACGTATAACACATATGCAGTCGATCATACAAGAGATTAGCAAAACAATCTACTAGTCCCTCAGTCCATTTTCTTCCCAGAGCAGGAAAGAAAAGAAAATCCATATTCCATTCTATTGCCTAGATGTTACCTTTCTTTGCTTTCTACATTCTGTAAAGCTGAGTGAAGGCCTTAGCTCAAAATTCCCTTTTGGTGTTGAGTGAGGGGTACTATTTGAAGCAAGTTTGCTACAGAAAGATGCTGCCTGCTAAGATGATCAACAAGTTACATTTGTATAGAACTTTACTTTTTACCAAGCACTTTTGATCCATTATCCTAATGCCTCAAGTCACGTACATCACCTTAAACTTTCCCTGCTTCCTATGCCTGAGGCATTATGAGGAAAAAATAGAAATGACCAGGGCAAGAAATAAAGTTGAGAAAATCCAGGAAAAGGGCCACCTGCTGATCCCAGTGTACTTGATTTTAATGTATATGTACACTGAACTTATTACGAAAATAAAATAAAAGAATAGAGTAGTATCCTAGTTTCAATAAACCATTAACAAAACAAAGTGTCCTTGAAAATTCAGACAGAATCCAGGCACAGAATGAAGAGACAGTGGAAAATGGAAGAACCAACTATAATATAGGTCAGGTGGTCATGAAGTATTTCATTCTTCAAATTATTTTTGTAACCTTTAAATCTGCCCATCTCATCCTCTGTTTCATTTCACTGCCTGATAACATCTCACCTGAATCACAAAACTCTTTTCCCCAATGTATTTTCTGTAGCACTAGATGGTTGGGCCTTAACAATACTAAAAACTCCAAGACACTATATCACCCTTAGACCTGGGCAACTAGGGTCTCCTTTGAGCCCATTTTGAATGGCCCCACCTGGCCTTCCTACAGCCACACTCCTCCTTTGGGGCAAGAAGTTCACTGGGCCAATGGTATATGCCTACCTGGAGTTTGCATCTCCAATCCCCATTAGACCACTTCCTGGGCAGCTGGGAGCCTGGAATTCCCCGTCTAAATGGCCTGACCCTACTATGTAGGACTCTGCCTAGTAGGAAATGTACTGCCAATATGTGCACCACTAAGCTTGAGCAATGGCCAAAGGACAATTGTTTTTTGGGGGTGAGAGGGCATGGTATATGGATAGGGTGTATCCAGGAACATCCGTATGAAGCCCCTCATTGATAGTCAGTGCTGGGAGGAGACGGAGGTCTGGACATAGGCAGGTCTCCATTTGTATCCTTGCTCGAGGCTCCACAAATATTAGCACAAATTTTAGGGGTGGCCATGTTTGCCCCTATTATACTTGTAAAGGATGCAGCCCTCACATAAGATTCTCTTTTGACAGCCTAATATGTGGAATGTCAAGGCAATCTAAAAAATTAGCCGTGGTATAGATGGTTGCACCTAAGAAGTTAATATATCTACCTCCCAAGAAGCTCCATGCTATGCTTGCTGCCCCATGAAAACAATCTCCAATTCTTCCACTTCTAGGTCATGCATATACAACAAGACTACACTGAAATGGGGTGGCTGCACATAGGATGGCATACAGGAGGAAAGGAGCCAGGGTTTATTCAAGCTAGAAGGGAGGTTACCCAGATAGCATTTTAGATGTACTGAACAGTAACTAGACGGCAGAACCAAGGATGGAAACTAGGAGGAATTGAACATGCTTCAAACTGGAGGGAATTTGCTTGAAGGTATAAATGTAGAAGTGGGTTAAATATCATAATTAAAGAAGTTTGAAGAAAAAAACAAGAATTGAGGTATGAGATGGTCAAAGCCAAATGGTTTAGGATCTAAATCTATAAAATCTGGGCACAGAGTGGGTAATTTCTTTTTTGTGTGTTTTGGTTTGCTTACTGCATTGGGCCAAATGCCCCTATCTGGGAAGTTACAATAAAGGTATTTCCAAGAGCAAAGTAGGGTCTCTTTGCTAAGAACAGGCCAAAGATTTAATATTAGGCCAGTAACTATGAACTATGTGACGTTACGCCTAGAATCCATCTTCTCTACAGCATTCTTAATTCCTGTTTCATCCACAAAAGGAAGAAGAAAGCAATGTGTATTGATGATAATACAAAGATTTATATTTACTTTTTTTAAAAATTACAAATGCATTGGAAGTTTCCTGGGTACTCTTTATTTTTTAAATTAATTAATCCATTCATTAAGTTTTATTTTTGGCTGCACTGGGTCTTCATTGCTACGTGTGGGCTGTTTCTAGTTGTGGCGAGCAGGGGGCTACTCTTCGTTGCAGTGCGTGGGCTTCTCATTGCGGTGGCTTCTCTTGTTGTGGAGCACAGGCTCTAGGTGCACGGGCTTCAGCAGTTGTGGCACGCGGGCTCAGTAGTTGTGGTGCACAGGCTTAGCTGCTCTGCAGCATGTGGGATCTTCCCGGACCAGGGATCGAACCCGTGTCCCCTGCATTGGCAGGCGAATTCTTAACCACTGTGCCACCGGGGAAGTCCTATATTTACTTTTTAAAAAATGTGTAGCACTGGGTATAGCAGGACAATCAAAACAGTTGAGTAAATACTGGTTGAGGTAGCATTTCACGCCTAGATCAGACGTGTTTCTGCATGAAAGTGTCGTGGCTTCAAACCCCGAATTGAAAGGCTGTTGAAATTCAAACACACTTTACTGATACTCAAGCATGATCTCAGTTATTAAACAACCTGTACACAGGGTGAACTGGACTCGCTCAAGAAACTTAGTATTGGGCTTCCCTGGTGGCGCAGTAGTTGAGAGTCTGCCTGTCAATGCAGGGGACACGGGTTCGTGCCCCGGTCCGGGAAGATCCCACATGCCGCGGAGCGGCTGGGCCCGTGAGCCATGGCCGCTGAGCCTGCGCGTCCGGAGCCTGTGCTCCGCAACGGGAGAGGCCACAACAGTGAGAGGCCCGCGTACCGCAAAAACAAAAAAAAAGAAGAAACTTAGTATTTACTTGAGGCACTTCATGGACTGGGTGAACTTGAGCAAATCATGTATCTTCTCAGGACCTTGGCTTCCTCATCTGTCTAATGGTAAGAATATTTCCTTATAGGATTGTTGTATCAAATGCAATAATGATTGGGAAACAGCTTTGAAAAGTGCAATGCCACACAAAGGTAAGCTAGCATTTTTTAAAAGCCAAAACCTCTTACAAAAGCTAACAACTTCTAGGAAATAAGGTGGAAAAAGAAAGATAATTCATATATTGCCTAAGTGTTTTCTCTTACTTTATCTTTTTATTTTGGGTTTTGGTGGTGTCATATACTCTACTATCACAACTACTTAATGACTTTTTTTTTTTACTTAATGACTTTTCAATACCGATTAACTTCTATGAAGTCTGGATCATTCTGTAGGGAAAAGATATTTATTGGGCACCTACTGGAGCCATGAAATAAACATTTTTACATGTTATGTCATTTAATCCTGGCATTATTGGCATTATTATGTTCCTTTAGGGATGAGGACATAAATATTCCTTGCCATCATTAGTTGTCAACACTCAGATCTGAATCAGCCATTGGTGGATCGAAAAATTAAACCGTTTCAATAGAAATTACTTAGAGCGTTCTTCTTTACGCTTTGTCACCATGATTAGGAAAGAACTAAAAAACCGTCCTTGCTGTGACTTGCCAGACTTTGGACATGTCTCAGTGTTAGTATGGCACCATCAGCTCAGTTATTTCGTTGGGCATCTTAATGGTTGAATTGACCACATATCTGTTCTGATAGATTGCACAGCAACTGGCTATTAATATGGCCGAAAGCCCAAAATCAACCACAAAATGGTCAATTCTGGGCTGTGTCTAGACTTCTTATATAAAGAAGATGCTAAGCATCTGTCTTCTGTGTCCAGAGAAGACTGAACAGAAAGTTAATTGCCTTAAATTAAAATATGTGAAATACTAATTAGCTATGAGCAAAAGTGCAGGCAGTGTTCTCAACGTGTTGTCCTTCTATCATCTGCATCGCAATCATCTGGGAAGCTTGTTAAACATGCTGATAACTGATCCCCATCCCAGGCTTCCCATAATAGAATCTGTGTGGAGGGGGGAGGAGGGGGGAGTGCAAAAATGTGTATGTTCAATAAGCACCCCAGTCATTTCAGATGCACATTCAAGTGAGATTTAAGAAACATATTCAACAAGGGAGTGAGTCCTTATTCTCGGTGAGGGTGCTATGGTAGAAGTAGAATGCATGGTCTCTATGTACCAGACCACCTCAAGTGTGAGTTCTATGAAGGGAGGGAATGGGTTAGGATTTTTTCACCATTGAATCTGCATCATGTAAGCACAGTGCCTGGCATACAGTGAGTATTGGTTAAATATCTATAGAATGAATCAGTGGGAGAACTTACATAGGAATTCAGAGAAGAGGAAACGAAAAAAAAAACCTACCTGCCCAAGATATTTCTATCTGAAGGAGGGAGGCTCTACCTTATTGAGAGTCCTCCCCGCTTTTGGCCCTGGTGATAAGAAAAAAAAGCATCTGACAAGGGCAAGTGGCCTTTAGAAGAATCCTGAGACTCCTCAGGATATGAAGTTCAGTCGTTACGCTGTTTGTACAATTTTTAGACTTCCTTTGGATCAAAGTTCTGAGTGTCATTACTACTGATGTTAATTAGGTTTCCTTCTTTAAAGCAGAAATTAAGGTGCTTAGTATCTTGCCATACGTCCTAAGAGGTGTCACTGAATAGGTGTCACTAAATAGGAATGCCAAGGGTGACTTGAGACAAAAGGATACTAAGGGATTTCTAATCATCCCTCCCTAATTTTCACGCCTGACTAGATTGAACAGTGCCAAGTATGAGGAAAATGATATATGAGTAATAAAGGTAGGCTTTCTGGAGAAGGTTTATTTTTGAGATAACTGGAGCTGAAGCAGAGGGGAATTGAGAATTTTTCTAGATATAACACAAAGAGGAAAGGGGGCAGGGAAGAGGCAATATTTCTGACCCTCCTGCCGGTAATATCAAGCAGCAAATGATCAAGTAAAGGTTGGCAGGCTAGCCTCTGCCTTGTAGGTTGCCTCATTGTAACTCTAATACCTTTGACATATCCTATCTCTCAAATCAATGAATGACTGCATTAGGCCCTTCTGGTTCAGCTTGGACTGGTTCCAAAAACCTAGGGCTTTCCATCTTGCTGCCCTATGATTTTTACTTTAAATTCCTCGGAGACTTGAATTAAGCTTTTGTTCCTGTTATGATGATGATTTTTTTTCCCAGAAAGGAAACTAGTTCAACAGTTAGTTTCCCCCCTCCCTGAATTCTTTTAGAGTCTATAAGAAATACTGAGATTCCTGGGCAATGAGACCTTATTTATAAACTCACCAGAAGAGGCAAGAGGCTGTGGATGAAATGAAAGTGAGGGTCATATATTAAGGAAAATAATACCTGGCTTCTATCACAAACATATTCATCCTTGAGAACTTCCCCTATCATTTCCTGTGTCATCACAGGAAAGTAAAATCTTTAAGTAAAAATATAGAACCTAAGAACCATGAAAAATCAGTATATTTAAACCAGTACCATTCAAAATTCTTTACACTGTGGAATTACTCCTACTCTGGGGAATTCTATTCCACCCATCATTTTCCTACTTATTCAGAGAGACGTGGTAAGACTTTCATGCTGCTTGGGCTGGGATGAAACTTTTTGGTTTATCCATCCTATCCTTATTGATTTATCATACTCCAAATTCTTATGTGTACTCAGTTGCTTTCTAGACTTTCTATCCCATTCCATGATGTGTCTATTCAGGCATCAATACCAACTTGTTTTATTTACTTAAGTTTTATAACACATTTTGACACCTGGCAGGGCATTACTCAGTAGTTTGATACTTTTCTTCACAGTTCTGCACATTTTGTATTATTTAATCTTAAGAATTTTTTTTGCTTTTGTAAGCATGATTTTTTTCCCACTATATTTTGTCTCTCCCTGCAAACCCTGTTGCCACCATCCTTTTTAGCTTTAGCCTAATCTTCCTAGTTTTTTTCCTTGTCAAATGCCATGAACATCTATTTTAAACATTTGCCTCCATTTCTATATTGTATACCCGTTTCCTAATTTTTATTTGTCTTTAATTACATGCTATTACAAGTAATTAAAAAATACATTTTCACTGTAAAACTTTTGACTACAGATAAAACAATAATACATCTTGAGCCACCAGTCGTAGTTACTTCTCAAGAGGGTAACCACCAATAACTCTTTGATAAAATTCTCTGTGGACATCTTTCTATGCAATAAATTGATATACGTACACAGAGATACATGACTAAACAGTACTTTAACCTAAATGGTATAATATTGTACATATTTTTCTAGAACTGGGAAATATTTCTAAGACAATATTATTGTTCACTTAGAACTAACTCATTCTTTTGGTATATAGCATACCCTAGTCTGGATGTTATATAGTTTAATCTTTACAAATGGACATTTAGATAGTTTGTACACTTTTTTCTATTGTAAACACATGTGCAGTATTTCTCTAGGATATTTCTTAGAAATGGAATTACTGGGGTGAAGGCTATCTGCATTTTAAATTTTGATAGATACCGACAAAAGACTGTACCAATTAATACACCCACAAGGAGAGTGAAAGAACACTTGTTTCTAGATACTTTTGACCAATATGAGTGAAAAAAGAAGTCTCTTTTTGATTTTTATTTCCCTGATTACTAGTGAATTGAGCATCTTCTCCAGTTGCTTTCCTAAAGACTATCAAGATGGATTTGAACAGAATGGCCCATAATAAAGGGTATAATGTTCAGAGGCCAGAGTTATACCATGTGCTCTGAGGGCACAAAATAAAAGATGTAATCAAAGGACGAAGTAATTTCAAGATTATAATCAGTTAACCCTTCTGCCTTTAGGAGACTGCCCAGATTGTTCCTGAATCTTCATAGGCAGATGAACAAATTGCTGTTCAAATCACCTAAAAAGGAAATGCCATGATTTGCCATCATAAACAATTCTGATTTTTAAATGATCTCCTCCCCCTATGAAATTTTCCCAGATGGCCAAACTTGATTTCTTTTGCTGTATTTTACTTATATCTTTTTACTCTCTCCCTCTCTCTCTCTCTCTCTCTCTCTCTCTCTCTATATATATATATATATATATTTATTTATTTATTTATTTATTTATTTTTTCCCAGTACGCGGGCCTCTCACTGTTGTGGCCTCTCCCGTTGCGGAGCACAGGCTCCGGACGCGCAGGCTCAGCGGCCATGGCTCACGGGCCCAGCTGCTCTGCGGCATGTGGGATCTTCCTGGACCTGGGCACGAACCCGTGTCCCCTGCATCGGCAGGCGGACTCTCAACCACTGCGCCACCAGGGAAGCCCCTTTACTCTATATTTTTATGGGGTTGGGAACACCTGGTCACTATACCTTATCTGAAAGCTTTACAAGTACTTAAGACTATTACTAAGTCTCTTACAAACTCTCTTTTCTCTGAATGAACAAGGGCCTTAACTTATCTTCAAGTATCTTTTTGCCCAGAATTTTAAATTATGTTGCTCTCTACATTCCTAAATCCTGTGAGTCCCTAATACAGAAAAGAGTAAAGAAGAAAAAGACAGCCCCCCAGTCTAGTGAAAAATGCTACTGATATTTTGGCATCTTTCCTTCTATTCTGTACTTTATGGACATATTAGATACATTTTTTTAGTTTACTTTTGGACTTCCTATATCTTGAGAACTTTCTAATATAAATTAAAAATTCTTTGTAAACATTGTAACTATATTCCAAAACGCACCCTAATTTACCTAACAATCCTGATACTACGGCACATTTAAGTTGCAGCTGATTTCTCTCTCCTTTGAATATCAGGTATACTGTTTGGATTACCATTCTGTTTGTATGTCCCATTCTCACAACACATAGGATTCAGCACATAGTAGGTGCATAATATAAGCCTGTTGCCTTACACAGAGTCTGAGTAAGTTCTTTTTTCAGAACTGAAATCATTCTTCTTATGGAGATAATTACTATAAATGGTCAAGGTCACAACCAAACAAAGCACGCAATATCACCAGTATGTACCTGAAGAATAAATAACAGGAGGAGTTACCTAGAAGAAGGGGGTAGATTGTATCTTGTCACTCTACTCGACAGGAGTTGCTAGAGACCCAAGGAGATAGGAGAAGAATAGAATAGAACAAAACTGTAGGTACCTGTATTGACAGAGACTGGGTTCAATCCATATAATAGAGAAATCCAGATAGAGTTGAAGATTTCTTAATCCTCCTTATGCAGGGGTAGCTGAAGATAAATGTTTTCAGCATGGAGATGGTTCAAATTATTAAGTATTATATTTGGCCCTGATAGTAAAAATGGAGAAACCCTTCGGGCATGCTAGCTTACACACTGAGAACAGCCTGAATAAATGAAAGATCCAGACAAGGGAGGATGCACTTAAGTTTATTTGTATTGCAATTTGGACTGTTTAACAACATACCTGCTATTTGATTTCAGCCAGTTAACTTCTGAGTTATGTGTGGCAGGTTGGTTTTATTCGCATTTTTTAACACATGAGCTACTAGCAACTAAGTAACTAGCTACATGTCTCTGAAATGATTTTGAGATCACTTTTATTTTCAGTATACTGCTGGGGTCAGCACTCCTTTCCCTCCGAAATCTAGTTTTATTGAAAATATTAGCTTGAATCGTATGAAAATATCACATTTATAGGTCAAATATCAGCAATTTCATACAGTTCAATCTAATATTAGGGGTGAGGAAAAGAGGAGATGAGTAGCTTGACCATTTCCTCCAGGCTAGTGTCACCACCTTCCTTTGCAAAAAGATCACAGGGTCAAGTCTTCCACTGATAAGAGGTTTGCAAGTCCTTTGCAGAAGGTACCTCTTACGCTGCTATGTAATATAAGCAAAAGGACGTCCCACCAGAAACCAAAACAGAGCAGCAAACCCTGGGCACAGCTCAGTTTTCAAGAATATTTTAAATAGACATATGTTTTATTTTCATTGACAATCCTTGTCCTTGCCAAATCAGGATGACTGACACCATTAATTTGCAATTTCCTAAATTTCAAGAGGTTTTTTTTTTTGATTGCAATACATATAATGGTTTACCTAATTATTTTTTTTCAAGGTTCGGTTTTTGATGTTTAATTTCAAAATCAACTTAAGATGTCTCGAGCTCCATTAATACACTGTGATACTGCTTCACTCATTTTCTTGTGAGGCACTTACTTTAAAAAAATTCATCTTTCTAATGACTTTAAATTACTCTACAGTGCACATACCAATTTACAACTATTACAGAATTTTACATTTTTTTCCCAAAGCACTTCAGTTTTAAAGATGTTCTGTATTTGGAGGTAGAATGAGAGAGAGTTAACTTTCAAAAGGGCATGAATACAACTTGCAGCCTCTAACATTCTCTACCCTCTCTGATGTAGAATGTAACCTAAGTAAATAAATTCTTAAGTGTTCAATGGGCACATAAATAAGCTTAGGCTGAGGATTTTATAAAATAATTTTCTTTTCATTCAAACTAATGACGATATTCTTTATAAATGGATGTACACTGCGTGTGCGTGAGTGGAAGTGTGTTAATGTGTGCAAGTGTGCAGGGGTGTGAATGAGGGAGCAAGCATGTGTTTGAGTGCATGCATGAGTGTGCGATGGTATATTTCAGTATATGTGTGACTGTGCAGTGTTAAAGACTGTGTGCATGTTATTTTTGGTGTCTTCCCCCAGTGGCTAAGGTTGGTTCAGGGGGTTGTGTAGGCTTCCTGGTGGAGGGGACTGGTGCCTGTGTTCTGGTGGATGAGGCTGGATCTTGTCTTTCTGGTGGGCAGGACCACGACTGGTGGTGTGTTTTGCGGTGCCTGTGACCTTATTATGATTTTAGGCAGCCTCTCTGCTAATGGGTGAGGTTGGAGAACAATGAACCTGCAGCCTCTGAAAAGGAGACATCAAACACAGTTAAGTTAAGCAAAATGAGAAGACAGAGAAACACACAGCAGATGAAGGAGCAAGGTAAAAACCCACCAGACCAAACAAATGAAGAGGAAATAGGCAGTCTACCTGAAAAAGAATTCAGAGTAATGATACTAAAGATATCTAAAATCTTGGAAATGGAGTGGAGAAAATACAAGAAACATTTAACAAGGACCTAGAAGAACTAAAAAGCAAACAATGATTAACAACACAGTAAATGAAATTAAAAATTCTCTAGAAGGAATCAATAGCAGAAAAACTGAGGCAGAAGAACAGATAAGTGACCTGGAAGATAAAATAGTGGAAATAACTACTGCAGAGCAGAATAAAGAAAAAAGAATGAAAACAATTGAGGACAGTCTCAAAGATCTCTGGGACAACATTAAATGCACCAACATTCGAATTATAGGGGTACCAGAAGAAGAAGAGAAAAAGAAAGGACTGAGAAGATATTTAAAGACATTATAGCTGAAAACTTCCCTAATATGAGAAAGGAAATAGTCAATCAAGTCCAGGAAGCACAGAGAGTGCCATACAGGACAAATCCAAGGAGAAACACGCCAAGACACATATTAATCAAACTATCGAAAATTAAATACAAAGAAAAAAAATTTAAAGCAGCAAGGGAAAAACAACAAATAACATACATGGGAATCCCCATAAGGTTAACAGCTGATCTTTCAGCAGAAACTCTGCAAGCCAGAAGGAAGCGGCAGGACATATTTAAAGTGATAAAAGGGAGAAACCTACAACCAAGATTACTCTATCCATCAAGGATCTCATTCAGTTTTGACAGAGAAATTAAAGCCTTTACAGACAAGCAAAAGCTAAGAGAATTCAGCACCACCAAACCAGCTCTACAACAAATGCTAAAGGAACTTCTCTACGCAGGAAACACAAGAGAAGGAAAAGACCTACAATAACAAACCCAAAACAATTAAGAAAATAGTAATAGGAACATACATATCGATAACTACCTTAAATGTAAATGGATTAAATGCTCCAACCAAAAACATAGACTGGTTGAATGGATACAAAAACAAGACCCGTATCTAGGCTGCCTACAAGAGACCCACTTCAGACCTAGGGACACATACAGACTGAAAGTAAGGGGATGGAAAAAGATATTCCATGCAAATGGAAATCAAAAGAAAACTGGAGTAGCAATTCTCATATCAGACACAATGGACTTTAAAACAAAGACTATTACAAGAGACAAAGAAGGACACTACATAATGATCAAGGGATCAATCCAAGAGAAGATAAAACAATTGTAAATATTTATGCACCCAATGTAGGAGCACCTCAATACATAAAGCAAATGCTAACAGCCATAAAAGGGGAAATCGACAGTAGCACAATCATAGTCCATAGAAAGTGGACTTTAACCCCCCACTTTCACCAATGGACAGATCATCCAAAATGAAGATAAATAAGGAAACACAAGCTTTAAATGATACATTAAACAAGATGGACTTAATTGATATTTATAGAACATTCCATCCCCAAACAACAGAATACACATTCTTCTCAAGTGCTCATGGAACATTCTCCAGGACAGATCATATCTTGGGTCACAAATCAAGCCTTGGGAAATTCAGGAAAATTGAAATCGTATCAAGTATCTTTTCCAACCGCTTTGAGACTAGATATCCATTACAGGACGAAAGCTGTAAAAAATACAGACGCATGGAAGCTAAACAATACACTACTTAATAACCTGAAATCACTGAAGAAATCAAAGAGGAAATCAAAAACTACCTAGAAACAAATGACATTGAAAACACGATGACCCAAAACCTATGGGATGTAGCAAAAGCAGTTCTAAGAGGGACGTTTATAGCAATACAATCCTACCTCAAGAAACAACAAACATCTCAAATAAACAACCTAACTTTACACCTAAAGCAATTAGAGAAAGAACAAAAAAACCCCAAGTTAGCAGAAGGAAAGAAATCATAAAGATCAGATCAGAAATAAATGAAAAACAAATGAAGGAAATGATAGCAAAGATAAATAAAACTAAAAGCTGGTTCTTTGAGAAGATAAACAAAATTGATAAAACATTAGCCAGACTCATCAAGAAAGAAATGGAAAAGACTCCAATCAATAGAATTAGAAATGAAAAAGGAGAAGTAACAACTGACACTGCAAAAATACAAAGGGTCATGAGAGATTACTAAAGCAACTGTATGCCAATAAAATGGACAACCTGGAAGAAATGGACAAATTCTTAGCAATACACAACCTTCCAAGACTGAACCAGGAAGAAACAGAAAAAATAAACAGACCAATCACAAGCACTGAGATTGAGACTGTGATTAAAAATCTTCCAACAAACAAAAGCCCAGGAAAAGATGGCTTCACAAGCGAATTCTATCAAACATTTAGAGAAGAGCTAACACCTATCAATCTCAAACTCTTCCAAAATATAGCAGAGGGAGGAACACTCCCAAACTCATTCTACGAGGCCACCATCACCTTGATACCAAAACCAGACAAGGATGTCACAAAGAAAGAAAACTACAGGCCAATATCACTGATGAACACAGATGCAAAAATCCTCAACAAAATACTAGCAAACAGAATCCAACAGCACATTAAAAGGATCATACACCATGATCGAGTGGGGTTTACCCCAGGAATGCAAGGATTCTTCAATATATGCAAATCAATCAATGTGATAAACCAAATTAACAAATTGAAGGAAAAAAACCATATGATCGTCTCAACAGATGCAGAAAAAGCTTTTGACAAAAGTCAACACCAATTTATGATAAAAACCCTCCAGAAAGTAGGAATAGAGGGAACTTACTTCAACATAATAATGGACATATATGACAAACCCACAGCCAACATCGTTCTCAATGGTTAAAAACTGAAACCATTTCCTTTAAGATCAGGAACAAGACAAGGATATCCACTCTCACCACTATTATTTAACATAGTTTTGGAAGTTTTAGCCACGGCAATCAGAGAAGAAAAAGAAATATAAGGAATCCAAATCAGAAAAGAAGAAGTAAAACTGTCACTGTTTGCAGATGGCATGATACTATAAAAAAAAAAGTCTGTGCACCTGCACCCAACTACATGTTTGCAATGTACCACAATGTTCATTGCAGCACTGTTTACAATAGCCAGGACATGGAAGAAACCTAAGTGGCCATCGATAGATGAATGGGTAAAGAAGATGTGGCACATATATACAATGGAACATTACTCACCCATAAAAAGACACGAAATTGAGTTATCTGTAGTGAGGTGGATGGACCTAGAGTCTGTCATTCAGAGTGAAGTAAGTTAGAAAGAGAAAAATACTGTATGTTAACACATATATATGGAATCTAAAAAAAAAAAAAAAGAAATGATTCTGAAGAACCTAGGGGCAGGACAGGAATAAAGACGCAGATGTAGAGAATGGAGTTGAGGACACGCAGAGTGGGAAGGGTAAAAACTGGGACGAAGTGAGAGAGTGGCACGTACATATATACACTACCAAATGTAAAATAGATAGCCAGTGGGAAGCACTCGCGTAGCACAGGAGATCAGCTCGGTGCTTTCTGACCATCCAAAGGGGTGGGATAGGGAGGGTGGGAGGGAGACGCAAGAGGGAGGAGATATGGGGATGTATGTATATGTATAGTTGATTCACTTTGTTATAAAGCAGAAACTAACACACCATTGTAAAGCAATTATACCCCCATAAAGATGTTAAAAAATATAAATGCCTTTTTAAAATCTGAAATAAAGAAAAGAGTGTGTGCATGAGTACAAGTGTGTTTAAGAGTGTGTGCATGAGTGTTTCAGTGTATGCGTGTTTGTGCATTTGTGTGGCTGTGAGCATGTTGGACTGTGTGTGACTTTCTGGTTTAAATATGTGCTTGGAGATTAAATGCGATGTGCACTTTTATTTAGGCAGTCAGTAGAGTGTGCTGTAGCCTCAGCATAGAATGGGGGAAATGCCCCCCACCAAGTGTATCTGTAACACATCTATAAGATATTTGCATAAACACGCACAGAATTTATACCTTGCTTGAAAATTTGCAGGGAAAAAACAGCGATATTTAAATTTTGCCCCAGGATTTTGCACCTGGTTATATCAGTTTAATAGATGTAAATCAGCTGCCAAAGTTGGGAAATGTTCCTTCCCTGTTGCTTTAAAAATTTTTTTGGATTACTTTATTCTCTCTGGGCTCCTTATTCTTAATGACACATGTCACTTTCACAGCGATTGAGGATACTTTGAGATTGTTAGTTAAAAGACTGTAATTAACATCGTTTCTACTTCAGACCACCTTGAGGGCGCCAGGCACATTTCTGGGACCAGGTAGATGCCCCTTCATCGATACATTTCCCTTTTGTTGGTTAAAGTATGCTGCTCTAGAAGGTAGAAGGCAAAGTCCTAGGGGCCAAACCTACCATGTCATGAGTGCCAGGTTCAGTGCTAGAATCTTTACATACATTACCGCATTTAATCTTCATGGCAACCTTGCAAAGTAGTGTTAATTCCATGTTTGAGATGAGGTGTTGTTGCTCAGAGAGGTTAAATGAGTTGCTTAAGGTCATGTGGCTAATTAGGGGTGAGGCTGGCATCAAACTCAGTCTGTCTGACACTGAATTGTGTTCTTGGTATTACCCTGTGCTGAACCTTTTTGACTGAATCTGAAAGTATGACCTTTACAGAATTTATATCTTCCCTCCCTGGGCCTGGGGTTTATTTGATTGCCTGCTACTCTCTGGCCCTCAACTGCCTTCTCTAATGATGCCTAAAAACTTGATTGATATCAAGTTCACATCTATCTACCTTAGAGGTAATGAATAAATTCATGAACCATACTTCCAATGACGTTAAACCTCACTATGTGTTTTTTAAAAAAATATTTATTTATTTTGGCCGCTCCAGGTCTTGGTTGTGGCACGCGGGCTCTTTAGTTGCAGCATGCAGACTCCTTAGTTGCAGCATGCCAACTCAGTTGTGGCATGCATGCGGGATCTAGTTCCATGATCAGGGATTGAACCTGGGCTCCCTGCATTGGGAGCACAGAGTCTTACCCACTGGACAACCAGGGAAGTACCTTGCTATGTGTTTATTTCAAAGTATACTGGCTTGATTACACTTGTTTTAGAAACTATTTACTAACCATTATGTGCCAGAGATATTACACCCATTTTACAGATACTGACATTGAAAATTCAAGAGGTAAGGTAATTTGCTTAAGACTACATAACCAGAACCAGCCAGCTCTACAGTCCTGTTGACAGCCCTGGATAAGCTTTTCTGGCAAGGTCTGGGTAAGTCATTGGATCTAATCAAGCCTCATTTTCTTCATTTATAAAATGGGAATAACAGTACTCTCACTGCAGGATTGTTACAAGGATGAAAGGCAATATACATATAGCATATTGAACATAATAGTTAATACGTGATAACAATTATCTGAGTCATTACAGTTAATGATGAGTATGGGCTTTGGCAATAAATAGACCTAGCTTCAAAGGTTCTGCCTCCAAATGGCTATGTGATCTGAGGCACACTGCTGAACTTCTCTAGGGTTTCATTTCCTTATCTATAAAATGATGATAGCATTCTATAGCACCTTTTCCCAAAGTGGTTCCAAAGAACACTTCTATCTCTGCAGGATATAAAGAAATGTTAGGTGAAACCTGGGTTTACTGATCAAAATTTTGTGGGAAGCTCTGGTAGACAGCTTTCCTTACGCAGGGAATTTTTAGAATCTATAACATGAGAATGTGCTTTGTGAATTTTCAAGTGGGAGCTAACATGTAGATTTCTCCTTTTACTTTTTCACCATAGAATGGTTTTTGTTTGTCTATAACATCTTGCAGTAAACAGTTGTATAGAAAATACTTTGGAAATACTGACTTGTCATGAAGATTAAATGGATAATATTTGTAAAGCACGTATATAGTAAGAGCTCAATAAATGTAATATCTTTGTCACTATTATTATTATCATAATCATCATTATAGTCATTAATGAGCCCCACCATGGTACAGATTACCTGGGCCAGAAAAGGTATGTCTAATACATTTGCGGAAATAGGGGGTCTTCCAACTTTGCAGACAGAGGTTTTTGTCTGCCAGATTAGGTTGAATTTGTCCAGTGTTGGTAGAAGCTTCAACAGACAATGTACTATATAATAATTATATTGGATGTATCTATCTATATAAAATAGAGTCCTCAGAGTCACCAAAGTGTTCTTTGATGACCAGGATTTTTCTGGTACATCCCAGGCTGGAATTCCACAGGTAGAGACCCTGTTGTTACACTGTCTTTTCTGATTGGTTTAGACATGTTCATGAGACCTTGTGTTTAACATAGGTATCTTCCCATATATGACAGTTTTGCCTCTTTCCCTCTCCACTTAGCTAAGAAACAATAACAACTACAAAACTTGGCAGAGGTAAGGCGAACCGCTATTGAATGTCTGACTTATATACTGGACTGTCTTCCTTTTGGTCCTGATTCAGTTCGCTGACAATCTGGAAATGATTTGCCTTTACCCTTGTATATCTCCTGTCAAGGTGCACACAGTTTGCTTAGATATACAGCCCTTTTAAAATCATCTTTAAACTTTTATCCATTCTCTGCTCCTTTTGGTAGAATTAGTCATATCTTAAGAGTTGAATTCTAGGATGGTGGTGGATCCTATTGCTTTCTACCAGAAGTCTTCAGGGACTATGTGGGTTGCTTCCCCAGGAGCCAATCTTTTAGGGAGAGATACATTTTTAGAGGGAGATGTATTAGCCCAAAAGGAAACTTCCTCACACATAAAACATGTTTTTATGCACCAAACCTGCTGGTACTGAAGAGTAGGATGTGGGATAAACGTACAAGAAACTCTGTCTGTATCTAACCTTATAGGTTAGATAGGCCAACACTGTAGATCCTATTTGCTATATAGGATTACTGACTCGGATTAGCTTCTCTTTCTCACTACCTTGCTTAGATGGATATTACAAAACAGGCAGAAATTAATAATTTTGTCACTATTTTAACCCTTGGTATAGCTGTTCTAGAGCTTTCTTGCATTTATGTTTGGACTAACAATGCCAGGAGGCTGAGAGGATTGAGATGGACTGGGAGCTATCACACTCCATTGATTCCCAAGGACCGTTTTAATCCTTCCCTCATGGTCCTTAAGCGAGGGACATCTCTCATTATGAATGGGTTGATGATAATTAAAATGGATACACTCTCTGTCTCTACTGTCCTAGTATCTGGTTTGCCAAGAATGCTGGATAGAGAAAAACAAACGTGGTGACCTTCCTAAATAAAAAGAGGCCATTGGATTTTTATCAAAGTCAAGCTGTGTTTATGAAAAGCTTATTGCTAAGTAAAAACTCAGATTTCATATGACCTTGTGGAAAGATCTGAATTTGGTTGTTCCGTAAAGAGGCCAGGGTCTGTGATAGTTACACAGGTATGTACTTAGAGAGCAAGGTCATGGCATCTCAGATGACAACTGACAACTTGGTGATCCGGAGCTACCTCTATGTTTTAGTAATTCCCCCTTATATAGCACACATGATTTTTTAAACAATCAAGCTAAATAAAGCAGCTGAGGAAGATTTCATGGTTGAAGAACCACCCAAGAGCCACTCTGAATGACAAGCTCTAATCCGTGCCAGTTTGTTTGTTATCTCTATAGGTTTTCTGGCTGGACTCAAGAGTGTTCTAACTCGTTTTATGACGTAAAAACTCTTTCGTCCATCCAAGTTAGAAACCTTTTACTTCATTAGACATATTATTTAAAACATATGCTTGTTTCCTTCTTGAGAGATTAAAAGTCTGGGCTTCACAGGCCTATGTTCTATACAAGAAGTAGGTTATCATTAGGCATTTAATCATTCTACTGTTGTCCCACATTTGTATTCTTTATCAGATTTTGCAGAACTCTGAGTATAATGACTTGATGCTTCTCCTGTCTTAGGAAATATAAGTATAAGCATTCTTTTATACTTCTTTCTTATGGGTTTATTGTTATAAACTAGAACTGGATTTAATAATGGTTACGCTTGGTGTCTTAGTGCCAAAAAGGATTGTTGATCAATTATACTAAAACCCAAATCATCATTTTTGGTAAACCCTTTTCCACATATAGCTGACTTTGTTGACAATCCTATATTACAAGGTACTTATTCAAGTTACCTTGCTATCTGAATATGTTCAGTTTAATTTGGAAGATACATTTAGTTATATTATGTTCAGTTTAATTTAGAAGATATATTGTTATATTTTCCAGGCTAAACTTAATACTGCCATATGCTAGAGCAATGCTGTCCAATAGAAATATAATGTGAAACTCAAATGCAAGCCACAGATGTAACTTTAAATTTTCTAGTAGCCACATTAAAATATTTTTAAATACAGGTGAAATTAATAATATATTGTATTTAACCCAATATGTCAAAAATATTATCATTTCAACATGTTATCAATACAATAACTAATAAGGAGATACCTTAATTCATTTTCCATACTAAATCTTGAAGAGGATCCGTAGGTGAAGTGTCTCACTGTCCCAATACAAAGAAAGTTTTATTTCCATTGAGCTATGGGTTTGGCTTTATGTTGAGGACATGGTGAGGCATGGAAGTGATCTTGTTGCCCTGGTGTGTTGGTTGGAAGCTAGAAAACTACAATGAAATTTGATGTTATTTAGCTGTGCACATGGCTTCCTTAAATAAAGATTACATTTCTTGGCTTCCTTTGCATCTAGGTGTGGTCACACGATTTAATTATTGGTCAATGAGATATAAATAAATGTTTCCAGCAGCAGCATCAATGAAGTCTCCTTAAAAGAGAGGAGACGGGCCCTTTTCTCCTCCATTCTTTCACCTTGCCTGAAATGAAGATGTGGTGGCTGGAGCACTGGCTGCCATTGTGTACTATGAGGATAAGGGTCCCATCTTAGGGATACTAGAGGTGTGAGCCAGCAGAAACTTTCTTTCTGGAGTCATCATATAAGCCTTGGTCTGCCTACCTCTAGATTTCTTTTGTGTGAGAGTAAGGTCAAAGTTGTATCTTGTTAAACCTACTCTTTTTTTTGCCTCCCCCGAGGGAGGTATTTCCTGTTACTGAACCTAATCTTAGCAGACAGATCAGGAATATAAATTTTCCTTGAATGTGATTTTATGATGAATAGCAGGACTTAAAGTAAAGGGAGTGAAGAGATAGAATAAATACTTTTTAGCCAACTTTTCAGTGAAACATCTATTCTACAAACACAAGAAATAATACCATTTGGGAAGGGACCAAAAAAAATGTAATGACTTTGGAATAGAAAGAATTTTCATACTCCTTTAAATTAATTCAGCTTTTACCACGTCTGAAAATGAATTTCTTTGAGACAGCTACTAATCTATCTTCTACTTACAAAAGATTTGTCTTTGAAATGTGTCTTTACAATGAGAATTGAAATATAATGACAATAATGGCTACCATTTATTATTATAATTTAATGTCTACTATGGGAGAAGCACTATGCTAGGTGTTTCAGATATATTATCTCATTTAACCCCTACAACTACCCTACAAAGTAAGAATTACTTCCCCATTTTACAGGAGAGGCTCGAAGAAACCAATTAACTTACTCAAGGTCACACAGCAACTCTTAGAAGCAGAGCTGGGATTTGAGTTCATTTCTGTCTGAATTTTTCTATGCTGAATCTCTGATGATTTTCATAACATTGTTTTTTTTTTCTAACACTGGCTCAGATCACTTTCATCAACCTACTTCTCCCCTAAATCATAACATTCTGATAGTCAAGGAAGAGACAGATGCTGGGATCCTGCCCTTTATATATGCTCATTGACAATTTTCCAGAGATTCAGTGGCAGTGCTGACAAAGGAAAGGTAACATCTGTTGAATCTGAACAAGGCTCTCTGAATGGTATATTGGACAAAAGGTCTAAACCAGAAATCACGAGACTTGTCTCTCATATTAACTATATGTCTAATTAGCTACTTGACCTTACACAAAATCATTCAACCTTTCTGGGCCTCAGTTTTCTTTTATAACAGGAAGGGCAAACCTAGGTGATCTCTAAGATCTAATCCAGTGTCAATATTCCATGATTATGCCAAAAGTCTGTCAAAGGAGAAATAAACAAAGATGGTTGGAAATGAAAGCAGGCAGTAGTATTTAGAATGCTTTACCTCTCACTGCTTGACATGCAGAATTCAATTTTAAAAATGAATGGACCTAGCAGAGAACTGTGGGAAGCTCTCTTTGATTGTTGAAATTGGTTACTCTTGACTCTACCGTTAACTTTGACTGCTATGGCTTCAGAAATATCTTTTGAACAATACTTCTCAGAACATTCTTCCAATGCATACTAACTGAACCATTTTGCTAGCTGGAATAAACTCTTCTAGGTTTGTTGGACTCTAATGTGTTCACACATACCTTAGTAGAAAAAATTCTTGATTTAATTAGAACTTAAATATTTTTTCTCCACTTAAAGTGAAAAACGTTAATTATTAAAAATAAATTGAAATGCAAATTTAGCTGAAAAACACGTTTTGCAGGTGTATAAATTGAGATCCATAGTGGCTGATTAGCTTAAGATTATATGGAGAGTCAGAGGTATGCCAGTACACCAGAGGCATCTGCTGATCTGGGTGACCTAGAGTTCTGGTGAGGGTCCAGAGTGGGAAACAGACTGTTAGCTGAACCTTGGGCCTGCACAGGATCAGGGATCCATATTAAAACCAATCTAGATGAAAATGTGCCTTGCAGAAACAGACTAGAAGGAAATAATCTGTCTCAGGCTTGGGTCTGAGGATGTTAAATAACAAGCCTCCTCCGATACTTCATGGTGACTAGCCAAGTTTCATGTGGGTTTGGGGCCTGAATTTGTACCATCTGTATGGTCCGAAAAACTGTAACCTGAGATTTTTAATTTAAACTTTAAATTAGGGCTTCCCTGGTGGCGCAGTGGTTGAGAGTCCGCCTGCCGATGCAGGGGACACGGGTTCGTGCCCCAGTCTGGGAAGATCCCACATGCCGTGGAGCGGCTGGGCCCGTGAGCCATGGCCGCTGAGCCTGTGCGTCTGGAGCCTGTGCTCCGCAACTGGAGAGGCCACAACAGTGAGAGGCCCACGTACCGCAAAAAAAACCAAAACCAAACAAACAAAAAAACTTTAAATTAGTACAAATAGTTACCATGTTGTACACCGGAAAATAATATAATATTGTAAGTCAACTATACTACAGTAAAAAAATAAAGTTTGCCCTGATCTGTAGTGCAGACAGGTTCTGACAGAAACAAACGTAAATCTTCCCCAGACTCAGAATTTAAACATATTTGAACCAACAATTAAAAAATAAAAGAAACAAAAAAGCAAGCCATCATATACAAGAGTTGACAGAAACAAGAAACCACAGACCCAGACCCACAAAGCCTTAACATGATCTATTTTCAAATATAGCATATAAAATAACTATGTTTAGTATGTTTAAAGAAAAGAGAGTAAACAAAAACAGGATTAAGGAGCAAGAAATTGCCAAAAATTAATGAGGCATATTTGAAAAAAAACTGAATTAAAATTTTAGAAATTAAAAGAAATCACTGAAATTTAAAATCTAATGGAAGGGTTAACCATCATAATAAACACAGATGAAGAGACATTTAGTGAGCCAGAAGACAAATTTGAAGAAATCACCTATAAAACAAAAGAGAAACAAAGAAATGTAAAATCGGAAAAAGAATAAAAGACATAGAGACCAGAGTGGGACAGTCTAATGGAACTTCTGAAAGGAGGTAACAGAGAAAGTGGGAAAATCAAGATTCGATGAGATGATGACTGAACATTTTCTATGATTTATGAAAGACATGGGTTCTTTTCTTTTTTAACATCTTTATTGGAGTATAATTGCTTTACATTGTTGTGTTAGTTTCTGCGGTATAACAAAGTGAATCAGTTATACATATACATATGTTCCCATATCTCTTCCCTCTTGCATCTCCCCTCCCCCCCCCCCCCCATCCCACCCCTCTAGGTGGTCACAAAGCACCGAGCTGATCTCCCTGTGCTATGTGGCTGCTTCCCACTAGCTATCTATTTTACATTTGGTAGTGTATATAAGACATGGGTTCTTATATTCAAGAAGCTCTGCAAGTCACAAGCAGGATAAAAACAAAATTAATCCACACTGATCCTTAGGATAGGACACTGGGCTGTGAATTCTATTGCCAACCTCAACTCTGAAGCATACACAATAAAGTAACTTTTTCCCTGTGTCTCACAGCAAATTAGTTCCTTCAGTTATAAAATGAGGAAACTTATTACCAACCCTGCTTAGACCTTATGGATGTTACGAGAGTAATAGAAACCTGTTTGCTAGGTTATTGGGAATGTGGAAGTACAAGTACAAGTCAAGTTCTTTATAGCAGAGGCAAGTACCCATTCAGAATTTCTATGAGCTCCACCTTATTAAGTTTCCAGGTAAAAATGTATTGTCCTTACTCTTTAATGAAGGACTAATCTCTGTCCTTCCTATGCCTCTTCTTCTTTCCAATGACTCAGAAGAATACATGTAGAGCAAATCTCTGGAACAGTCCTGGAGGTATCTTGTATCATTAAAGCTCAATATGCAATCCACATTCTAATAATGACCCCGGCTTATGGCCATAATAATGAAATGAAGAAAATGGATATGTAAGTATTTAGAGAAATAATTAAAACCAACAGATAAACGCAGGAAGTTTTAATTACAGGAAGGAAAGTATCCTTCAGTTTATTTGGGGGAGATGTATGGGGTGCTCTTCAATATCTCTAATCATTTGATTTTGCACAGGACTGGGACAACTTATTCTGATCCTTGCCCATGTCCTGGCCACCGACTGTGCACAATTGATTTCTGGCTTCCTTCGAGCTCTCTCAGCCATCTCCACTAGAGCAGCAGGCGGCAGGTCAGACTGTGGAGGTGGGCACCCAGGTGGCCACTTGCCCTGCAGGATCTCACCTACAGGGCCAAATACACCTTCTAGATACATCCTTTTCTGGGTCTGTTTTCATTTCATGTAGATAAATGTGCATTGAGAAAAATGCCAAATAGAAAATGAACTGGAACTCAGAATAAGACTTTGGGTAAATGAGAGGAATGCATTTAATAGTGAAGCACAGAATTTTCCTGTTTTCTTTTGATGCCCCTATTGGTCTGTCCCAATGCATTCCTTATTATTAACTGTACTTTAACCATGTAAGTAAGCATGCATCTTCACACTCATGCTTACTTAATTACATTTTCATGCTTCACAGTTGCCACCTTATTTTAATATATGTCCCTGGTTTGAAAAACAATTTTAAAGCTTTCATGTCCTGGAACAGTCAGCAGAGTTAGTTCAGATTTACAGAGAGGAAGCTGCAAATGTACCTCCTTTTTCAAACTTGTCAAATTGTCAAAAGTTTCGCTGGATTTTTGCATTGCAGCCTGCTAATGATGGCAGAACAGGCATGGTTTTTATTGTCTCAGAACAGAATGTAAAAGACGTATTTTGAAAACATTTGATATTTGATGCGCTTTGAATCACCACACTGTGTATATAATCTTATGGCTATTAAATGAACTCTCTTTTGTAAAAATAAGGGATTTTTGAATCTGAGAATATTTTGGGGTTCAATTTCTATTTTCACTTGAGACAAAAAAAACTTAGGGGGTGTCAAACCATCTCTGAGTAGGATGTGTTGCTAGGAAATCATAATAGTATGATTTTTTTTCCATTTCATATCTACCTCTCAAAAATATTTATGTGGATTCCATCTTACACACTTAATTTGAATTGAAATTCTATTAAGGATGCTCTTGGGTTATATTTCTAGTGTCACCAATGAACTTCATTTACTGATTCAGTAAATCTACAGTTAATGTTTTCACCTCACTGTAGTGTTAATGGTGTAGCCACTATGTTTCAAGCAGGGGTTTGTTTTATTAAATCAATCAAATCAGAGTCACCTTAAGGTTTACCCTTTATTTTTTTACTGAGTAGAAAAAGAATTACTTTAAAATAAATTAGATCAGAGGTTGTCATACTTTGAATGCAAGTTAAAAATAATTAAGCCTACATAGGAATTAGTCATAAGCCTTTTGTCCCTGTACGCTAAAAAGTACTTCCCATCATGTTTCGGTGACTAGTTGTTTATATTTGAGCTTTTCTTTAAGTCCAGGGAAGTTGTAGCATTATAATATATTAACATTGTTTACTAATTAATAGAAACTTTTCTTCTGAGAACTCAGCTACCGCTAAGAAATTCAAGTGTGTTCCCCGAACTGAAGAGGGAAAAGTACCTGCAATCCTAGGTTCCTAATCTGGGTACATTGATTGTCTATTTTCTACTGAGATACTTAATGGTAGTTACTTTATATATGAGTGGATTTTTCTCTTCAGTGGCATGATGAATGACTATATCGTTGTGCCCGCAGCATGTACATTAGATTTTGAACAAAGCTTCTTTATCAAATGGCAGGTACAACCCTGCTGTTACTGTAATATCTGTAGAAAAAATACAGCGTACGCACTAATCATTTCAAATGGCCTAATCAATACCTGGAAATTGCAGGAAAGTGATGCATTGCATATGATAGGTATGTAGAATCAGATGAAAATCTTTTGATTATTGGCACTTTCAATAAAGGGGAAAACTAATAATGTTTTAAAAGCATATGATACTTGTGTAATCAAGGAAAGTTTTCCTAGCAATAATAATTATGTGAGTCTTTTACAACTTCCTCCTCTAATTATCCGTTTTATTAGTAGATGCACATCACCATCCATTAGGCAACACTTAAAAACATAACGAGACATTGTTATATATACACATGTATATGTGTGTGTGTGCATATATATCTCTACAAATAGAGGTAGATTCTCAAACAGCATGGTCTATATATCAAAGTATGTTTGTCCTTATAATGAAAACAAAACTATTTACAATTAATATTTCCTCACCATAAACAATATGGAGTTAAGAGAGTTTATGGACTACATCCATGAACCATTCATAATCAGTGTCAACAGCTCAATCAACAGTATCAAGAATCACAGATCTCAGTGTTGAAAGGGGCCTCAAGGGTCATTTGGCTAATCTTCTACCATTTCAAAAGTGAGGCAGCTGAGACTCAAAGAAGTTAAATTAGTTACTCAAAGTCACTGTGCTGTGAATAGACACACAGGTGCACACGCACACAAATACACACACGCAGTGTCATCTCTCTGATGGACAAGATGGCCACATGTCATAGGATAGCCTGAAAACAAATATCCTTATAACAAAGCCTTCTGGGATCTTCAGGAACTAACCTGGCTTGGAAGGGGTACATGATGATAGTACCTCAGATGATTTCTGTTATATAGCAAAAACAAAAAATATATAGCAAAAAAATATATATATATATCTGAGGTTCAGAAATACTTCAGGGCGTAATGTTCCATCTCTCTAGCTGATTAATCCAGTTCTAAGATCCAGTATAATGAGAGGTAATCATGGTAGAAAGAGCAGAAGCTGTCCTCTCTTTGTGAATGCTTACCTTCTATGAGCTTTTGTGCTCCCCTTCAAAGACTATGTGACCAGGAGAAGCCAGATTTTATGAAAGACATGTAGTAGATGCATTTTACAATGCTGATATTAGAAGCCAAGGCCAGTATCTTCAGTATAGGCTAAATGTATTACTGAGATTTCATGGCAAGGAGTTCTATTTTAAGGGAGTATGATTTGACCTGCGGTATATCCAAATCTAAACTATGTTATAACTAGCTTCTATTGTATTCCTCTTGAGGTATTTTTAAAGACTAATGAGTTAACCTTTGTGAAGTACCATGAGACCTTCAGGTTAAAGAATCCTGTATCAAGTATCAATTCACTGCCACTAACAATACTCAACGTACCTAGAAAACAGACTGAAAATAATCAGTAAACCATTCACTGCAGTCCCCTTGGTATCAGAGCAGCACAGTTAACATGCTAACAGCTAAGCGTCATGCGCTTAGAGGAAGAAAATGATCAATGGCAAAGAGCATATCCACCACCTTTGAAGTGACATGATCCATTATAAGAATCAGATGTTAAATTGCATCCTGTACTGAGCACACTCAATTAAAAGTCTGCACAGTGAGATCATCTCGATGGTTAAGTATGCTCTGTGGGAACAACCTTTATGGAGCTTAAAAATCACAGAAGGACTATTCATACCATGACACCGGAGATTTGGAAGGCATTTCCTCCCCCTATTTTTCAAGTTGGTAGTTTTATTAGGAAGCCTTTTTCCTGAAAGGCTGCAAAGTTTTGGATCATACTTATTCACTCTTTTGTTTCTTTGAGCAAGAGATGCTTCAAGTGTTTTTTCTACTGGGTCTAGAATGGATGAACGCGGCTTTAGTCTGCATTCTAATTTAGTCTACGTTTAGTCCACATTGTATCTGGACAAGAATGTGTCATTCATGCACTTGATATTTGATGCCCTTCATCTCCTTGAACTTTCCCTTTTCAGTAAGCTAATCTATACACCTGAGTCCCTGGCTCCTTGTCTAACTCTTCCTTTGGTGGGGGTGAGGGTGGAGGCTAGAAGGAACGCTAGATGTAGAATGAAATCAACAGCCCTGGTTTCTACTTGCACGTTTGCAAATTAGCCAGGTCTATGGCCTTGGACAAGTCATTGAACCTCGCTGGTCCTCAGTTTCCTCATGTTTCAAAAACTTGTACACTTCTTGTTCATCGTTTACTGTCTATCTCTCCCAGCCAGACTGCAAGCTCCACTAGTGCAGGAATCTTTGTATTCCTCACTGATGTATCCCAAGAGCTAGCACATGGCACATAGTAAGTGCTCAAGGAAAATTTGTTTAATAGAAGAAGTGTAGAGATATGTGGTTCAATGTTTCACAAATGTGGTAGCCTCTAGTTCACCTGTCTCAGCACCCTTAAGGATTCTAGTGCACTAAAGCCAGAGAGGCAAAGCAGTTTGCCCCTAGATGTGAGAGCTAGGGCACCATTCTAACCTCCTCATTTAATTGTCCATTGGCCAAACATTTATTGAGCCCCTATTATGTCCCTGTCATATATGTGGAATCTAAAATGTGACACAAATGAACCTATCTACAAAACAGAAACAGACTCACGGACATATAGAACAGACTTGTGGTTGCCAAGGGGGGGTGAAGAAGGGATGGATTGGGAGTTTGGGATTAGCAGATGTAAACTATTATATATAGAACGGATAAAGAACAAGGTCCTACCGTATAGCACATTCAATCTCCTGTAATAAACCATAATGCAAAAGAATATGAAAAAGAATGTATATATATGTATAACTGAATCACTTTGCTGTACAGCAGTAATTAACACAACATTACATTGTAATTCAACTATACTTCAATAAAATAAATTAAAAAAAAAAAGACTTTTCCAAAGTCTTCTTGGCTGTAGGGTTTCTTCTCAAATAACCCATGCCCCCCTCTTGTGCTCTGCAGTACATGGCCTTGGACACAGCCTAGCAATGATACCTCTTTATACATGGTGAATTAGGTGATGGGCTCCCAGAGGACAGTATAGTACAATGGTTCAGTGCATGGAGCGTGAAGCCAGAATACCTCAGTCCAAATTCTGACTCTGATACTTGTTATAGGGGTGACTTTGGGCAAGTTATTTAATCTCTCTGTGCCTCAGTTTCCTCATGTGTAAAGTGGGCCTAATTACAGTACTTATCTCATAGGGTTGTTATGAAGATTAAGTGAACATAAGTCCAACAATTAGAAAAGTGCCTAATACACAATACTTGTTATGTAAGTGTATGCTCTAGGCCATGATACTATATCTGACACATGGAAGGATGGAAGGTATTTAATAACATTTAGTAAATAAATTAATAATCAGGTTAGAGCTATACTGTACAGTCCCCTAATATGCAGTTACTTCCCTTTTGTTAACTATCTTCTAATTGTTCAATGTGTGTTCTCCACTAGCTCCTTGTGTGCAAGGACCACGTCCATCTTGTTCATCACTATATCCCCAGCACCAAGCACCATGCCAAGCACATAGGAGGCACACTACATTTGCTAAGTGTATAAATGAGTGATTTTTAAGATTTGCATTTTAGTTATTATTACACTGTCTTTAGCATTTTAATCATTTTCTGAAATTGTAAAATGCAATCCTTTCTCCCATATTATTTCTATGTGAGGCAACAAAATTTTGTACAGTGAAGTATTAGGTTAGAATTAATTCCCTTAACAGAGCGATTCTCCTGTTTCTTTATAGTACAGGATTGCAGATTTTTGGTTCAAGACTATTTCAGGTGCTCACAGAGCACCTGTCCTTCTTGCTTATCACGTGCCATTTTACATCCGCAACAAAATTCATCGGCAGAGGCTTTGTAAGAGCTATTACTTATTAATTCTACTCACTTAATGAGCACATGGTCTGAGGATAAGAAAAAAATATATAAAGAACGATCCCTTATTTTTGGTTTAGGTGGAAAAACAAGTCACGTACTCAAATACCTACATCACAACGCCTTTTTTTTTTTTTTTTCCGGTACGCAGGCCTGTCACTGCTATGGCCTCTCCTGTTGCGGAGCACAGGCTCCGGACGCGCAGGCTCAGCGGCCATGGCTCACGAGCCCAGCCGCTCCGCGGCATGTGGGATCTTCCCGGACCGGGACACGAACCCGTGTCCCCTGCATTGGCAGGCGGACTCTCAACCACTGCGCCACCAGGGAAGCCCCACAATGCCTTTTTGATTCTCTAGCAATGAGTGCGGTAGGATTTCAGAGGATCCTGTTGATGTGATCAGGAAAAGTTTTATAAAATGGCTAAAACTGTAGTTGGTCTGGGTGGATGAGTTGAATTTTCACAGGTGGAGAGGGACTAGCATTCCTGCTGAGGAAA
Organism: Aethalodelphis obliquidens; assembly: GCF_003676395.1. NCBI lineage: Eukaryota > Metazoa > Chordata > Mammalia > Artiodactyla > Delphinidae > Aethalodelphis > Aethalodelphis obliquidens. The sequence goes on along the minus strand of NW_020838021.1, from coordinate 4,643,138 downwards.
GGGCATAAAGAAAAGTGGGGGTAAGGAGAGCATACAGATCACTTTAGTGCAAGGAGGGATTTATGCAGGAAGCAGAAGTAGAAGATAGGCTGGAGAGAGAGATATGGAATAGTTTGTACTGGGCTTTTGGTAACAGGCTAGGATATCTGAAGGTTTTCTATAGACAACGGAGAACTGTGGATGATGTTAGGGTAGAGAAGCAAAGTTGTGGGACTATTAATTGGGCAGGAACATGGCAATATAGAAATAAAGTGCCTGGCTAAGTTGAGTTTTTACATGATGGGACACCCAGTGTAAATATTCTGCAGATGGCTGGAAAGGAAGGACTACTTAAATTTGGGGAAGACATAGATTTCAAATAATCTGTATAGAACTGATAACAAAAGACTTGAGAATGGATGAAATAACTACAGGAGAATACAGAACGAGGACAGAAGTTCAACTACAGAACTATGACAATGAAAAATACGATTAAAAGCCCAGCAGTATGTTGTATATGAAAATCCAGTAAAATACTAGCCTAGGGAATACCTGGAAGCCCTTTATAACCCACGAAGGCATACAGATCAGAGTTTAAGAGACACTGCCTTAAGGTAAAGACCAGTAAGAACTTGGGAGTGAAGCAAGAAGAACAAGAAGAAAACTCTGACATACCTGTTGAGCAGTCAGATCCTGTCCACTTGGGATCGCAGCTGCATGTTCCAGTGTCCAGGAGAAAAGTCCCGTGTCCTGAGCACTGCTCTTGACATATGGGAAGTGGCGTTTCACAGTTGATTCCTCCCCAACCAGTAGAACAGTGACATTCACCTTTTACACAGATGCCATGGCCAGAACACATTGGGTCTAAGCAGTCCTCTGAAGGCCCCAAAAAGGAGGGAAAAGGTTGAAAGTAAACAGGTGTGGCCAGTTTACCTTAGGACAATGAAACCGAGATACATTGATTTCCTAATATTATATCATTTATGCTGTTTTAATTAGGCAATAAAATGACTCATGTAAACGCTGTGTTCAAACCAGAATATTATTAGCACTAAAAACATGGTAGGCTATCATAAAGGTTGCAACCTAAATTTAGAAGAAGGAAACCACACATATGTTATGTGAAATTGTGAGCAGTGTATAGTACTCCCACGCAAATGGGTTGGTGGACCAGTGTGGGCCTTCAATAAGAATTCCTTGGCTTTGTAAGAAAGATCAAGAATTTTTAGTAAGTCATTCCTCGTCTTTTCTGAAATTGGAATCATAGTTCCCAGAAATGGCTTTTATTTGATGTGTCTAGAGGAGTTTTTATATATATTTAAGTTTGGATTATTTAAGGTATTAGGTGAGGTGACTGCCGTTTCATGAAATCATACAATATAATCAATTTCTTATAATTTCTCATTTATCCCTAAGAAGCACTGAAAATGAAACATTTTTAATGTAATTTCAAAATTCTTTTCCTTGTGGCTTCTCCTTCTACCAGGATGCTGTGACATAGTTTTCAATGCTTTAGAATATCACAGACTCAATTATATTTGTCTCGGATTCTGTGAAGTCTGGAAATTTTTGGACACATTCTAACAAACACTCTATTTTAGAAGTAGATTCCTATGTTTGCCTTGGGGAAAATCATTTTGTGCTTTTAATTGAGTGACCATCCCACGGGAAATGGGAAAGTTGATTTCCAAATTTTTGATCTTCCCATACAAATAAGATGAGACCAAAATAACTTAACCATGATGAGGATGTATGCTTTGAATTACTTTTCCAGCAATGGAAATAGACTGATACAATCTTCCATCATCTGCAAGACTGGCCTACTTTTAAGGTGTGGCATGTACCATGGAACAGAGTAAGTCTAACTAAGCAGTATTATAATTAGTGTTATTGCCATTAATAATTAGCCCATGATCTCAGGATCATTAGCACAATGCTTTAATACCTGAGCTAATCAGCAAATAAACACCAGAAGGTACATCTGATTTCATCCGTTCATTATTTGGAGGGAGAGGAAAAGTCTAAAATGTAGAATATTGTTTCAGAAGGAGGTAATTTTATTACATCAAAATACAATAATCTTAATAAATGATATAGTATTTAACTTAATATAGTTTCTTTTTTTAGAAGGCCACCTTCAATGAATAGGCAAGTCATACGTAAGTAAGAGGCACAAAGTCATACGGCTGAAAGGACCAGGTTGGTAGTATACATGAATGAGATGGGCTGGATGTAAGAAAACAGGGTGTCAAATGAGTTGAAAATTACACCCCCACGAAAACCTGCCCATGGATGTTTACAGTAGCTCTATTCATAAGTGCCTAAATTTGGAAACAGTCTTGATGTCCTTCAATAGATGAATGGATAAACAAACTGGTATATCAAGACAATGGAAATTCAGTGAAAAGTAAATGAGCTATCAAGCCATGGAAAGACATGGAGGAGACAAATTCATGTTGCTAAATGGAATAAGCCAGTTTTAACTTTTCCATACTGTGTGATTCAAATTATATGACATTCTGAAAAAGGAAGACTACAGAGACAGTAAAAAGCTCAGTGGTTGCCAGGGGCTGGAGTAGGACGAGGGATGAATAGGTGGAGCACAGAGGATTTTTAGGGCAGTGAAATGATTCTGGATGATACCATGATGGTGGATACATGACATCATCCATTCAGCAAAACCCATATAATGCACAATATCAGGAGTGAACCCTAAGTAAACTATGGGCTTTATTTAGTTACTAATCATAATGTACCAATACTGGTTCATCAATTGTAACAAAGGTACTTTCCTAATGCAAGGTGTTAATAATAGGGGAAACTGTGTGTGTGTGTGTGTGTGTGTGTGTGTGTGTGTGTAGGGGGTGAGGGCTATATGGGAACTCTGTACTTTTTGCTCAATTTTTATATCAGCCTAAAACTTCTCTAAAAAATAAAGTACATTAATTCAACAATTAAAAAAACAAACAAGGTGTGCTGGGAATAAGTGTCCAGTTTAAAGGAAGCTGCTGCTAATTGGCTACAATCATTGCCACCACATAGGAATGTGGGTCCAAGGTTACCAGATTTTCTAGTTGTTCAAGAGAAGCTAGAAACAGAGACTTTTATATGACATTTCTCTATTTTAAATTTTGGGAAATACGTCACATTAAACAACAACGAAAACACCACCACTACCGCTTTGTGAATCAAACAAAACCCATCCATGGGCCCAGTTCAACCTGTGAGCTCCTGGTTTGTGATGTCTGACTTAAAATATTTTTTGTTAAAAAACTGTATTTGAAAAGTTTATACCTTTAAACATGGTATTCCTTGCTATCTTGGTTATTCTGTAAATTTTCTTAGTGGCCCCTAGAAGGCAAACATAAGCTAACTCTTTTTTCCAAAGACTTACAAGATTTAAATTAGAAGGGTCTAAATTAATTAGGTTAAATGTTTTTCAGGGCAGATTGTAGATGTTGTGATAGACACCATTTTTTGGTGAATGTCTGTGTGTCCATATAGCATCTGAATATACAACTTAAATATCATGATTGCAGATGGATTCCCATAAAAACAGCTTCCAAAAGTAACTCAGGAACTCTACTGCCTTCCCTAGGCCCAATGACATTCACATTGGAACAGATACAATCTTTACACCAAAATTCTACTATGGCTAATGGGAAGTGGAAAGCTAAACTCTGGCTTGCTCATGGAGTGGAATGAGATTAAACTCTTTAAAATGCTGTGTAATCGTCTCAATGAGCCATCTTTAAAAAGCAATTATAGTGCATTTTCAGCAGTCTCTTTCCTGAACAACAGTTGTGATGAGACCATCTCCCATGGTAATGGTTTAATATTATTTCTGAAAACAGTCTTATTTGAGGAATGTGACATGAAAAAGGTCTGATTACTAGTAAATTTATTTTCCAATGTGTCTTCTTTAAATTATAAAACTATTACTATTTTGAAGTATGTTTTGTAAATGATAAAACTATTGTGTGTGTATGTGTAAAGGCTCCTTTGGGGGTGAATTTTAATATAAAGGCACTGCCTCAAAACTCATTAGTGCTAAGTCTACTTCCTTAGGCATGGACGTCAAGTTTCAGCAGGAGGTATGTAAAAATAAACAATATAAAGCAATAATAATAATGGTAATTACAAATCACTCCCAAAGAAAACATTCGTGAAATGGTTCCAAATGTGCACGTATTATTTTTATTATGTGCTTTAAAGTAAGATGTAGCCTAGTGCACTCTGTAATAATGAAAGCATGTAAATTAACACCTAAAATCATCAGTATGGAAATTCTCAAGTTATAAAACAGTGTTAAAACGAGGGGGGAAATGCCATTTTTCACTACTGCTCTGCAAGGGTCACAGATAAAGCCTCATGTTAATATTAGAGGCTGTCAGAAGAGACACGAACTCCCCCGCTCCATGTACTAAGGAGACATGTTGAGCATTTAATGGTTTGCAAAGACCACTTACATCTCTACTAGAAACCCAGAATGACACCTTGGACAATTCAGTGAGAGAAAAGCCTGGAGCAATAGATTAACACAGGGCTCTGACCTTCCTCGCATATTTCTCCTTTGTATCCTGGCACACAGATGCAGACTCCCATGATGCAGGTGCCGTGGCCAAAGCACGTTGGGTCAATGCATTGCTCTTCTGGAACGTCGCACTCTGGTCCCTTCCAGCCATTTCGGCAGACACAGTGTCCTTTCTCGTATTCTCCGTTCCCACCACACAGCACAGGGCACGAATCTGAAGGTTGGCAAATGAACTTGTAATGTTCGCATAATGCTTTTAAAATCTCCAAAGAGCAATTCTCTATCGATTCTCGTATAATATTTCTGGTAAAAAAAATTGTACTATTTCTGTCTTGCCATTTATTAAATCGGCACATGTTCGTGATTACAAACAGAATTTTCCTCTTATGGGATTGGGGGAAAGATAAATTATAAAAACATCCTGAGTGGAGAAATTATTTCAAGTACTTGCTTTTGATTCCACCATACTCTTAAACAATTATTATTATCATCATTATTATAAGCTAGGATTTTTCTCTTTTATGGTTTTTCTTCCTCAAGCAGATGTATGCTACTTTCAGGAAGAAAACCCTGAAAATCTGTAAAACTAGTAGGGAGTTATTCGTATTATAGAATGTTATCTTTAAAAAGTTGTGCATTTATTGAAATAAAAATATATATATAAAAATAAAAAGTTGTGCATTTAAAGAGATTTATGCTGGACAGATGTCTGTGCCTACCCCACACTGTACAGACCTTTATTAGAACACTCACTCCGCTTTGTCACTGTATGTCTCCTTATTAAAAATATGGGCTTCCTGAGGGCAGGGCCTGTACCTTCTCTTATTCATTTTTTCAATACCAGCCATCACCTCTACTTCTACCTCCCACCTCCTCAAGATCTATCAGAGAACTTGGAACCTAGCAAATGCTGTAGAATTTTCTGTTGAAAACAAATATCGTATATTAACGCATATATTTGGAATCTAGAAAAACGGCACAGATGAATCGGTTTGCAAGGCAGAAATACAGACACAGATGTAGAACAAATGTATGGACACCAAGGGGGGAAAGCGGGGGTGGGTGGTGGTGGTGGTGGTGGGATGAATTGGGAGACTGGGATTGACATGTACACACTGATATGTGTAAAATAGATAACTAATAAGAACCTGCTATATAAAAAATAAATAAAATAAAATTCAAAAAAAAAAGAATTCTCTGTTGAATAGAATTTAATCTAAAGAAAACAGAGTGGCTGAGAAACCTGAGATTAAAGCATTAGCAGACTGAGAACTTTACGAACACATTGCGAATGAGCAGAAAGCATCTCTAAAGTAATAACTGGAAGTCTATGGGGAAAACACAGTGTGATTTATCTACAGCTTTTCAAGAATTAAACTATGGGCAAGTCTAGTTGAAGTCTAGTAAAGTTTGAAAGTTTAACTTGCCTTTCCAGTCTTTCCTTTCTAGGCTACTCACGGATTTGGTGACTGTCTACCCCTTCCTGTTTACCTTGGTGTGTACAACCGGTTACCCACTCTGCCCTTTCTTAAAGTTCATCCATTATAAATGAGTTTATGAAGGGAATAGAAGTATCATGGAGTGGTTGGGTCAGAGGATCCAGGTACAAATCCCAGCTGTTAGATAACCTTGGTATTTCACCTCTCTGAGGTTATTTCTTTGCCCATAAAACTGTGATAATAGATCTACATCGTAGGACTATCGTAGGATGTAGGAATTAAAAGAAGTACTGCAAAGTGTTTAGAACAGTGCCTGGCAGAGCAAGTGCTCAGCTTTTGGTAGCGGCAGTTCGGGTGTTGTTGCTATTGCTGCTGCTACTGCCACTCCTGTCCCTCCTCTTCCTCCTATTGCTACTAATTCTGAGTTCTCAAACGACATTGAGCTCCCTAATCAATCAGTGTAACAGAGCAACCTCACCTCTAGCACAGTCAGGCCCAAGGAATCCTGGGAAGCAGTGACAATGGCCAGAGATACACTCTCCATTTCCATTGCAATTGGTCGAACAGTCATCCATTATTTCTGTTAATAGAGAGAAAAAGAAAAAAAAGAACAAACCTATAGATTGTAGAGTCCTTAATTTTTTTCTAAATTGCGAAAACTCTGGGCCTGTAACAATCTTTGCCCTCTGCTGTCTACAAAGCACTTCCTATTTAAAATCAGATGCCAAAGATTTCTGTAAGATGTCATATGCAGCACCGAATTATTAAAAGCGCCCTGGATTTGCTGAATTGGCTATTCAGGAATGAAACTAAAAACCAACCTCACCTCTAAAGTGCATAAAGGGTCTAGAGGAGTTGTATTCTTATGAGACATTCACGATAAAGCTAAAAATGTACGAGGATTATAAGTCATTTCTCAAAAGCAAAATGGACTTTAAAATGTAACCCAGAAGACGAAGTCTATTGTTTATTTTTCAAATTTAGGTTGTAGCAAATAAAAATTTCTTCTCTAGCACCTAAAATGCTTACTCTACTATCTTGACAGCTTAAATACGATAATCAGTATTTCATTTTCATTAATAAGTGACAACGGAAAGCTTTTAAAGTAAGTGTTCATATTAAATTCACCACCACTAAAAGCATTAGAACCTAAGTATTTTGTTGAGAAATGCTTTCTTGACTGTAAATGCTTATCAGTTCTTTGCCACTAATTTCCCTTCAATCCATTCTTAGAGAAGAATAGGTTTCAGGGGAATTGAGAAGGCTTTGAAGGTGCCCATAGGTAGTTGTGGTGACATAAAGATGTGCAATGCAACAGTACTTTGATAAGTCTTGTGTTAAGTAACTTGATTGAAGAGGTATAAAGTTATACAAAAATCAGTCTCTGACGAGGACGTTAAAAACTGTTTTTAGTTTAAAACTGTATTTGAGTATGATAGCATCAAATTCCAAGTCCGTGAACTATTATGATATGCATGTTTTACTCCTGTAGCTTAAAAAAATAATCTTCCCATTACTCTTTTCTGGAAGTTTTCCATAACTTAGCACTCCTGGATTCTCACTTTTATGTTCTAGCCCATTACACTCATACTTCTCGTATGTACCAGTTTTTTCTTTTCAATCCAAATTATCTACTTCATCTAGTTTCACTTGGATAAGCTATTTCCAATTAGAAGGAAATATTCTAGTAAGTAGTCTTGGCATCTTCCATTAAACTATGAGAATTTATAAAGAGAGTTGGGAAATAGCGTTTCTTCAGTTGTGGCCTTTTGACCACCTGTATCAGTAGGATCACCTGAGGCACTTAAAATGCAGATACCTGAGCTTCACTCCAGATTTACTGAATTTGCCTCTGAGGGATGCAGCCCAGTAATCTACATTCTAGCAAATACCTCAGGTGACTCTACAGGTGATGACCGAATTAAAGCATTGAGAACCAATGCTTCAGATAGTAAATTTCCAGGTTAGAGGAATTCTAATCTAGACTTGGAATTCTGCAATAAAAGCAAGAGGAAGAAAGTGGTATCTAGTCCATTTAGGTGATTCTTAGAAAGCTGAGAATGAATCCAGTGGCTGTGTGGATAGCCACCCTATTATCAATCAGAGATTATTCTTCTGACATCTGTGTGAATACATCAGATTCCTTTTTGCAGGTTTATGGTGGCCTGTTTTCTGATCCCTGTGCTAGAAAACTGAACTGGATAAGAAACTGACACGTGGCATTTGCTGAACAACTGGGCTGGCAGGAATGTAACATTTGACAATGAGCTAACCATTTTTAACTCATTAAAACATTAGTTATTTTCAGAAAATCATTAATTTATTTAAAAGGTCATTACGAAAAGGCACAAAGGGTCTTTTTTTCTCTTTTCATTCAGAGATGGAACAATTATTATCTATTTTCTTATCTTGCTTTCTTGTACCAAAAAGTAATGGCAGTTCTTAAATCTACATTTGGATTTCCCCTGCCCTGGATGGTTAATAGGAGGCCATGGAGGAAGCTTTCAAAGGTAAATATACTTGAATTTAATTTCACACCAGGTCCTATTGACAACTTTATGGAAGCAGCCTTGTGGGAATGTAGCTATTGTAGAAAAAATGTTTAATAAAGTTTGCTATCAAAATGAATAAAAATCCCTACATCTTATTGACTTATCTAAGAACCGTTCCTGGGCCCATAATGCTGCACAGAGCTTAACACCTGCAATGCAAATGAGAAGAGAAGGCAATATAGGAGGTTTTGGAAGCTGCCATCTCCACTGGGTATCAAAGAGACATCGGGATAGCCTAGGGACTCCAAAAGGAGGATGGCTACAGCAGAAACACATAAATAACTAGTGATGAAAAAGAATGTGCTTTTCTGTTTATACTGGCCTCCAGGAAGTTTGCCTTCTATCTTTTAAATCTTACTTCAGACTCACTTCCTAGACACCAGTTCATTAGAGTTGAGAATCATTTTAAAGTTCTATGCTTCAAACCCTGTTTTTATGCTACAGCCTAAAGCCCCTTGGTTTCTGCATCTGCTCTGATGATGGGTTTTGCTTCTGGCAGGTTTTCTCATGGGAAAAGCCAAAGCTAACGAATAATCGTATGGAATGAGTATGGTCTAAAGGGCAGGGGTTTGGAATCAGAGATACTGAGTGTCTCCAATCTCAATTTTGCCACTTGTTGGCTGTGAGACTTTACCAAATTATTTACTCATCCCAAGCCTCTGATTCCTTACTTGTAATGTAAGTAGCACTATACCTATGCTATCGAGGTTGTGATGAGAATCAAACAAGATAACTGAATGTAAAGCATCCAGCAGAGTGCTTGGGGCAGAATGGCACTCCATAGATGGTATATATTATCATGTTATTGAGCAGGTTGGCTGAGATTAGGGGATATTGATAACTCTGTCTATACAGCTAGAAAATAACATATAATAATATAGGCCAGTAGCTAGCCTATATTAGTCATTCAATAAATGTTGGTTATTAATGCTGTTTTGATCCCTATGAGTAGCAGACCAAATATAGTTAAGATCAATCGACCGATTCTAACATTATCATGAAATAGACAAAGGAGCAACATTTAGAAAAGTTCATACAGACCTTAATTTGTTTAATCAAATACATTATCCTCTTTTTTACTATGATTAAGTTAAAGTACAAAAACATAACAATAATGGGGAGAATTTAGAGTGAATAACTTATATACCTTTGACATTTTGGGAAATTTACTTGGATTCTCTTTAAGTGGAATTATAGGAGAAATGTTTCTGTTGCTTCTAATCTTAAAGACAACAGAAAAGTAAAGAAACTGACTTGCATAAGGAAAAGCAAATATGTTGTTGCAGATGAAACTAACAGCTTCATCTCTGAATAATAGAAAATTATATCTCAAAGGTTAGGTTCTTTGGGGGGAGGAAGTAAGGAACAGGAAAAAAACTTCAAGCATGTTTCTGGGTCTATTGATTTTTGGAAGGTTAATAGCTTGGTTAGTGTTTTAACTTGAGCTTAGGGGTAAGGATAACAGGAAGAGAGAAAATCTTCTTCACAAATGTTTTAAATCTTCTAATTCCTCTGATTTCGTAGGAGAAACTCAACCTCTCATAACTCATTAGTATTTGCATTATCAAAACTAGGTCTTGGTGGACAAATATCATGAAAGGTGTGTCTGCTGAATTTGCCCCACTGAATCTGTGAGTGGCAAAACAGTGTCATGACTTAAAATACTTTTTTTTCTAATTTAACAAACACTTTGTCTTTTGAAGATGTAAGATCAGTGGAGTTTTCTCTAGGGGGAAAATCATCAGTGCATTTTTATTGCCTTTCTGATTACTTCAGAGGAAAGTTTTTGATAATCTTGCAGCGGGAATACCATTTTCTACTGACAAAAGGTCTTCAGCATCAAGTAAAAATAAAACATAATTGTTATAAAGAGCAGATGGTATATCTATTAACAGTCAACACAATTTCCTAAACATATGGTTGAACAGGTTAACTAAAGGATAAAGTGGTGAGAGGTGTATAGAAAACTGACAGCTGTAAGATACTGTCCCTTCTTTTAAAAGACATGTGTTTTAGGAAAATTCACACAGTAAAATACTGTGTCTGTGAGTTGTTTACCCTTAGGGCTCTAAATCTGCTAACGATCTCAGCTTTATTCACACAAAGGGCTATGAGGAATGACTTCACCCAAAAAAATGACAAGAGCTTGCTGTCTCTGATTAACTAGGGTGAAAGTGAATAACAGTGTGTGTAGACATTGTATTAAAAAGAACATGCTTTAAAAGGCTCTGAGTGCAGTGAAAGAGCCATTGTGATGATTTTTAAACTAAACAGTTCTAAAGAAAGAACTTTGAATGACCCAAGTTATTATCCTTAAGACTCTTCTCTACTCTTAAGTTGTATTTTTAAATCTTAATGGTTCTAGAATCAGTTGTTGTAAAGAAGAACTGGATTGATGCTAGTTTTTTCATTTAAAAAGGTATTTATTCGCTTTTTCTTTTTTAATAGCACTTGAATTAACAGGGCTTCTCTTGCTTATTTCCCTTCTTCATGAAGTTGTTCATCTATGTATTCTCGGTAACAGTATTAATATTATCCAGGTAAGTATTCCTGTTGAAAACATATAAAAAGGAGCATGGCAAGTAACCTAAAATAGCAAATAAAGGAGCATTTTAAAAAGCTTAATCAGCATTTAAACAACACTACTGACAACAACAATATAAACCTTTCTCATTGTGACCTATCCCGAGTAATGACTTTAAGGTAGAATGAGCAATATGCTTAAATAACATCTGTATCACTTTCACCACTGACTGTGTCTTTCTGGAGTTATACTGTCAATTCAAAATCATAGCCAAGGCAGCTTACCAATTGCTGTAGTTAACACAAATACTTGCTCCATCTTTTTTCCATCATTGTAAAATGCCAGATACCAAGGCCCTTGGTCCATATACTCTATGAAACCTGTTTCCTGCAGTGAGGTTAAGATCAGGTTCCGAGGGGAGTGCTGGGTATCATCAGAGCTCTTGGAGTCCTGTTTGACCAGTTGTTTTCCATCCATTAGTTTTACAAAATCAAACTGGAACAAATACAAACACAAATATGAGCCGCTACTTTTACTTCTAAGGCTGATAAACATCTCTCATTTCAATTGTGCTACTTCATACTTCTTTGCTTTGGAGGTGGGCAAAGTGGGAGAAGAGGTTATTCATTCTTAAGAATATCTAAACCCAAAAGCATATTATTAATTCTGAAAAAAATAACTCTCTACTATATTTATAAATGTTATAAACCTTTCGGTTTTAGAGTATTAAAAATAACTGTTTAAAAATAACAAACCAAGAAATATAAAAATTCTTATTTAGTATTATGCAAGAGAATCTTGATATTTTACTAAAGTATCTGATAGAAGATACTTGAAAATAGACATTCCCCTTGAAATGTTACCATGACCTTCTTTACAAATTAAAAAGTTTTACAGTTTTTAAAACAAATAAATGAACAGTTGAAAATTTGAGAACATTCATCATAATTTACTACATTTGTGGTAACATATTTAAATATTCAAAGACCCTGTCCTTTTTTTTTCCTAATCGGTGGACAAACACATGGCACATGTATCCCAAGCCCCAGATGGTTATGATTCCCTATGCTACTTCTTAGATGGAGCAGGGCCTCAAATGGGTTCATGTAAGGAAGAGATAAGGGAAGGAAATTAAGGGAAATGATGTGGCAAAGGTTTATAAAAGGGTCTTGTAAACCATAGAGGTTTTACATATTTGTGTTTTTATTAACAATAACAAGGGAAAAGTTTTACCTGCAAGACAAAACGTGCCTTTTTGACTCATTTCCCTCTTGATTTGCATTCCTTTATTGGGACCACAGGTCAGGAATGTATGGAAGCAGCGGAGGAGGTGTGGGCACCAAAGCTAATAAGTAAGAGGAGGGGGCTGGGAAGGCTCATGACCATCCTGTTCCAGGAAGCAGAACTCAAGTTGCAAGAATATTTTCTTAAACTCCCTTTTTTGAATCTGCTCTGCTAAATGCTAGTCCTTGTTTCTCAGTACCATTTTTTTCATTCGCTTGACTGTGATTATTCTCGATATTTGCTCATTACAAAAACTGTCTGCCTTCACCTTTGACTCCCACATACTTTGCAAGTCACAACCCCTAAACTATTCATCTCACCACTCTCTAAAAGGGTCAAGAAATACCTATAATATCAAATACCTGAGTATGTGTAGGTGGAATGTTTCTTCTGCCATAAATTCCCAGCAGAGAGTCCTTGGCTAAAGAAATATTGAATTTCAGATATATAGGATGGTGGATAGTAATCTGGAAACGCCAGAATAAGCCAGGTGGAATGGTCTGCATGACCTGTGCACCAATGTCAACTTCTCCGGTGTCTATTGCCCGTCCCTTCTGAAACACTGGTTTTAAAAGTAAAGAAAATTATACATAATATTAATCTTAATTTATAAAGCAATGGTTTTTAGATTTTCAAGAACAGGTATATCAAAAAGACTTACTCAGCTCTTTCTTCCTCCTCACCCCACCCATCTTTTAAGACTTTACCCAAATTTAATATCTTCCAAGGAGCCTTCCATAACCAACCACTATATCAGTCTCTCTTTCCTCTAAACTACTATTGCATTTATTTCCATCATTTGAGTCATTTTAACCATTATTTACTGAACTTTGTCTTGATAGCTGTAGGAGATACAAAGATGAGTAAAATACAGTTCTCGCTCTTAACGAACTTTGAATATAAAAGAGAAAATAGGACAAGTACACAAATATCCACATTGTAAAGAAAAATACCTGAGCTGGGTATACAAAGGAAGGAAAAGGTTTTGGTTGGAGGATACTCATCATTCCTAGCTGTCTCAGTCCCCTTTATATTCTTTAATTTTCTCCTTAGCACTTATCACCACCTAACAGAGCACATGTTTTATTTATTTATTGTTTATCACCTGTTTTCTCCCAATAGAATATAAGGTCCATGAGGCTGTGGCTGTTTTGTTTATTGCTTTATCCCCAGTAACTAGAAAAATATAGGCAAATAGTATGTGATCAGTACATATTTATTCAATGAATGAATGAAAGAATGAATCAGAAAAGCCTATGTATGGGAAGTGGTACTGAAGATGGGCCTTAAAGGATGGAAAGGATTTCAACAGAGCTGTTGGGAAGGATTTCCCATGTGAAGGGAACAGCTTGAACCAAAACAAAGAGAGAAACCGTAAAGCTAAGGTGCAGGGTATGGGTATATAGAGAGGAGCAGTTGGAGATAGGGCTGGAGGGAAAGGACGGCATGATATTCTATAGCTCCTTGAGAGCCAGTCCTAAATAGTTTACTTAGTAAAAGATGGAAAGCCATTAAAGGTTTTTAGGAAGAGGGGAGAGGTTGGGTACATTAGAAAGGCTAATTTTGGGACTTCCCTGGTGGCACAGTGGTTAAGAATCCACCTGCCAATGCAGGGGACACAGGTTCGAGCCCTGGTCTGGGAAGACCCCACATGCCCCGGAGCAAGTAAGCCCATGCACCACAACTACTGAGCCCGTGTACTGCAACTACTGAAGCCCGCGCACCTAGAGCCCATGCTCTGCAACAAGAGAAGCCACCGCAACGAGAAGCCCGCGCACCACAATGAAGAGTAGTCCTCTCTAGCTGCACCTAAAGAAAGCCCGTGCTCAGCAACGAAGACCCAACGCAGCCAAAAAAATAAATTAAAAAAAAAAAAAAGGCTAATCTTGAGGCAGAAAGTAGGATGCTTTAGAGCAGGAAGGCACAAGAACGATATAGGAATTATGGGGCAATAATTCAGGTGAATGACATGAAGATCTAAATTTAGGGTAGAACCAACAGCTCATGTGGAAAAAGTACATTCAATCAATTGTAAAATTAATAAGTGGGACTACATCAAACTAAAGAGATTCTGCACAGCAAAGGAAACAATAAATAAATTGCAAAGGCAACCTACAGAATGGGAGAAAATACTTGCAAACCATATGCAGCCATCCCTCAGTTCTGTGAGGGATCAGTTCTAGGATCCCCACGGATCCTAGAATCTGTGGATGCTCAAGTCCCGTATATAAAATGGCAAAGTATTTGCACGTGACCTATGTATATCCTCTCATATACTTCAAATCATCTCTAGATGGCTTACAATACCTAATACAATGTAGATGCTATGTAAATAGTTGCTCACTTGTGGCGAATTCATATTTTGCTTTTTGGAACTTTCTGGAATTTTTTTCCCTGAGTATTTTTGATTCGAGGTTGGTTGAATCCGCAGATGTGGAACCCGAGAATATGGAAGGCTAAATGTATCTGATAAGGCATTAATATCCAAAATATATAAAGAACTTGTACAACTTAATAGCAAAACAGCAAATAATCCAATTTTTAAAAATGGACAAAGGACTCGAATATATATATTTTCCAAAGAAGACATATTAATGGCCGATAGGCATATGAAAGTTGCTTAACATCACTAATCACTGGGGGAATGCAAATCAAAATCACAAAATCACCTCACACCTGTTTGGTTAGATATTATCAAAAACACAAGAGATAGGGCTTCCCTGGTGGCGCAGTGGTTGAGAATCTGCCTGCCAATGCAGGGGACACGGGTTCGAGCCCTGGTCTGGGAGGATCCCACATGCCGCGGAGCAACTGGGCCCGTGAGCCACAACTACTGAGCCTGCGCATCTGGAGCCTGTGCTCCGCAACGAGAGGCCGCCATAGTGAGAGGCCTGCACACCGCGATGAAGAGTGGTCCCCGCTTGCCACAACTAGAGAAAGCCCTAGCATAAAAACGAAGACCCAACACAGCAAAAATAAATAAATTAATTAATAAACTCCTACCCCCAACATCTTCTTTAAAAAAAGAAAGACAAGAGATAAATGTTGGTGAGGATGTGGAGAAAAGAAAACCCTTGTGCACTGTTGGGAGAAATGCAAAATGGTATTGCCATTTTGGAAAACAGTATGGAGGTTCCTCAAAAAACTAAAAATAGAACTACCATATGATACAGCAGTCCTACCCCTGGGTATATATCCAAAGGAATTGAAATCAGGATCCCAAAGAGATATCTGCACTCCCATATTCATTGCAGCATTATTTACAATAGCCAAGATATGGAAACAACCTAAATGTCCTTCAGTGGATAAATGGATAAAGAAGATGTGAGATTTTATATATATATATATATATATATATACACACATATATATATATATATTACTCAGCCATAAAATATTACTCAGCCATAAAAAAGAAGAAATCCTGCCATTGGCAACAACGTGGATGAATCTGAAGGGCATTATGCTTAGTGAAATAAGGCAGACAGAAAGAAGTCGATTTCGTGGAAACAAGAATAGAATGGTGGTTGCCAGGGCTGGAGGGAGGGGAAAATGGGGTGATGTAGGTCAAAGGGTACAAATGTTCAGTTATAAGATGTTTTGAGGATCTAATGTACAGCATGGTGACTATAGCTAATAATATGGCAATGTGTACTTGAAAAATGCTGTCAGTAAATCTTAAGCATTTTCACCACACACACACACACACACACACACGAGTTGACTGTGTTAACTATGCGAGGTGATGAATGTTTTAATTATCTTGATCTTGGTAATCATTTTACAATATATATGTATACCAAATCATCATGCTGTATATTTTAAATATATATGATCATATTTGTCAATTATGCCTCAATAATGTTTAAAAAAATCACATATTATCTGGGAAGTGTAAAACTGGATTATCCTGAAGAATGGTACAAATATCAACTAACTTCAGATTATTATAAATTTTAAAAATCTTATAACTTCAAGCATAAATACTAAAAACGAAAAATTTATTTTTTGAACTAGCATAGAGAAAATAATACTGAGATAAAAATCATTTATCTAAACAAAGGTAAGAAAGGGAAGACAGACTAGATGGGACAATTAGAAAACATAAAAGAAGATGGAAGATAAATTTCATATATCTATATCTATAATTAAAAATAAAGAGTACTGAACTAAACGTTTGTGTTAAAAGGTAAGAACCACCATTTGGAATTAAGAAGTAAAATCTAATTATGTTTCTTACAAAAAACATATCTAAAATATAAAGAGAGTTATTTATAATAAAAAAACAAATTATTTCCCCAGGAAGAAAAGACAAGAAAAAAAGAAAAAAAATGGAAGAAGACAATGTAAAGGACAGTTTTATAGCAGTGCTTCTCAAACTGGAATGTGTAGGGACTTCCCTGGCGGTCCAATGGTTAGGACTCAGTGCTTTTCACTGCCAGGGCCCGGATTCAATCCCTGGTTGGGGAACTAAGACCCTGCGAGTTCCCAACTAATGCCCATGCTTCGTGGTCCACAGCCCACATTCTGGGAAGCAAGGTTCTGAGGACCCTGGGAACCTACGTGTGGGGAATGCGGTGGGGTGGTCAAAATTGTAATTTTGTGTGACTTAGTGACAGTAGCAAAAACAGGAAACCTAGAAGGAGCTGGTTAGTATGAGACAATGTTAGTGTATCAGGTCTTTATTATTTCTTGCCATATTTTCTAATTATTTCAGCTGTGCTAGCTTAATATCAGTTTCTTGGGATTCTTTATTATGTGGTGGTGGGGAGGGAAGAGAGAGAAGCGGAGGGGCAAGAATTAGTTTGCCTTGATTTTAAGCAAGGAGGATTACATCTCAGGAGGGCAAGTTCAATTTGGCCTCATTTCACTCTGCCTTTATATTTTGCAGCCATCAACTCCTTTTCCACACCAAACACAGTTTAAAAACACACATGGTCTCTGTCCTTTGTGTTCACCCACTATAAAATTAACAGCCCATTAAGAAACACACCTGCAGTGGCTTTATTCAGAGGCCAGTGCCTTGCAGCTTTTAACTCCCTAAAATACCTCCATTATTGCTTTCTGTGTTAAGGCTAAGAGTAATAACTATTTTAAGAATGTTCACTGTTAACTGTTAATAACAGATTTCAAATGCAATTTTGAACATAATTATGTATTACAGGACACATAATTTTGTGGAATTGACATTTATAATAAAATATGCCCTTTGAGATGATAAATGACCAACTGAGGACCTTATTTTTCAGTGGAAGTTACTTTTTTCCATGTGAGGCAGAACAGTTTGGTCCCTAAAGGGTTGATTATACATTTAACTCCTAAGGTCCTGGAGCGGACAAATCTCTTCAATCAGCAGTAATTAACAGACCATGTTTATGTGGACACGTCTGTTCTCAATTTAATGTTCAGTTTGTTCAACTGCTATCCTCATTAGGGGCTTTTATCACTTGTTAAAATGCATCATTTGGTCATGCAAACAATATTATAAACATAAGAATTTAAAATGTTTTAGGTTCAATTTCTCCAAAGAAGACATACAGATGGCCAAGAAGCACATGAAAAGCTGCTCAACATCACTAATTATTAGAGAAATGCAAATCAAAACTACAATGAGGTATCACCTCACACCAGTTAGAATGGGCATCATCAGGAAATCTACAAACAACAAATGCTGGAGAGGGTGTGGAGAAAAGGGAACCCTCCTGCACTGCTGGTGGGAATGTAAATTGATACAGCCACTATGGAGAACAGTATGGAGGTTCCTTAAAAAACTACAAATAGAAGTACCATATGACCCAGCAATCCCACTACTGGGCATATACCCTGAGAAAACCGTAATTCAAAAAGACACATGCACCCCAATGTTCATTGCAGCACTATTTACAATAGCCAGGTCATGGAAGCAACCTATTTAGGTTTAGCAACCCATCAACAGACGAATGGATAAAGAAGATGTGGTACATATATACGATGGAATGTTACTCAGCCATAAAAAGGAACGAAATTGGGTCATTTGTAGAGAACGTGGATGGATCTAGAGACTGTCATACAGAGTGAAGTAAGTCAGAAAGAGAAAAACAAATATTGTGTATTAACTCATATATGTGGAACTTAGAAAAATGGTACAGATGAACTGGTTTGCAGGGCAGAAATAGAGACACAGATGTAGAGAACAAACGTATGGATATCAAGGGGGTGGTGGGGGGGTCGGGTGGTGGTGGTGTGATGAATTGGGAGATTGGGACTGACATATATACACTAATATGTATAAAATGGAAGACTAATAAGAACCTGCTGTATAAAAAAAATTAAAAAATAAAATTCAAAAATTCAAAAAAAAAAACCAGCATGGCACATGACAAGTGCTTAATAAATGATCGTTATTATTTGTACCTAGAAATACCATCATTCCTGGTGCTGTGCAATGTAGATTTTCACCATAGTATTTAGCTCATTAACAGCAAATAAATTCACTTTGAAATAAAAAAAAGTGACAAAAAATGTTTTAGGTTCAGCAAACGGTATTTTAAAGGTGCTGTGAACAGTCTCCAATGAATATAGATTCTGTCATTTTTAAAAAATCAGGACAAAACTGGCTGATGGACATTAACCTTTATATATGAGCTTTACCGAATGCTACACCATCTCTCCTTCTGTATTTTACAGCATCATATATTGCATAATAAGGCCACTTAAATGTTATTCACCAAATCTAAAGAAACTCATGAAGTTGTGTTGTTGGAGTTTCCTAGTTATTAGCATTACCAAATATCCAAAGCATATATACATGTCATTTATAAAAATTTTAAAAGAAGATGGTCTTACCCTTTGAGAGCCTGCATCACAGTTAAGACAAGGTAGGTAAAGAGACGTGACAACATGAATGAACATGTGGGCTATAACTTAAATAAAAATAGCAAAGCAAGCTTTTTGCAGTGATTTGGTATTAGAGAAATTCTCACAGCTTGCAGATGGAAAATTTCTCAGCCCCTAACCTTTTAGAGCTTAGTGCATCAGAAAGGAAGATATCTCCCTGTTAGCAATTTACTTCACTAAATAGACTGTTCCTTTTTCACTTCTCCCAAAATTAGTTATGGATTACAATGTAGTGATTATTGGTTAATTTATTATTTCATTATTTTTCTTAATGTAGTTCAAAGGAGGAAACTAAAGAGAAATAAATTACATGCAAAAAAACAATATGTAATGTGATTTCATGATGAAATTCTTCATCAATATAGGTAAGTGGAATAAGTTTGGACAAACTTAACACTGATTCTGATCCTTCATTTGCAAATCGTCAGTGGCAGAGTTAAAATACAGCACTAAGGGTACAGATTTCGTTTTAATTATCATTTTAATACTCATGTTTTAATTATCACTTAATCATTTATTTTACTGAAGCATATCAGAAGGCCCAAGAGGGTCATATTCTTCAGTAACAGGCACTTCCTTGCACAAATCCAAGATGAAGTGCAGACAGCCACGGATTATATCAGACTGTGAAGTACTGTAGCTATCACAGTCTCACCAATATCCACCAATTTAGTTTGAGCTAAACACTCTCTTTACAGGTTGCAACACAGGCATCAACTGCAGAGTAGGAAAAAACAATGGCAGATAGGCTGGGTTGAAGGATGGCAAACTGATGGTGCAAAAGGAGAAGGTCAAGCTACCTGAAAGATAAAATACAGAGGCTGGAATTGGTGACAGACATCATATGTAGTGGTTCTATTGACTAAACCAAAGCTTCGTTCAGACACATACCTGACTACTAATAACATGATTTTAATAGCATTGTCCTTATAAGAGAGGGGGTAAATAACTGGACATATACATGTATTTGTTTTTTCTACTTAATATAGCTAGACTGGATTCAATGATTCTGTGCAAAACTCAGTGGGACATTAGTAGAAGATACTGACACATGGTTATTTAAAAGATTCCACTATCAGGTCCTTGTGTAAAAATGACTAGTTTAAAGGCTTTGGTTGTGTCCATAACAGCAATCTTAGAAGTCTTTTAAAGACATTTGCAAATTCCATAAAAAGTATCTAAGCTAAAAAAGTACCGTTTTAACTGAAGGGAATGTTGTCCAAAGAGATGAAAAAGAAATATGCCTTAAGATTCTATTTCCCCTTCGCTTCATCCTATAGCACAAAATACACAATCAAGTGGCTTTGGTACGTCTTTCACCTTAATTAGTCCTAGTGTGCCTCTCATGTTTTAAGTACCATCTTCTTTGTGTTCTTTCAAATACAATAATTGTTCCACAGTAACAAGTCATTGTGAAATTTAGAATATCAGTGCTTGGAGCAAAATGGGCCTATTCCCTGTGATCCAAAGGTGTTAAGAGATGAAAAGGGGATGGGGAAAAACCTAACCTGTCCATCTATGTGGCTTTGTATAATTTTCCTTATACGAACCATTGAAGAAAAGTATGTATTCAACTCACTTTCCAGATGGTGTATTACACATGCCTTTTATATTGTTATACCCAGGAGTACGCAGGAGAAAGAAAAGGAAGAATGAACCTTGTACATAGTAGGTGTGGGGCTCGAGGGACATTGTTCCAGCTAATGATTAAGAACTCTCCAGACAATAGGGGCTTCTTAGATAATGGGTGAATTTCCAGGATGTCCGGCCCCCTTCCGAGAAGGAGGGAGATAACAAAATGTAAAAAAGGTGTCTGTCAAAGACCAATCAGGCAGCTAGGGACAAGTTCCCTCTCTGGTCCGAGCCTAAGCCGGGACCAATCAGCAGGAGAACACAACCAAATCTATAATTTACATACGGGGAAGTGGGAACCTATAAAACTGACATATTCGCGCCCAAAAGGGTTCCTTCTTCGACCTCCTGCGTGAGGACCAAGGAACCCCGGTGCACCGGCCTTCAATAAACCTCTTGCGTTTTGCATCGGCTTCCGACTCTTGTTGTTTCCTGGGCGAGTCGAAACTCCTAGGAGACCGCGAAGGTCTAACATAGGCGCTTGGTAAATACTGTTTCAGTGAATTAATAAAATAGTAATCTTGATAATTTATTTAGTACTGTTGATCATTTATTTTGACATTTCAGTACAAGGTTTGGTGCGAGGAAGAATTGAAATCATCTACATACATAGACCTTTGGGAATTGACTGTGAATAAAATATGTTCAGCAATGAAATACCTCTGTCTTACTGACAATGATAATAGCTGATTGTGTAGAAAAGTCCATTAACTAATCTTACACTTGAGAAGGACACTACTGTATAAGTGTAAATAGTTATGTCCACACACTGACAGACTTCAGATTCCAGTACAGTATCTTATCGAGTATTGCATACATCTTCTCAGACAGAAATAAAATGGCATTGTTAAAATCTTACCCTTAATTAAAGGACTAATTTTGAATTGCATTTTGACTCTATAGATCTATTTTTGAACACATATCAGCATTATTCATAACAGTCAAAAAAGGTGAAAATCCACAAAGATCCATCAACTAATGAATGGATAAACAAAATACGTTATATCCATACAGTGGAAGATTATCATACAATGGAATATGATAAAAAGGAACAAACCTTGAAAACTTTATGTTAAGTGAAGGAAGCCAGAAAAGAAAAGGCTACACATTATGACCGCATTTATAGGAAATGTACAAATAGGCAAATCTATAGAAACAGAAAGTAAATTAGTGGTAGCCAGGGGCTGGGGAGAGCTGGGGATAGGAAGTGACTGCCAGTGCCTATGAAGTTTCTTTTTGGCGTGATGAAAATGTTCTAGAATTAAATAGTAGTGATGGCTACCCAACTCTGAATATACTAAGAATCACTGAACTGTAGACATTAAATCAGTGAATTATACAGTATGTAAATTACAGCTGGCCCTCCACATCCATGGGTTCCATATCCGTGGATTCAACTAATGGTGAATCAAAAATACTCAGAAAAACAAAATCCCAGAAAGTTCCATAAAGCAAAACTTGAATTTGCTGCACTCAAATATACAACTATTTACATAGAATTTACATTGTATTCGGTATTATAAGTAATCTAGAGATGATTTAAGGTATATGAGAGGATGTGCATAATTTTTACACAAATACTACACCATTTTATATAAGGGACTTGAGCGTCCACAGATTTTGGTCCCTGGGTGGGTCCTGGAACCAATCCCCGTGGATACCAAGGGACAACTGTATATGGATGTACATATTCCTGTCACTTTTAAAAAAAATTCTAATCATACAACTGTATATCTCAACAAAGCTATTACAAAAAATATGGTTGGAAGGTATAAATTGCCATGGATAACCTACACACACATTCACACAAACTATCATGCACTGTCATAAGAGTTTTGATGTGTTTCCAAATGGTATTAGAAGGTCACCTGTTACCTAGAAGCTGAACTGTCTCCTGGCCAGTACTTTTAGGACATGTAATTGGTAGTTCACAGCAGGGACGCCTATTTTCTATATTTTATACAATGTTAGATGTTTGTTATAGATAGGTTACTATGATCACATCCTTCTGGACTTTGGGATAGTGGCAGGAGGGCAGGTCATGGCTCATTTTCTGTAGCTTCCCCCTTTGTACCTTAGAATATAAGTTCCCAGAGGACAGGACAGTCACGTCTGTCTAAATTCTTGACATCTACGTACCAGGCATTTAATAAACACAATTATATTATGACCCTCCTATCCCATAGCTGAGAGTAATGAGGGGGGTACATATCTTCTTGTGCCAGGTCTTGGGAAAGAGAAGCAGCCAGTGTAGGCACCAGTTCTCATGGGTTGTCATATTGCTACAGATTTTGATACATTTTGAGAATCCAGAAAATCTATAATTATATCAAGTTAAAACTTTGTGACTTCCCTGGTGGTGCAGTGGTTAAGAATCCGCCTGCCAATGTAGGGGACATGGGTTCAAGCCCTGGTCCGGGAAGATCTCACATGCCGCAGAGCAACTAAGCCCGTGCACCACAACTACTGAGCCTGCACGCTAGAGCCCGCATGCCACAACTACTGAGCCCGTGTGCTGCAAGTACTGAAGCCCGTGTGGCTAGAGCCTGTGCTCCGCAACAGGAGAAGCCACCACAATGAGAAGCCCGCACACCACAATGAAGAGTAGTCGCTGCTCACCGCAACTAGAGAAAGCCCGCGCACAGCAACAAAGACCCAACGCAGCCAAAAATAAATTAATTAATTTAAAAAAATTAAAACTTTTCTTCACAAATAAAACTCATTACAGAGAGTAATAATAATAATAGTAATCATAATAGATGGTAACATCTATTGAACGTATTGTGTCCTCTTTTTGAACTCCTACCTCTTATTTCCACAATATCAAAGTGTCTCTCTCATACACAGTGTGCCATACAATCGGTGTCAGTTTATCTCTGAGGCTCCTCCCTCCCCTTCTCTCCTCCTGAGAGACTTTGTCCCTTTACCATCTCCTTTCTTACTAGCACCATCCATGTCTCCCTCTCTACTGGTTTCTTATTCTGTATATTCAAACAACCACACATCTCTCTTCTTTAATAAAAAAAAGGAATAAAATGAAACAACTGCCCCTTCATCTAGTTATCAAACTATTTATATCCTTCCTTTCCTTGCCAAACTGTCTCCATCTGCTGCCTCTATTGCTTCATTATTCATTTACCACATAGGTTATTACCACCTGCATTTCCCCCTTACCACCCTATCATTCCAGTCTCCTAAACATGCACTCTTTAAGGTCAACTAGGATTGATTTTTCTTGTTTCTCAAGGCTCAGCTCAAGCTACTTCTATAATAACAATCAACTTTTCATCTTCTTTCTTTTAAGTCTCTTAGTCACCTAACCATCTTATTTCTATTTCTGTACAACAGTTGGTTGCATGTTATTTTGCACTGTGTGTGTATGTATGCATGTTTCTTCCAGCTCTACTATTTAATAGGAACTTTCTCAAGGGCAAAAGCTATGTCTTCTGCTTCATTTTTTAACTCTCCACAGTACTTACTACAGTTAAAATAGCACCTTGACTCAAAGTAGCATTAAAAATCATGAGCTTCTACTCTACGTTTCTGAATACTAAGATTTCATTTTTCTTCCCTTGATATTATTTTAATGGAGAGTTTGAGGTGGTCAAGAATCTCATACAATTCAACTTTTTACATGTATTCTTCCCTCTCACTGAACCACTGGCAATGGCAAGACGGTATCCGTATACAGTCCTGGTGAAGACACCTTTGGTAGCATATAAAATGGAAATAGGAAAAGGCAACTAAAATGACTAAGGGAGCACAGGAGCTACAAGTAGTGTACAGAAGTAAAACCAAAGACTCTTAGTATTAGAAAAGCAAAGGCTAAGAAAGGATTTGTGATTATTATCTATGGGATTGCCAAAGTTATGCATAGGAAAAAATGCAGACTTGTGCATTAGATCCTGGAACTTTAGCACTTTATTTTCAAAAGTAAAGTTTACATCATACTAGAGTTACCTTGACTTCACGAAAAAGCTACTAAATGTTTGAACTTCCTCCAAAAATAATACAGGCCGAAAGATATAACTGGACACTCAACAGGATTAGATATACACATGGTTGATAAATTTCTACAATGGACTGCTTCTTTCAAAAAACTAAGACGTTATAAACATGTTATGGGAAGATCCCGTAGCTTTCAAAGGACTACTCCAGGAGGATAAATATGTCATTCTATAGCATACCATTTAGTGCCTCTGTCAGGTGTAGACTATTGGGGTAGAGGGACCAAAAGGCAGACATATTTCATAGGCATCACAGGAAAGGTATGTTTAAAAAAAAAGTTTAAAAAAAGGGAAAATGAAGATTAAAATGAAACAAGAATGAAACGTAAAACATATATGGCCAAGAACATTTAACATGAATTTTTTATACTGTAAATAAGTTGGCCTTTTAGCATAGTGAACGTTTTCCATAAATCTTTTTAGAAGTCAGGCCTCCAGTATGCTTTAGAAAAGCTTTTGTTAAAACTGAGGTATATTGATAAAGTGATTTAATATAGTTGAAAACAAGCTGCAGCACTCTAGCTGGGCCCCCTGAAACCTTGTGTTAGAGAAACATCTATATAGCATTATAGGAAACATTTACTGTAATTTGCCATCAATCTTTAAAACTAATAATGTTATGCTCCCCACACTGTTGTCTTTGTTAGTGCATTACTACTATTTTATTCATGTGGTTTGTTGTGCTTATATGCATTATTCGCAATTCTACAACAATATCCTAGGCTCTAATATCCTCTAAGTAAAAGATACTGAAACTATGGGCTGACTCAAAGGGCAACTGAGTGCATTTTAATATCGACAAGTCCTATGGACGAATATTGAAGAACCACAGAATTATAATGCAGGACTGTGTTCCATCTGAATGCACAATGATTACCTGGGTGGGGATGGTGCAGTTTTTTACTCTGGTACCACAAAATGGATCTTCACTTACTGACTGGGTCTGTGAAATAAATATCAGTGAAACTGTAAGTAAATTTAGAATTCAACCTGTTATTCAGGGCCCACAACTGTTATAGCATAAATTGCCTCCAAATGTATCTATGCTGTAGGTGGAAAGAAAACAAAACAAAGCCAAAAAACAAGCAACACACACACACACACACACACACACACACACACACACACACCTCTTCAGCTATGTCTACAAGAAAAGGAGGTCAGAAAGGTGCATTCTGTGCTGTTGTTTAATTTTCAATTCCCAAGGGTACTTGCGTGTGTGCAAGTGTATGTGTTCTCCTTTGAGGAGGGGGGAGTGCTTGGGGAACCTAGATCTTTGGTGTGAAATGTAAGATTTGCAAAGTACTCTTCGGGAGAGGAGGGAGATACAGATGGCAGAGTAAGAGGACATGGAGCTCACATCCCCCTACCAACACATCAAAAATACATCTACATGTGGAACAATCCTCACTGAAAACTAAATGGAAACTGGTTAGAAGGACTCCTATACAACCAAGGTTATAAGAAAGATACACACATAATCGGGTAGGATAGAAAGAAAAGTCTTGGCTTGGGACCTGTGCACCTGGGAGGGGAACTGGAGGAAAAGGGATATCACATAGGCGGATACTGGCCCTGGGGAGTGAGCAGGTCGAGCCACAGACTGGACGTCTCAGTCCATGAGTACTATGCGGAGAAGACAAGCCCCCTTAGCTGTCTGGAGGACCGCTGGATCAGAGAGAAAGTCTGGTGAAGCCTGGACTCTGCTTGTGAGGTCTGCCCCAGCAGTTGCTGGGTTTCCTGAGACCACCATGCCATGCACCACAGCCTGAGCTGAGTGAACGCTCTGGCCCGGGTCACTCCACGCCATAGCACGGCACTGGATCTGGAGCTGATATGACCGGGGAAAAGATCAGATCACGGGCCGCCGAGGTGATCCAGTGCGGGGGCAGAGCTATTGTTAGCACTTATTCAGGCAGCGCCTCAGAAGAAGCCCAGATCTCTGACAGCAGCCGCTCTACTGCAGCTCACTACTTGATACATGCGGAGAGTCCAAGCGGGTCCCGCCAGACCTGTGGAGCAATTCCACAAGGGGGCAGGGGTGGCGGAGGCAGTGGGCAGTGATCAACTGTGAGAAACGAAGGGGTCTCGCACCGAGGGTGCATCTGAGTGAAGCCTCAGACACCTACACAGGCAGTGCATCAGACCTCTGTCTGCACATGGGCCCCGCTTATTTCAGCACTCCCCTCCTCTGGGGCAAAGGTCTCAGTGTGGGGAGGGTGAAAATCACACACTTGAAACAGAGCCAGCTCAAGTCAAACCCTTGGGGCTTCTGCTCCAGCAACTTGATTAGACCCTGCCCCTGACAGGGCGGTGATAACCACTGAGCAGAGAGGAAGTCCCACCTCACACCCTGAGCAGCTCTAGTTCCTCCATTTCCAGCCCCACACCTTACCAAGGTGAGAGCTGCCAGCACACCCTGAGGGAAGATGTGATTTGCATCCACGTCAAATCCAGTCCTCCCATCAAAGGCGCTGGGCACTAGCAGTCTGTCTGGGGCTGCTCCCACATAAGAACACTCCTTCAAGACCACAATAGGTAACTGTTTCACCTAAATTCATACAGATGGAGAAAGTTAAGCAAAATGAAAGTGCAGAGGAACTACTTTCAACTGAAAGAGCAAGAGAAAAGTCCTGAAAAAATGAAACAAAGTATCAGATAATAATTTATCAGATAAAGAATTCAAAACATTGGTATAAAAATGTTAACTGAATTACAGAAAAGAAATTATCTAAACAATGAACATTTTAACAAGGAACCAGCCCAAACAGAAATGAATAATCAAAAGCTGAAACAAAAAACGTATTAGAATGAATGAATATCAGACTAAGTGATACAGAAGAATGCATAAGTGGTCTGGAAGATAGAATAATGGAAATCACCCAATCAGAACAGCAGAAAGAAAAACAAATTAAAAAAAAAAATGAAAGCAACTTAAGAGATCTCTAAGATAATATCAAGCTTTCCAACATTTGCACTATAGGGGTTCCAAATGGAGAATAGAAAGAGAAGGGGATCAAAAATGTATTTGAGGAAATTATGGCTAAAAATTTCGCAAACCTGAAGAAGGAAACAGATATCCAGGTACAGGAAGCACAGAGGGTCCCAAACAAGATGAACCCAAACAGCCACAGCAAGAAATATCATAATTAAAATGCCAAAAGTTAAAGATAAAGAGAGAATCCTAAAGGCAGCAAGAGAAAAACAAAGATTCACATACAAGGGAATCCCCATAAGGCTACTAGCTGATTTCTCTGCAGAAACTGTGCAGGCCAGAAGTGAGGGGCATAATATATTCAAAGTCCTGAAAGGGAAACACCTGCAACCTGAGATACTTTACCTAGCAAGACTGTCATTTAGAATAGAAGGACAACAAGTAATAAAATGGCAATAAGTACATACCTATCAATAATTACTTGAAGCGTCAATGGACTAAATGCTCTGATCAAAAGACATAAGGTGGCTGGTTGGATTAAAAAAACAAGACCCTTCTGTATGCCAACAAATTGGACAACCTAGAAGAAATGGACAAATTTCTTAAAAGATATAATCTGCCAAGACAGAATCAAGAAGAAATGGACAATACGAACACAGAGACCACTAGTAGTGAAATTGAAGCTGTAATAAAAAAAACTCCCAGCAAACAGAAGTCCAGGACCAGACAGCTTCACAGGGGAATTCTATAAAACATATAAAGAAGAACTAATACCTATCCTCAAATTATTCAAAAAAAATTGAAGAGGATGGAACACTCCTAAATTCATTCTACGAAGCCACCATCACCTTGATACCAAAATCAGACAAAGACATGACCAAAAAAGAAAATTACAGACCAATATCTCTGATGAATATAGATGCAAAAATCCTCAACAAAATATTAGCAAACCAAATCCAACAATACACAAAAAGAATCAGACACCATGATCAAATTGGAGTTATGCCAAGGACACAAGGATGCTTCAAAATTCACAAATCAATCAATGTGATACACAACACTGACAAAAGGAAGAATAGAAATAGAAATCACATGATCATCTCAATAGACACAGAAAAAGCAGTTGACAAAAATTTAACATCCATTGATAAAAACTCTCATCAGAGTAGGTATAGAGGGAACAAATCTCAATATAATAAAGGCCATTTATGACAAACCCACAGCTAACATCATACTCAAGGGTGTAAAACTGAAAGCATTTCCTCTAAATTCAGGAGCAAGACAAGGATGGCCACTCTCACCACTTCTATTTAACATAGTATTGGAAGTCCTAGCCACAAAAATCAGACAAGAAAAAGAAATAAAAGGCATCCAAATTGGAAAGGAAGAATTAAAACTGTCACTCTTTGCAGATAACATAATACTTTATATAGAAAACCCTAAAGTCTCCACCGAAAAACTATTAGAACTAATAAATGAATTCCACAAAGTTGCAGGATACAAGATTAATATACAGAAATCTGTTGCTTTTCTATATAATAATAATTAACTATCAGAAAGAGAAGGAATAAAATATCAAGGAAAAACTTAATCAAGGAGGTGAAAGACCTATACTCTGAAAACTATAAACATTGATGAAGGAAACTGAAGATGATACAAAGAAATGGGAAGATACCCCATGCTCTTGCATTAGAAGAATTAATATTGTTAAAATGTCCATAAAACCTAAAGCAATCTACAGATTTAATGCAATTCCTATCAAAATATCCAAGACATTTTTCACAGAACTAGAACAAATAATACTAAAATTCATATGGAACCACAAAAGACCCTGAATTGCCAAAGCAATCCTGAGGATAAAGAACAAAGCTGGAGATATCACACTCCCAGAGTTCATACTATAATACAAAGCTACAGTAATCAAAAAGCACAGTACTGGGGCTTCCCTGGTGGCGCAGTGGTTGAGAGTCCGCCTGCCGATGCAGGGGACACGGGTTCGTGCCCCGGTCTGGGAAGATCCCACGTGCCGCGGAGCGGCTGGGCCCGTGAGCCATGGCCACTGAGCCTGCGCGTCCAGAGCCTGTGCTCCGCGAGGGGAGAGGCCACAACAGTGAGAGGCCCGCGTATCGCAAAAAAAACAAAACAAAACAAAAAAAACGCACAGTTACTGGCACTAAAACAGACACATTGATCAATGAAATAGAATAGAGAGCCCAGAAATAAAACCCATGCACCTATCATCAATTAATCTATGATAAAGGAGGCAAGAATATACAATGGAGAAAAGACAGTCTCTCCAACAAGTGGTACTAGGAAAACTGGACAGACACATGTAAAACAATGAGATCAGAACATTTCCTCATACCATATACAAAAATAAACTCAAAATGGTTAAAGACCTAAATGTAATACCTGAAACCATAAAACTCCTAGAAGAGAACATAGGCAGAACATAATTTGACATAAATCATAGCAATATTTTTTTGGCTCTGTCTCCTAAGGGAAAAGAAATAAAAGCAAAAATAAACAAGTGGGACCTAATCAAACTTAAAAGCTTTTGCACAGCAAAGGAAACCAGTGACAAAATGAAAAGACTGCCTATTGCATGGAAGTAAATATTTGTAAACGATATGACCAACAAGGGGTTAATACCTAAATTATATTAACAGCTCTTACAACTCAATATCAAAAAAAACCAAACAACCCAATCAAAAAATGGGAAAAAGACCTGAACAGACATTTTTCCAAAGAAGATATACAGATGGTTAACAGGCACATGAAAAGATGCTCAACATCGCTAATTACTAGAGAAATGCAAATCAAAACTACAATGAGATCTCACCTCACACCTGTCAGAATGGCTATCATCAAAAAGTCTTACAAATAATCAATGCTGTAGTGGATGTGGAGCAAAGGGAATACTTGTACACTGTTGGTGGGAATGTAAATTGATGCACCCACTGTGGAAAATAGTATGGAGTTTCCTCAAAAAATTAAAAATTAAACCACCATGTGATCCAGCAATCCAACTCCTGGGTATACAAATGGAAAAATGAAAAGATACATGCACCCTAATGTTCATAGCAGCTCTATTTACAATAGCCAAGACATGGAATGAACCCTAGTGCCCATCAACAGATGACTAGCTTAAGAAGATGTGGTATGTATATACAATGGAATATTACTCAGCCATAATAAAGAATGAAATACTGCAAGCTGCAGCAACACGGATAGGCCTAGAGAATATTAAGCTTTGTGAAATAAGTGAGACAAAGACAAATACTGTATGATACCACTTATATATGGAATCTAAAAAATAATACAAATGAACATATATGCAAAACGGAAGGAGATTAACAGATGTAAAAAAACTAATGGTTACCAGTGGGGAGAGGGAAGTGGCAAATTAGGGTTATGGGATTAAGAGATACAAGCTACTATGTATAAAATAGATAAGCAACAAAGATATATTGTATAGCACAGGGAGTTATAGCCATTATCTTGTAATAACTTTTAATGGAGTATAATCTGTATGGAGTAATAATAACTTTTAATGGAGTAATAATAATAACTTTTAATGGAGTAATAATAACTTTTAATGGAGTATAATCTGAATCACTATGCTGTACACCTGAAATTAATATAGTATTGTAAATCAACTATATTTCAAAAAAATTTTTTTAAATAGAAAATGCAGAACACTATGGAGACAGGTGAGAAGATTAAGTATACATCTGAAATTAAGTAGTGATGGCAACCAGATGTTAAGGATACAGCAAGAGAAAATTGATAAAACATGGTGGATATGGTGACTATTTATATTGGTAGTGGGACTAGAAAGGGTATAACTAAAGATGACTATCCACATGGGGAAGATATGGTAATGTATGTAGTGGGAGAATAAAAGACTTAAAAGGAATTACAAGGACAATAAAATATCAATAAAAAAACTGCAGAAAATGGCAAACAAAAAGTATTCTTAGGAAGGGATGTGGCTATTAGCATTGAGATCTCTAATCAAGACAGCTGTTACTTAAACAACTGGCCTTGAGAATAGAATTTTTTAAAAAAGAAAGAAAAGACCCAAAAAAGGGTGCTGAGATAACAGTTAAGAGATTGGATCCTAATCTCAGCTCTGCCAGTAGTTATGTCTATTATGTAAGGCAAGTCACTTAACCTTCTTGTGTTCTCCTTTTCAACTGTAAAACAAGGGTAACAATAGCTGCTACAGCATAAAACTGTTATGTGGATAAAAGACATTAAAGTATTCTGAAACTGTAAATGCTCTCTAAGTGCATATGATTATTGTTATATACATGTCAAAACCCGAAACTTATAATGCAGAAAACTGGGAATTAATTATTTGAATGACAACAGAATTCTCTGCAAGTACTTTGAATGGGAAAACAGCGGTTTACAAATTTTACAGACACACATTTCAACCACTTCCCAGGAGTATATCCCCTTTTGCAAAACTAGGTCAACTTTTACTTGGAACGGCTAATTTTTCTTTGTTAACTGCATAATTCGGATTCACTGACTCATACTGTATACAGATAGAAGGGACCTTAGAGATAAGCTAGTCCTAGGGAGCAACACCCCGTCTTGTCAGAGCCTTAGCGGCTGGGAAGAGAATGGAGGAAAAGGAAGGAAAGAGTAAGGAAAAGAGAGGGGTGGCAGGAGTCTGCTCCCCTCCCTCACCTTATCTGGAGAAAGGTGGCTCTTATCTGCTATATATTTCTAATTGCTAGGTAAGATTTCATTTGCAAAAAGTGTTTCACTTCCCATGACCTCTCCCCCACAAAGGGTTGCAAGCTGAAGGGGAGCAGAATTTGCCACCCCAAAATATGCCTCTTTGGCTTAAGGATTATCTTGAGCTGATTATTTTTACAAAACAGCAGACATAGGAAAAGATCTGAAAAGTGAATAGGAGTTACCCTTTAGCAAGAGAGCCTTTAGCAAGTTAAAAATTACAAGTTAAAAGTTACTCTTTGCAACATTTATAAGGGAAACCTCCATTTGTAAGGGTGTCTCCCCCTCTCTACCAGGAAGAGAAGGATAACTCTAAATCTTTGGAAATTCTGATCAAAGGAGAAGGAAATGACTTAAATCTGCATAACACCCATACTCCACTTACTGTGCTTTTCCTGATACCCTCCCTTAACTGACTCCCCTCGCATCTTTTGTTTTCAGATGAGATGGTATCTAAGGTGATGGCTTGGGTCATTTCGGGGAGGTGCTCAGTTTTCCTGGGTCTCTCCCATGAAAACAGGAGGTGCACATGTTATTTAACTTGCTTGTTTTTCTCCTATTTATCTTTCTTTTTATTACAAGGCGGTCTCAGCCAAGAACCTGAAGGGTAAAGGTAAAATTATTTTTCCTTCCCTTCAAAGCCAACTCCCTTTTTTTTCAGAGGAGAAACTGGAGCCCAGACAGGTGAAGCTATAGTCACAGTTTGGTCCTGGCTGAAGCATCTTCACGACAGGCTATAGACTGTGTCATATGAATCAGCTATACGTTGTTTACATGGTCGTATATTCAGCAGACATTGACTAGAAAATGTCTTTTTTTTTCCTTCAACTTTGCGGAGATAGATTTTGTAGGATGAACTTAAAAGAAATGTCACTTCCTCCCAAGGCCAGCCTTTTGCAAAAATTGTAAAGGAGATAAAGGTTGTCTTTAGTGTCCTTTAGTTTTCTGTCTCTCTACCCACCCTTTTTGTTCCTGGGCATCCAACCTGCAGGAATTCAGTACCCTCATCTACCCAACAAACTTCTTCCTCATTCAGATTGTTACTGACAATGTTGGATTTTACCTGAGCCCTATGCCCCTGGAAAACAGAGCTGGTTAAGAGATTACCCCAAACTTTTGCTTTCAGATATCCTTCCACGCTTTTATGATTTAGGAAGTGGCTTACCACAAAACAAACAAATAAATAAGCAAAAATAACCAAATTGAAAACCCTTTTCCCTAAGACTTATTAGAGAAGGCTCTCTGTCCATTCTTTCTCAGCACTCCCGTAAGAATTGCACATGACTCCTTTGTTACCTGTGACAAAGCCAAACACAGACCTTTCCCCTTTTGCTGGAACCTGCTGAAAAACCAGATACAGACCCTCCAATTTCCCATTCTTTCATAAATAGTTATCGGAGTTTAGAACTGTTTGTTCCCCTTCAACTAGCTAGACACAGAGAAAACATTTCCTGTTCATCTGACTCACTGAGATTTGCCCTGAGTACAAAACAATTCCAACTGTAAATCATCCCACTTGTAGCTCATGTACTCCTCCTATAAAAGCCTTAGGCAAAACTGATCTTTGAACCTGAGGTGCTCTCCCTATTGCAATAGCCTGAATAAAATTAATTTTCTTACCAGCTCAGTTTCTGTCTTTGATTCCCCCTTAGAAAACCTCTTTAGGAATTTACATGTTTAGATTGTGTTACATTATTACAATAATAGAAAACAGAAAAGGTGGAACCAGGAGTCCTTGGTTCTAGTCTCAGTTCTCTGTGTGTTCTTTTTTTTTTTTTTTAATTATTTATTTATTTATTTTTGGGTGTGTTGGGTCTTCGTTTCTGTGCGAGGGCTTTCTCTAGTTGCGGCGAGTGGGGGCCACTCTTCATCGCGGTGCACGGGTCTCTCACTGTTGCGGGCTCTCGTGGAGCACAGGCTCCAGACGTGCAGGCTCAGTAGTTGTGGCTCACGGGCTTAGTTGCTCCGTGGCATGTGGGATCTTCCCAGACTAGGGCTCGAACCCGTGTGCCCTGCATTGGCAGGCGGATTCTCAACCACTGCGCCACCATCTCTGTGTGTTCTTGACCCCTCTGGACCTCAGTTTCTTCATCTTTAAATAATGATATTGGATTTGATAATCTTGAAGATTTTAACATTCTCTACTAGTTGATAAATTACACTGTAATTATTTTCAGTTCAATTTATGGACCTTACATGACTCAGGTCTAGGAACAAGTCTTTCATTTGTTCATATCCCCTGCTCTGTTTAAAGCAGCTGTTACATAATATTTACAAGTTAAAGAGAAAGAGTGAGTTATGACTAGTTTGTAAGCTTCTAAGGTAGTAGGGCCTGTTTTAGTGCAATACTTTCAATTTTACATTAGTGAAAAACTGATAACTGATTTTTCTGGTAGATTCTGACATATGGTTGTGACTTATATCTTCTTTTTGAAACTAAATTTAAATTATTCAAATAAATTTAAAAAAGAAAATTTTAGCATACTAAATAATCAAATATTCTTTTTTTCTTTCATTTTGAAAATTAAGTGGTGAGAAAATTCTTTAATCTCCTAATGAGAAGCAGATACATATAGCTACCGTTAATGGGGAACCAATTCCAGTAAAATTTGATTATTTTTAAAGTGCTATTCTACTTATCCATGGCTTTGGTGATGAAAGTGATGATATTTTAAAAATAATAGATGTTAAATTGGTAAGTAAAGAGAAATCAAACTTTAAAGAGAGAAAACATCTAAATCCTAAGGAGGCCATCATTCATAAAAAAGTTGATGTCAGTTTGAAAGCAGGATCTATAGTATCTAATAGGATGCCAATACAAGGTAATTTTCCAATCATCTGACCCAATAATAATTATTTTGCTAAATTAAACAATGTCCTTTACATCCATTGTCTCACTTACTCCTTACAGCCACTCTATGCGACAGGTACTATATTATCATCCATATGTTGCAGGTTAGGACACTGGTTCAGCAAGGCTCTGTCAATTAACTGCCTGAGGTTGGAGTGCCAGCAAATGACAAAGTCAGTATTCAAAGCCAAACCTGACTCCAGAGTCCAGGCTCTTAACTACAGTGCTACACTGTAAAGTGCTACACTGTAAAGAAAACAGTGTAAAAAGAATTACCTGGTTTTCGAGTTTAGAACTGTATTTATGGAGTTGTGTGATGTCTAGAAAATTGTAAAAGGATACAGGTGACCATTTGAAAATATCCTTATAGTATATTCCATCTTCTGCAAGGTTTGGTTTAGTATACACAGGACTTTATAAAAGAGGAGCTATGTTTTTACTTGGTAAGTAATACACAGTAAAGACCTAATATAACAGAACTATGATGTGCAGCTATTGCTAACGTTTTGTCCAGACTTCCATAAAAAGTCAGTTTAAGATAATAATTTGGTATACATGGCATGAACCTTTAATGATTTTTCTTAATAAAGAAATTGGTTTGGCCTGCTTGTTGTTGTAATTGAGCAGAATCTTAAAAACATTTTCCATTTATGAAACTTGTCACAACACATTAAAATACAGAATTTACCTAAAATCTATCATGAATAGACACTGGGGCTTTGCTTTCAGGGTGTAAAATGTCTTTTGTGGTTTTCATATATGTTTCATGTGTGGATTTCAGTATAATGCAGAAGTTAAGAGACAAGTCTCTGGAATCAGACCACCAGTTTCTAGCTCTGTGACCTTGGGCAAATGACTTAAACTCTCTGTGCTTCTATTTCTCATTTGGAAAATGAAGACCATAGCATTACTTTCATGATATAAATACATGTTTAGTGTCTGGAGTAAATCTTGGCACATGGTAACTGTTTAATGCAATTTAGTCATCATCATCAAACTATTTTTTGGAAAGGAATTCTAGAAATCTGAATTAGAATAAAAAAATGAATATGCTCTGATGACAACTATGTGATGACCTTCTGCTGTCTTGTATGCTTCATTTTCATCAAACAGATAATTCATGATTTTCAGTGTGACTGGCAAAAAAAATCCCTAAGCATATGATACCAAATGGTGGCTCCTGTACTTGCAGATATAAAGGAATCAAATAGCAGGAGGGAAGGTAAGGGAGAAAACGTCCAAGTGTATTCAGACCCTTTCCTCTGCCATTTCTGACCCCTGCACTACCCTCAGTCCCTCTCAGCAGCAACAATGAAATTGCTGGGAAAGTTCAGCCCAGGCTAGAAACAGTAATTCTAAAGGACATAAAGCAAACTGCACTGTGAATTGAAAACTGGAATAAACCATAATGTTTTCCTGAACCCTAAGCATTAATTTTTACTGAAGCATAGACCAAAGCAAAGTTCCTTTTTCAAAAGCAAACAAAAATAAAACAAACCCCACAAATAACTCCCCAGAAGGAACTAAAAACACAAGAGTAGTAGTTGAAACAACTATAAAAATCTCTTATTTTCAACTAATGAACCAAAACTGATTTTCCACCTCTATAAAATTATAAGCTTCTTAATTTAAGGGTAGGGTTTGGGTCATTCATTCATTCATCTTTTTATATTTAATCTAAAAATATTTAGGATAGTACTGGCTATACGTTTTGTTTTCAAATTTTACTTTTTGAATTGACATCCCCGATATTTTACATGGCTCAAGGCCCTCTGTACTGTATCTTATATCAAGAGAAATCACAATACAAATTTTCAGTTATTTTCAATATTTGAATATTAAGACTAAGATCATTCAACATGAATAAAATGTTGGGACTGCTGGTACAGTACTGTGACATTTATTGTAAATGTCAGGTAGTTCAAGCTTATGTTGGTTAAATTTAACAATTCAGTACTCAAAGTGCTTTTTTCTTTTCCCCAACTAGGAAGAATTCATGTTTCCCAACTAGGAAAAAAATTCATATTCTCCCACTTTGACATAAACATTTGCCCTTGTATTACACATAGAAGGCATTTTCTTATTATAAACAGAAGAAATTTCCATATATCCTTTGTAAAGTGTTATATATAAATGCTGGGCTTGGACACAGAGAACTTAATCAAAATCCCACGTTGCTTCAGGGTACTTATATGTGAAATGCAATTTCCATTGTATTGAAACCTCCATCCTGTAAATATTTATCTATTTTCAAAATTGCCAACATATTTGAAAGGTTTAATTGGTTTATATTCAAGGCACTAGAGAAAGGAAAATCTGCTTTCACAAGACATTTACATGTATTTATTCTGTCCACGTAGAGTATTTCTTTCGAGTGATCATGAAATTTAATGTGAAGTGAAACCATCCCAGGTTTGGTTCTGATGACTAAATTAGAAGAAAAGTAATCAATAATCAATCAGTCACTTTGATCACTGTACCTTTTTTCTCTGATTTATTGGAAACTTTTCCTCCAATTGGAGAGTAAGTGGTATCCATGGATTCAGTCCCTCTGTTCCCCTTGCTAACTCCATTTTCATAGAGCTGTCCTTCAGCTGGTTGCAACTGCCAAGTCAGGCCGAACAAATGTACTGCTGCAAGAAAACAAGCCATACATGAACTTATTCCAGACTTGTCAAAAAGTTCTCTAAACCAGCTGTCCCTTTCCACCCAAAAATGCCATGACTGGTTTTCTTTCAGTTAGGCCAAGCAACCTGGAGTTGATACCCACATCACACATGTAGTGACTTTCCCAAACAGTGCTTAAAATTTTGAGGCTGAAGCTATCCCAGTGATAGCAGAAGTTGAAATTCTGGTCAAGCAATTACAGTGGGATTGGACTCTGCTCCTCAGTGCTGTGACCCCTTCCTCTTCCATTTCCCTCAGTCGTGTAACTCTAGTTTGCACATGGAAACCGCAGAGTAATGGTGGACAGGCTATCGCGAGAACATGAGAGACCTTCTCTATGGCCCTTGTTCAATTCAATTCAGCAAATATTTCCTGAGTGCCTAGTATGCATAAGGTCCTATGATAGCTACTCCAGATGTTAACATCTAGATGCCTATTAGGGTAGGAGCTGAAAGTAATACAAGTATAAAATAATGATAATACACAGAATAATTGAGGTAATACAGGTTCAAATTGCTATCATATGGCTTCCCTATATGATAAGCCCGTGCACAGCAACGAAGACCCAACGCAGCCAAAAATAAATAAATTTATTTTAAAAAAATTGCTATCATAGGATTAAAAAATACTCAGTGTTGATCAGCATGCAGGAAAATGGGGACTCTCATACACTTTTTTTTTTAAGTCAATCTTTTTTTAGATTGACTTAAATCTTTTTTTAGATTGCGCGGGGGTTTTCTCTAGTTGCAGCGAGCGGGGGCTACTCTTTGTTGCGGTGCATGGGCTTCTCACTGTGGTGGCTTCTCTTGTTGCAGAGCACGGGCTCTAGGCGCCCAGGCTTCAGTAGTTGTGGCGCGAGGGCTCAGTAGTTGTGGCTCGGGGGCTCTAGAGCGCAGGCTCAGTAGTTGTGGCGCACGGGCTTAGTTGCTCCACGGCATGTGGGATCTTCCCGGACCAGGGCTTGAACCCGTGTCCCCTGCAGTGGCAGGCAGATTCTTAACCACTGCGCCACCATGGAAGCCCTCTCATACACTCTTTTTTTTTTTAACATCTTTATTGGGATATAATTGCTTTACAATGGTGTGTTAGTTTCTGCTTTATAACAAAGTGAATCAGCTATACATATACATATGTTCCCATATCTCTTCCCTCTTGTGTCTCCCTCCCTCCCACCCTCCCTATCCCACCCCTCCAGGCGGTCACAAAGCACCGAGCTGATCTTCCTGTGCTATGCGGCTGCTTCTCATACACTCTTGATGTGAGTATAAAAAACCAGTCACCTTTTGGAGGGTAACGTGGCACCATTTATTAAGAAAACTTGAAATTTGGCTGAATCTTTTAGGAAACAATTCAATTTCTATGAATTAGCTATGAATGTGTACTAAACTACAAGTCTATCCATTGAAACATTTAAAAACTAGTAAAAAGTTATGATCAATCTAAATATTCATCAAAAGGAGATTAATTAAATAACCGATGATATAAATAATACAAGATTAAGCAGTTATTAAATCTTGTTGCAGAAGACTATGTAATGGCATGGGAAATATTTATGATGCATCAAATGAAAAACATCAGGCTACTAAACAGTATGAATAGTATGATCTATATTGTGTGTGTGTGTGTGTGTGTGTGTGTGTGTGTGCGCGCGTGCGCGCGCACATATGTTGCTGTGTGGAGAAAGAAAGGGCTGAGAGGATGTATTGCAACATAGTAACAGTATGCGGGGTTTATGGAGGATTTTATTTTCTTCTTTATGATTTCTGTATTGTCTATATTGTTTACAATGAATATGTGTGATGTTTGCCATCTGGGGAAAAAAGAAATTTTTGTTTTAAAAGAAATGGTTTAAAGGAACAATAGATAAAAATTGGCTTGGTTGATCAGGGATGATTTAATGAAGGAAGTAGGATTAGAGATAGACCTTGAAGGATATGTGGGGCAGGTGTCAACAATAGGTGGGGTGAGGGGGCAGGGTGAACAAAATACGACTTTGTAAAGCACAAGATGTATTTGAGGCAAAGGAAGTTGATGGGGTTGGTTGGAGTTTAGCTACATATAGAAGTTAGTGGAAGTTAAGGCTGGAAGGGTCGATAAGGGCCATATTGTGGAGGGCATTGAATGCCACACTTAGGTATTTGGATTCAATTTACTGGGCAACAGGGAGGCACCGCTATTTTCTGAGCAGATGAGGGCTATGATCAATTTTCTTTAGGAAGATTAATTTAATAGCAATGAGGAGCACTGATGATTTCTAGGCAAATAAATGATATCATCAGAGCACCCTCTGTAGAAAGATAAATCCAGTAGTAGTGTGGAGAAGGATGGATTGGAGGCCTAAAAATGTGGCAAGAACACAAACTGGGATGGCACTGCAATAATCTAGGTGAAAAATGATGAGTGTCTCATTTAGGGCCGTGGCTGTGAGAATGCCAAGAAGGCAATTCCTTAAGGAGAAATTGCATAAATGTCATTTCAGGATTTGGCAACCAGCTCTGTGTATGAGTGGGTGGGTGTGTGCTTGCACGCTTGTGTATGTGTGTAGGTGTGCTGGGGATGGGCATAGGAAAGAGTGACAGAAAGGGAGGAATCCAAAACGTTAAGGTTTTGAGCCTGATAACTGAAAGCACTGTGGAACCATTAACAGAGTTAGGGAATTCGCACTTAGCTCAGCACTAGCTACGAACAGTTGGTGCTGGATATGTGTTTGTTGAATGCTTACTAGTTGGTCTGGGGAAGGGTGACGTGATGGGAGGAATACAATGAATTAATATTTGGAGATTCCAGGTTCCAGGGACTGATGGGCTATCTAGATAGTCATGTCAGACACAGGAGTTTGAAGTTCTGGAGAAATATTAGGTCTAGGACAAGACTAGAATCACACATGCACATAAGCAACAGTTGAAGTGAGAGCAAGTGAGATTACTGAGTGGAGAGAATGTTAGGAGAAAACAGTGCCTCGGACAGAAGCTGGGGACATCCTTTTATTTGTTTTCTTACTGCAATTTTCAAATCAACCAAATCTTACCAAAAGGCAAAAAAAAAAAAGTGTATCTGTTCATAAGCCATCTCATATTTTTCTTTATGTTCCTAGGCAGACTGAAAGGGGCTAATTTATATGTCTAACACAAATACATAGCATATGAATTAGCAACCGAGAACAGGAAAGCTAGCCAGATAGCCTATTTAAAAATCATTCATCCACTTTTAGTTGAGCTAAAGAGATTTCTAACACGTACCTTCTAATTTATCCTTAAAACTTTTAAGCATTTAATTGGTTTCTACCCTTTTCTTTGGATTAAGGCCAGTACTGCCTGATGAATTTCTCTTGCAATTACTGGAAACAAATGAAACTCAAATGATACTGGTTCTGAGTAAGGTACAGTATGGCATGCTAATAGAGCTATATTAGGGACATCCCTGAGATTTCCTTGCCAAAAGACTCAAAGTACAGTTGGTTTAACATCCTCGCTCCAATTAAAGGTATTTATCAGCTTTATAGAAAATTCAGTCTACTCAGTCCCCTAATAATTTGAATATGATGGATATTAGAAGCTATATTGAAAATGTGTTTGACTTTCTTGGTTCTGTTACTTTTTTGAAATTAGATGGGCCATAAGGAACAAAAGGCATAGTAGTTCGCATTTTGCAGATCAAGAGGGCTATTTTATATACTTTATTTAAGTTAAGCCAGTTTCCTGAGGGCACTTAACAATGAGAGAGAAAATACATGTGCTGAGAATCACTTCAAAATAATAAAATAAGGTTTAATTTTTCACCATCAAATGAAAGGGACTGCTTGTAGCCAATCATGACAGATAAAGAGGTATGCACAATTAGTCAAATACCTTTTGAGGGTGGTAAAGCTTTATAATTTTTCGAGTTTACTTATGCCTTTTCTAGGCAATGAGCTGTGTGTAATGTACCCATTGTTTTGTGATGTCCCTATGTATGAATACATAATGAAAATGATTTGCTACAGACTATGGGTACCATGGCAAGGCTATGGGTC
The DNA here is from genome assembly GCF_003676395.1 of Aethalodelphis obliquidens. Taxonomy (NCBI): domain Eukaryota; kingdom Metazoa; phylum Chordata; class Mammalia; order Artiodactyla; family Delphinidae; genus Aethalodelphis; species Aethalodelphis obliquidens. Next base: position 4,601,094 of record NW_020838021.1, on the reverse strand, counting down.
TTTTCTCTCCTCCAAACTGAACTTCCATATACTGAGTTGTGAAAGGAAATCAAAGAGTGCATTTATGTGCAGGGTAGACTGAGGTAACTAAATAACTCCAGTGTTTGTGTTCTGTTAGAAATAAATAATACTTTGTTCACACTAAGACCAATACATAAAACTATGTTGAACTTTGGGATATACCAACACACCACTAGAAAGATATGGCAATACTTCTATTATGGGGATGTATTTATTGATTCATTCAACAAGTATTTTCAAAGCATATGCTGAGCACACCAGGAATGTCGGGAACACAGGAAAAGGTAATAAACAGCCAGGACTGCAAAGGTATTGGCTGACCCATACGGATGTTGGATGTAAACAACCAACATATCCTGACCAGGACCTACTGGCTGCGTATCAGCCTTGGATACACAATGAGGAAGATACAGAGTCCTTACCTTCTAATAGATCACCATTCAGATCTATGCTATGTATTTATAGCCACACTTTAAGCAAGTCCCCTAAACCCAAGTATAAACATTATGAGCCCACTCATAATGAAATAAGGGTACAACTGGTAATGAACAAACAGGGCAGTGTTAAGTTATATTCATATATTGATTCAACAAGTATTTCTTGAGTGCCTACTTTGTGCCAGGCACTGTTTTCCTAAGTTTAGAGCAGTGAATTAAAAAAAAATCTCTACCCTCCCAGAACTCATGTAAGAGGGTGGTAAGTTAAGAGAGGCAGACAATGAATAAATATATGATGTAATATAATATGGCTATATAGAAACAAAGAAGCAAATAAGTGAAATAATGTCCAGTAGTTACAAATGCTATAAAGGAAAAAAATAAGTCCGAGTAGTCAGGGAAGGTCTCTTGGAGTAGGTAATATTTGAACCAAGATTTGAATGAAGTGAAGGCATATGAATATCTAGTTGAAAAACCTCCTAGGAAGAAGGAACAGCAATTACAGAAAACCCTGAAGTCTTGTACAGAATATGTGAAGAACACTAAGGAGCTCAGTGTGGCCAGGGCTCAGTTAGGAAACAGAAGAGTGGTAGGAAAACTCAAAAACAGGATTGGGACCATAATCCTGTTATCTCTGTGCTCTAACCAACTTCACAAACTGGTCACCAATAAACTACAAATGAATAGAAAGTAATAAAACTAAAATCACACATGCCCCAACATATACCTACAAATGAGCACTACTGGTTATAGTAGGTCTAATATAACTACTCCTGACCCCAAACAAAGTTCTCTTTCCTAAAGACATATATAAAAATATACATACTCAATGAGCAAGGTTGGACACTAGCCAGATCTCTCAGGAAGTACCAGTTCCATTATTTGCACTTCACTAAAGTTCAATGGCCGGACAGAATGTGTCTGCCTATTCAGATATTCCAGGAGTAATGTCTTTTCAGCTGAGTAAGAATGGCAGTCCCTAATGCTCTCCTCACAAATGTTCCTTAGTGCTGAGTCCTGTAGATTTTATAATTCTTATCCTTCTTGTTTTATCCAATTGCAAAGAGCTATGCTCCGAAATTATAAATTTATTACAAAGTTAAGGTAACAAATGGAGTATCTTGCTGTCCCCAAGTGTCAAACTCAATCAAGCATCTTGGATCTCAAGGCAGCCTGACTTCATAAGAAGCCCTTCTTAACTTGCATATTTCTATAGGCTGGAGCCTCAAAGCCTCTCTGCAGTTATTTTTCTGTACTCTCTGTTAGGATGTTGGTCTTTGTTTCTCTTAAGTAAGACTGATGGTCTCTGGTAATGTTTATAATTGATAATGCTTCCCCATTCCATGCCCCTTCAAAAGGCAAATATTCACTTATAAGGGAGAGACTGCAGAAGTGCTTCAGAAATAGATGTAGGAAATACATGCTGAATGACCTAGGTCTGTACTGTCTAATATGGCAGCCACTCACCACATGTGTCTATCAAGCATTTGAAATGTGGTTAGTCAAAGTCGAAGATTTCATATGAAAGTAAGAATGCAAATTATCCAATTAATAATTTTTATATTGATTATACGTTGAAGTGTTAATATTTTAGATATGTATTTCATTAAATTAAAAATCTATTTAAATTAACTCCACCTGCTTATTACGTTTTTAATGTGGCAACTATAAAATTTAAAATTATATATGTGGTGTGGGTTGTATTTCTATTGGACAGTACTGATCTTGACTATCTAGAACATTTCACAAAGAGATATGGTGTTTCTCTCTTAGCACCTCGTTATAGAACCCACCATGCTATGTTGAAGATACCTATTTATATGAATGCCTCATCATTTTAAGCACTGAGAGGGTGGGTACCATGTCTTCTTCATCTTTTTGTCCCTGGTACCTAACTCAGCACCTGGTAGTCAAGAAGTACTCTTGCTTAAACACTGCTGATAGGACTGTAAAGTGGTAAATCGGCTTTGGAAAGCAATTTTGTGATTGCTATTGATTGTCTATCAAAATTTAAATTGGGAATGTTCCTTGACCAAGGAATTCTACTTCTAGGAATCTGCACTAAAGAAAGAATCACATACAGGCATGCCTTGCTTTGCTTCATTTTGCTTTATTATGCTTCCCAGCTATTGTATTTTTTACTAATTGAAGGTTTGTGGCCACCCTGTGTCCAGTAAGTCTATCAACACCATTTTTCCAACGGCATTTGCTCACTTCGTGTCTGTGTCACAATTTTGTAATTCTCACAATATTTCAAACTTTTTCATTCTTATTATATTTGCTGTGGTGATCTGTGATCAGTGATCTTTGATGTTACTACCTTAATTGCTTTGGGGCGCCATGAACCGTGCCCATATAAGACAGCAAACTTAATCGATAAATGTTGTGTATGTTCTGACTGCTCCATTGGCCATTCCCCCATCTCTCTTGCTCTCCTCCTGCCTCCCTATTCCTTGAGACACAGCAGTATTGAAACTGGACCAGTTAACCCTACAAAGTCCTCTGGGTGTCCAAGTGAAAGGAAGAGTCACATGTTGCTCACTTTAAATTAAAAGCTAGAAATGATTAAGGTTAGCAAGGAAGGCATGTTGAAAGCTGAGATAGGCCTTTTGTGCCAGTTAGCCAAGTTGTGAATGCAAAGGAAAAGTTCTTAAAGGAAATTAAAAGTGCTACTCTAGTGAACACGTGAATGATAAGAAAGCAAAACTGCCTTATTGCTGATTTGGAGAAAGTCTTAGTGGTCTGGATAGAAAATCAAACCAGCCACAATATTCCCTTAAGCCAAAGCCTGCTCCAGAGCAAGCCCTCCTCTTTTAATTCTATGAAGGCTGAGAGAGGTGAGGAAGCTGTAGAAGAAAAGTTTGAAGCCAGCAGAGGTTGGTTTGTCAGGTTTAAGGAAAGAAGCCGTCTCCATAACAACAAAGTGCAAGGAGAAGCAGCAAGTGCTGATGTAGAAGCTGCAGCAAGTTATCCAGAAGAATTAGCTAAGATAACTAATGAGCTGGATACCTTAAACAACAGATTTTCAATGTAGATGAAGCAGCCTTCTACTGGAAGAAGGTGCCATCTAGGACTTTCATAGCTAGAGAGGAGAAGTCAATGCCTGGCTTCAAAGCTTTGAAGGACAGGCTGACTCTCTTGTTAGGGAGTAATGCAGCTGGTAACTTTCAGTTGAAGTCAATGCTCATTTACCATTCTGAAAATCCTAGGGCACTTAAGAATTATGCTAAATCAACCCAGTCTGTGCTCTATAAATGGAGGAACAAAGCCTGGATGACAGCACATCTGTTTACAACATGTTTTCTTGAATATTTTAAGCCCATTGTTGAGACCTACTGCTCAGAAAAAAAGATTCCTTTCAAAATATTCCTGCTCACTGACAATGTACGTGGTTACCCAAGAGCTCTGATGGAGGTGTACAATGAGATTCATGTTGTTTGCATGCCTGCTAACACAACATACATTCTGTAGTCCATGGATCAAGGAGTAATTTCAACTTTCAAATCTCACTATTTAAGAAATACATTTCATAAGGCTATAGCTGCCATAGATAGTGATTCGTCTGATGGATCTGGGCAAAGTAAATTAAAAACCTTCTGGAAAGGATTCACTGTTCTAGATGCCATTAAGAACATTTGTGATTCATGGGAGGAGGTCAAAATATCAAAATTAACAGGAGTTGGGAAGAAGTTGATTGCAACTCTCATGGATGACTTTGAGGGGTTCAAGACTTCAGTGGAGGAAGTAACTGTAGATGTGGTGGAAAGAGCAAGAGAACTAGAATTAGAAGGGGAGCCTGAAGATGTGACTGAATTGCTGCAATCTCATGATAATACTTCAACAGAAGAGGAGTTGCTTTGTATGGATGGGCAAAGAAAGTGGTCTCTTACTACTAGAGCTAATCAATGAATTTGGTAAAGTAGCAGGTTAAAAAATTAATGCACAGAAATCTCTTGCATTCCTATACACTAACGATGAAAAATCTGAAGGAGAAATTTAGGAAACACTCCTATTTACCATCGCAACAAAAAGAATAAAATACCTAGGAAAAAACCTACTTAAGAAGACAAAAGACCTGTATGCAGAAAACTATAAGACACTGATGAAAGAAATTAAAGATGATACAAACAGATGGAGAGATATACCACGTTCTTGGATTGGAAGAATCAACATTGTAAAAATGACTGTACTACCCAAAGCAACCTACAGATTCAATGCAATCCCTATCAAACTACCAATGGCATTTTTCACAGAACTAGAACAAAAAATTTCACAATTTGTATGGAAACACAAAAGACCCCTAATAGCCAAAGCGATCTTGAGAAAGAAAAATGGAGCTGGAGGAATCAGGCTCCCTGACTTCAGACTATACTACAAAGCTACAGAAATCATGACAGTATGGTACTGGCACAAAAACAGAAATATAGGTCAATGGAACAGGATAGAAAGCCCAGAGATAAACCCACGCACATATGGTCACCTTATCTTTGATAAAGGAGGCAAGACTATACAGTGGAGAAAAGACAGCTTCTTCAATAAGTGGTGTTGGGAAAACTGGACAGCTACATATAAAAGAATGAAATTAGAACACTGCCTAACACCATAAACAAAAATAAACTCAAGGGCTTCCCTGGTGGCACAGTGGTTGAGAGTCCACCTGCCGATGCAGGGGACACGGGTTCATGCCCTGGCCCGGGAATATCCCACATGCCGCGGAGCAGCTAGGCCCATGAGCCATGGCTGCTGAGTCTGTGCGTCTGGAGCCTGTGCTCCGCAACGGGAGAGGCCACAACAGTGAGAGGCCCGCGTACCGCAAAAAACAAAAAACAAAAAAACAACTCCAAATGGATTAAAGACCTAAATGTAAGTCCAGACACTGTAAAACTCCTAGAGGAAAACATAGGAAGAACACTCTATGACATAAATCACAGCAAGATCCTTTTTGACCCACCTCCTAGAGAAATGGAAATAAAAACATAAATAAACAAATGGGACCTAATGAAACTTAAAAGCTTTTGCACAGCAAAGGAAACCATAAACAAGATGAAAAGACAACCCTCAGAATGGGAGAAAATATTTACAAATGAAGCAACTGACAAAGGATTAATCTCCAAAATATACAAGCAGCTCATGCAGCTCCATATCAAAAAAAACAAAAAACTCCATCCAAAAATGGGCAGAAGACCTAAATAGACATTTCTCCAAAGAAGATATACAGATTGCCAACAAACACATGAAAGGATGCTCAACATCATTAATCATTAGAGAAATGCAAATCAAAACTACAATGAGGTATCACCTCACACCATTCAGAATGGCCATCATCAAAAAGTCTACAAACAATAAATGCTGGAGAGGGTGTGGAGAAAAGGGAACCCTCTTGCACTGTTGGTGGGAATGTAAATTGATACAGCCACTATAGAGAACAGTATGGAGGTTTCTTAAAAAACTACAAATAGAACTACCACACGACCCAGCAATCCCACTATTGGGCATATACCGAGAAAACCATAATTCAAAAAGAGTCATGTACCACAATATTCATTGCAGCACTATTTACAATAGCCAGGACATGGAAGCAACCTAAATGTCCATCGACAGACAAATGGATAAAGAAAATGTGGTACATATATACAATGGAATATTACTCAGCCACAAAAAGAAACGAAATTATTTGTAGTGAGGTGGGTGGACCTAGAGACTGTCATACAGAGTGAAGTAAGTCAGAAAGAGAAAAACAAATACCGTATGCTAACACATATATATGGAATCTCAAAAACAAAAAAATGCTTCTGACGAACCTAGGGGCAGGACAGGAATAAAGACGCAGGCGTAGAGAATGGACTTGAGGACACAGAGAGGGGGAAGGGTAAGCTGGGACGAAGTGAGAGAATGGCACTGACATATATACACTACCAAATGTAAAACAGATAGCTAGTGGGAAGCAGCTGCATAGCACAGGGAGATCAGCTTGGTGCTCTGTGACCACCTAGAAGGGTGGGATAGGGAGGGTGGGAGGGAGACAGAAGAGGGAGGGGATATGGGGATATATGTACACTTACAGCTGATTCACTTTGTTATAAAGCAGAAACTAACACACCATTGTAAAGCAATTATACTCCAATAAAGACGTTAAAAAAAAAAAGTGATTTCTTGAGATGGAATTTACTCCTGGTGAAGATGATGTAAAGATTGTTGAAATGACAACAAAGGACTTAGGATATTACATAAACTTAGTTGATAAAGCAGGGGCAGGTTTTGAGAGGATTGACTCCAATTTTGAAAGACATTTTACTGTGGGTAAAATGCTATTAAACAGCATTATGTGCTACAGAGAAATCATTTGTGAAAGAAGAGTCAATCAGTGAGGCAAACTTCATTATAGCTTTATTTTAAGAAATTGCCCCGGCCACCCCAACCTTCAGCAACCATCACCCTGATTAGTCAGCAGCCATCAACATCGAGGCAAGACTCTCCACCAGCAAAGATTATGACTTGCTGAATGCTCAGATGATGGTTAGCATTTTTTAGCAATAAAGTAGTTCTTAATTAAGGTATGTACATTGTTTTTTTAGACATAATGCTATTAAACATTTAATAGTCTACAGTATGGTGTAAACATAATTTATATATGCACTGGGGAACAAAAAAATTCATATGACTCACTTTATTGCAGTGGTCTGGAACCAAGCCTGCAATATCTCTGAAGTATGCCTATACATGCATAAACGGGCATGTACAAGGAAGTTCAAAACAGCATTGTTAATATAATGATTTTGTTAATATAGTAAAGAAAAAATACCCCACCAATATATCCATCTATGAGAGAATGGTAAACCCATAATATAAAATCCTACATAAGAATCAAAAGGACTGATACTGACAAACTGTCAGATTAGAGGACACTAAGAAGACATCACAGTTAAATGCAATGTGGTATACTAGATAGGATCCTGGAACAAGAAGAACAAATAGTGTAAAACTGAAGAAATCCGAAATAAACTCTGAGTTAATAGCACCATACTAATGCTAATCTCTTACTTTTAACAACTGTACTATGGTTATGCAAGATGTTAATATTGGCAGAAACTGAATGACAGGTTTACAGGAATTCTGTGCTATATTTGCAACTTTTCTGTAAGTCTCAATGCATTTCAAAATAAGATGCCAGAAAGAAAAAAAAAAACAAGAGAGAGAGAGAGAGAAAGGACTGACCCAGTGGTGTGATAGAGCCAGCTTCTACTGGTTTACAAGAGCCAACTGTGCACATCTCTTCCAATTCCACTTTCAGTGACTTCACATTGGTAGTTGAAATCACCACGGTGGGTGTTTTAACACTCCAGGAATCAGCAAATGTTGCACATCAAGGCTTTTTTGCCCAGAGAGCTGGTTGTTAAACATTTATCAGCACACCACTAGATGACCTATATGTACTGACATAGAAAGAGCTCTAAGATTTGTATAAAAAACAATGTAGAACAAGGCACATCCAATGACCCTATTTAAGTAAAAGAAAAGGTATCTCTATGTATGTAAATGCATAGAAAGAGAAATGGAAGGATTAATATCAAATTATTGATCTTTAGAGTGGGGAGCTGGGGGAACTTCAACATTTCCATAGTATTGTTAGAATCTTTTACAGTGATACTGTATTCACATACTGTTATATAATAAAAAAAATAGTAGGTGCTCAACAAACCTTTTAAAAAGCTGAATGGATAGATGCATTCTTTTATTCCATCTCTTTAATTTTTGTTTTCTAAAATAGGGCTTTTCAAGACATTTTAAAGCAGTAGAACAATCCAGCAATTAAATATGAATAACCCTCAAACCCATCAAAAGATAAAACAGAACTCTTTTGACTGAAAGGAACTGGGAGTCCAAAAGCTCCACAGATATAGTTTGAAATGTACTGGCCTAAAAAATTATCCTTGAAATATCTGAATCAGGAAAATTTGGGTGCTGGGAAGAATTCTTTCTAGGCAATTAAATTTGTTGGAATAGTTTCATAATGCCAGTGTCAGAAGATATGAAACCTTCCATGTTACTCTGTATCTCTTGGTGTTTTGTGTCCACTCTTTTACAGATAATATTCCAATCCACTTAATAATAAGGTAAATAGAGCTCTGATAATAAATACACAAGTAACCTTGAAATTGCAATATTTGCAAGGCAAATACAAGTTTGCTTTCAAGAAATTCATCTTGCATCTCAAACTGCACACATATTCAGCTAAGGGTGCTATATTTTTTATTACAAGAAATTTTTTGGTGCTATTTTCAAATTTGACTAAAATTTATTTTGAAAATTTGAAATCTGTCTTACAGATAAAAGTCCTGCCCATTATAGATGATGTCATAAGCTTCAAATCATGCCAAGACAAAAGCATGTGATATTTTTCAAGGTAATTAGTTTTTCCTCTTTGTCAGCAATTTTTTCCCCCACTAGTTCCCTTACATATCTTGCTTCATATTCCTTCAGGCTAAGGGATGCTACTGCTTTTGTACTTGCAAAGCTTGTCAAAGCTACAGATCTACTTGTATGTTGGACAGTTCCCTTCCTGAAAAATATACCAGGTACATTACCCAGATGGTGACCCCTGATGACTTCAGGCTTTCAAGTTAACTCCTGTTGGAAGCAATTTCACCAGACCAGTACTTCAGTGGACATCGTGTGAAGCAAGAGGCTTCCACAATAAGGAACATCACTGCAAAAATAAATGCTACCTGAATTAAATGCAGTGACTGCTAACATTACAGAAACCAGGTTATCTTTCCATCTTAAAATAAATCCCATTTTCATTACATTAAACATCAAATTGGTGTATGAGTGAACTACAGCCCTTTGATAAATCACCTTCAGATCTTGGCTTTATCCTGGTAATAACCAGATTATATGCAGGATTGAAAACCATTAGTTTTCAGAGAAACATTTTTTAAGAACTAAACAGAGGAAGTAATGCATGTTTATTTATGGTACCTTACTTTTGCTTCAGCAGTTTCATTCAAATTTTCTCTTTTTTTCCTAGGGTTATACATATACATTTTCTACTAAAAATATTATCTGTGGTTGCACGACATCATAAACATAAATAAAACATACTTAAATGTTCCTTTTCAAAGCAATTTGAATGGAGTCAGTATGGCTGTGAGATTCCTTTCAAACCTTTTTAAAAGCTGTCATGTCGGGTATGGGTAGAATTTCCTTTGAAAGAAGGACTTCATTAATTTAAAAAAAAGTGAAAAAAAAGCGTTTTATAATTTGAACAGTTTTACGTAACACATTTTGCTAGTCTGCCACAGTGAAACAGTAAAATTAAATGCCAATTAAAGAAAAGATTGCGACAGTACAACAGAGGTAATGACACCTTTCTTGTTGCTCCACATGTTTGAATCCCTACATTTCCTCTCCTAAATGAAATGAAACATTCTCTACTGCAGCATACATTTTTTTTTTTTTGCCTTAGTACAGTCCTAGTTTTATCCAATATTGAAGCTAGAAAAGATTCTATCAAGGTAATAAATCATTTTAATATCCCAGTTCTATATTACATTATCTTAAAACTTTCATTTACTATGTATTTTATATTTTCCATTCCAAGGTTGCAGCAATATTTATAAATAACATGTCTATTTGGGTACCTTATCACAGGTTTAATATATGATCTCCATTTGCAGTTGCGTAACGGGCCCATCTGTGTATTCCTTATCAGACAGACACAATTATTTAGTGTTTTCATCTCAAGTCACAGCACCAATAAATAAGTGCTCTCCATAACTCAAATCTTATTTACTTTTGTATTATTATTTGCTTTGTGGAGTCAGGAGAAATAAGCAGCATAATGACGGGACACTTTTTTTTTTTCCCCAAAAAAATCCCACCTTAATGAATAATGCAGCAAAAATGTCAATTTAGCCAGGACTCGGCACTTTTGATTCTTCCTTAAAATTTTCTTTTTCTTTCTCATTTTACTTCGTTTTCTGCTCAGTGAAGTCTCCCTTTCGCTATGGTCCAAGTCATTGCCTATTACTTCATCATTACTGATGATGGAAGTCTCTTAGATTCCTAAACAGTCTCTCATCCTCTTTCCTGGTTGAATGCTTATTGGTAATAATTTGCATATTCTTTTAAAAAGATCCATATAAAACTGGTGACTGGAAAGTGAGAAACAGACTTACACAGAAGCTCTCTCCTCCTCTTACTCATTTGACCTGAATGTATTTAAATTTAAAAAATGGGAATGTATTCATTGATTTATGTCCTCAACCCCTGGTAGCTGATGCTTTGAAACTCACCTTCCTGATCTGGCATCATGTTGTCACAGCCATGGATACCTGGCATGTGTTCTTCTGCAAACTTTTAGATTTTGAGATGTTAAAACCCCTTCCATTACCTGCTTATTCAGAGTTAGCATTAAAGAGTAGGGCTCAGATGAGGTTGGGGAGTCAGAATATATAATAGAGAAGGTGGAAAACAGATGAGTAGGAGAAAACTACAGCTGGGTATGTACCAAGCCCTTCTACCTGCCTTATAACATTTGATCGGATGGGGCGATACAGAGAATGAACTGGTGGAGATTATAATGGCCCAGTTTGTTCTGAGTTTTCTGAGGTGGCATCATGACGGTGTTCTTCTGGAAGAGTCACCAATGTTTGGGCTTGATTCATGATCAGGATCCTCAAGCCTTTCCCTCCCTTCATGCAATAATTATTTGCTGGCCGACTACTAGGTATTAGACACCGTCCTACGTGTTGAAGATACAACAGTAACTGCTTGGTTACAAAAACGCTTGCCCTCCTGGAGCTTTACACTCTATCTAAAGGGAGGCAGTTGTCATGTGTCTGGAGCGGAAATGTCTTGTTTCAAATCTCAACTCTGCTACAGTTAGTATCAGAGGGACCTTGGGCAAGTTACTCAATCACCGTGTCTCAGTAGCCTCACTATAAAATGTGCATAATAATAGCACCTTCCCCATAGGGTTCTAGTGAGGACCTTGTGAGTCAGTACATGTAAGTCACCTAGAAAAATGCTTGGTACATAATAAATGCTCCATAAATGTTAACCATTATTATTAGGCCTGGTTAATTGTCCCCTTAAGCTAGCCTTTCCAAAACTATCTTGGAAGTGGAGAAAGGCAGAAGGTCATTTGCCCATCGCATCCTTTGCTTTCTTGCCCTAAATGAGGTTTGTGTAGTTGCATTTTTTTGGCAAGAGCAATGTAGAGGGACTCAAGTCTCTAACAGAACTTCAGCTACCATCTTCACACAGCTCTACAGCAGAATTCAGACAAACACACACCTCACCTGATTTCCTAATTCCAAATCCTCAACTTAATTTAGAACAGACATTCATTTCTCTCCTCACCCTCACCAACATTCCCCAAACCTGCTCGTTTCTTCTTCTCCATCATATTGATCACTGGGATTTGGAAGTTGTAGATTTGGGGTTCTCTTGGTAAAAGGTTTCCAAAAATCAGAGCATCCTTAAAATTTGTAAAGTCATCATTTCTTTACTAAGAAATGTAGAGTGCACTTTCTACAAAGAAAGTGATTAGAGTCTCATTCTATGAAACATAATGGAGATTTCTCACATAGCCATATAGTATGAAATGGGTCCCAAGAAAATTTTCAGCTGAGTTACCCAGCACAAGTATACATTCCTGGGTAATGGATGTAACTCTAGCAAATTGATCTGTGCAGCTAAGGGAATCTGTATGTAACACAATAAAATCATGGTATGTCAGAGCTCAAAAAGATCACAGGCTAATAGTTTAGAAAAGAGGGAGGGAGTAACTTTACAGTAGAGAAACCCAGAAACACAACCTCAGCCGAGCGATCAAGATTAACATCATCAATGATAGCATGTACATTGATAGCATGTATCCTTGACATGATGCGATGATAATGCACCTCTGTAGTCTTCCTCCTCCAAACCTATAACCCCAGTCTAGACATGAGAACGACACTGGCAAAACTCAAATTGAGGGACATTCTGCAAAAAACCTGACCACTGCTACTCAAAACTGTCAAGGTCATCTAAGAAACTGTCACAGACTAGAGGAGACTAGGGAGACATGACACATAATGTAATATCCTATCCTGGATGGGATCCTGGAACAGAAAAATGACATTGGGGAAAAACTGGTGAAATTTGAATCAAGTGTCAGGCTCAGTTAATAGTAATATTCAATGTCGGTTTCTTAGTTGTGACAAACGTACCATGGTGATAGAAGATGTTAACAATAGGAGACACCAGATGAGGAGTATATGGGAATTCTCTGTACTACTTTTGCCAACTTTTCTGTAAATCTAAACTTGTTCAAAAATTAAAAGCTTCTTTTGGAAAAAAACAAAACAAACAAACAAAAAAAGACCACAGACCAACCATTTGGTTCAATCTCATTTTACAGAAGAGGAAACTAAAAGCTGGAGAGGAAGTGCTTTGCCCTAGGACACACAGAGACCAGTTTCTCTCTTATTCGGGACCAAGAGAGGATGTGATCCATTTCTGCTAGTCACTGACATTTTGTACTGAAGTAATTTGGTTGGAATATTGGGCTAATGAGGCCAATGTTATAGGTTAAAGTTTTATGCCAACCAGTTGCTTTTGCATAGAGGACAACTCTGCTCTTTGCCCACAGAATGATTACTCAAACTAATTTCGTCCATCCTTCTCAGGTAAGTGCATAGAAGAGAACTGGAAGCTCTCTAACAATCTTTCATCAATTCAAAATACAAGAACATGAGTAGAATCATCTTTTTATATGGACACTGATTATTTTATTGGATTACTGGGTTACATGTAAGTGAAGTATACACCATATATTTTCTACTGGTTTTATAGTCTGTTTTCTTTTTTATCTCAACCTTCTTAGCATTTCTGTTAAAACTGATCACTTTGCTGTCCAAGCCTTGTTTTCTATTTTTGAAGCAGATTCAAGCTTTGCTTTAAAGAAAAGGTAGGCTATAGGAAGTTTACTCAACTTCATATAATTATCGAAAATGGGTCTAAATTTTTTTTTACTATTTCCTGAAATGTCTTGCCAGGATTTCAGGAGATGTGGGAAAAGAATATGGCAGTCTCTCAGTTTTATTTTTTTTCCCTATGATTTAAAATTGTAATTTTGATTCTTTTTTAGTCAATGTTAAAATATGCAGTTTATGTCAAAATCTTTAATATATAAAATTCCTTATAAATCAATAAATATCAGCTGACCCTCTAGTAGAAACACGGACAAAAGGTATCAACAGGCAATTCACAAAAGAAGAAATGCAAGTTAGCAGTGACATTTTAAAATGTTCAACCACACTGGTAATTTTAAGATGCAAGCTAAAACACTGAAATATCATTTTGCCTATTAAAATGGCTTTTTTTTTCTTTTTTTATAATTGACGATATCAAAAGTTTTCAAGGGTTCAGAGAAATGAGCATTCTTGTGTACTGCTGGCAGGAGTGTAAACTGTTGCAAAATGTTTGGGCAAATTGGCAATATATACCTAAAGTGTTGGAAATGTTTTTAAACATTTTGATCCAGGAATTCCATGTTTAGAAATTTATACTAAGAAAAGGATCTGAATAAATTTTAAAACAACGATATTCAACATGATGTTGTATATAACAGTAAGATAAGGAAAAGTACTTAAATGTCCAGCAAATAGGGATTGATTATATAAGTGACTGTATACAGCAGAGGATGATGCTGCAATTAAAAATAATGTTGTAGAAAAATGTTAAATAATAGAAAAAGATGTTCCCAAAGCAGGTTATAAGACAGTATTTGTTATATGAGCTCATTTTTAGAGGCCAGTTAGTGTAATAAGGGCACCATAGGCTCTTTTTGAAAAGTCAGACAGACCTTAAGAGCGATAGTCCTTCCTCTAACTAGCTGTGCGGTTGAAGGCAAGCTGCTTAACCTCTCTGAATGTCAGTTCTCACATATAAATTAGAAATAATAATACCTAATTTGAAAGATACTATGAGTATGCATAAAGGGATCTACATGAATTACAAAACAATTCAGATCTATTTCTAGAAATTAAGTGCCTTTTATTTTTAAAGTATTACAATAGACTCAGATTCTTTTTTGTTGTTGTCGTTCAACGTATAATCCATTACCATCATTACATACTCAAATTTGGCCAGTGGGAGCTCCTCTAAATTGGTTTCTGTGTCATTTTGACATGTCTCAACTCTTCCTTGCTTTCTAGCACAAGATATTCCAGGCTTAATTTGCACTGACTTTTTCTGACAGACCTAGAATCAGCCATTTCTCTAAGGAGCTTTCAGTAGAAAATGTATTTAGAAACCAAAGTCTAGTTTTAAGATATGCTCATTACTACTGAGGTGTCGTTGTTTTTAAGTCCTTTCAGGGAAAAGAGCAAGGATATAGACACATAGAACAAAACCTTTAGATTTTATCTTTGTTAATGTGTGCGTGTGCGTGTGCGTGTGTGTGTGTACACATACACACACGTACATATATCTGTATGTATGTTTTTAAAAGAATGAGTGCATATTGATATTCCCAATTCTAATCCAGCACCACAGAGCTCTTTCTCCCTAATCCTATAATTTTATCTCCTTTTTCACAGAGTGAACCAAATTCTCAATAACATCAATGTATTTACTCATTTGCTTATTGTACAAGACACACAAAATAAGTATTAGAGTTACTACACCAATGCCACTACCAGAATTAATCCTACTAAGTTCAAAGTTTGTGTTTTTTTTCCTTAGAATATATCCTCCTGAGGGTGTACGGAGTTGTGTATTAAAAATAGTGAATCTTCCTAATATGTAAAGAACTCTTAAAAATTGAGACAAAGAGGACCAAAAAAAAAAAAATCAATAGAAAAATGGACAAAAGATATGAACATACAGTTCACAAAAAAAGATCCCTAAACACATGAAAAGATATTCAGCTTCACTGAATATTCTTTCATAATAAGAGAAATACAAACTAAAACTACCCCAAGGTACCCTTTCTAACCTATCGGATTGACAAAGATCCAAAAACTTGTGACACACTGATGGGAAGTCCATCAGGACATGGGCACAGTCACACACTGCCGGTGGGTGTACAGAATGCTACACCCCTGTGAAAGAGATTCATGCAAAGTAGCCACTTACCAGGTTTTTAAACTTTCCTCTGTATCAATGGATATTTCCCGTCATTTCTTATTTTGCATACATTTCCCCCTTTCCTCTTGATTTAAGGTAGCTTGTGGTCTGCCTGTTTGTTGATTTTTAACACCACTTTTCTATTACTTTTCTGTTTTCTACCCCATTTATTTCTGCTTTATTTTTATTATTTCCTTTCTTCTACCTTCTTCTAGCTTATTTTATGGCTTTTTAAGCTTTGTTTTCATTCTTTTATTTTTACCGATACAAATTTTTTCTTATAAATGGTTTACTTAGATCCCATAAATTTTGACATGTGCTGGGTTCATTATCATTATTTCTTAGAAATTTTATAATTTTAAAGTTTCATTTCCCCCTTTACCCGAGACTTAAGATTTTAAAAATTTCCAGGTGGAAGGACTTTCCTGGTTTTAAAATTTTCGTCCTAATTTTCAGTTTCATTTCACCATGATCTGGGAATGATGTTTGTGTAACTTCTACTTTATGAAACTCACTGAGGTTCCTGTTGTGACCTAATACATGATCAAATTCTGTGAAGGTTCCATGAGTACTTGAGAAGAAGGTATATTCTCTATTACCAGGGTGTTAAGTTCAATATACAGCCATAGATCTGTCTTATTGATTTTGCTTTTTTAGGTCTTCTATATACTTAATAAGTTTCTATCCATGTGACCTGAGTGATGGGTTAAAATATCCTATTACTAGTTGTTTTTGTTTATTGCTCCTTGAGCTCTTACAGTTTCTGTTTTGTAAAGGCAGTTGTTATTTGTGCATAGATAGTCATAGCTTTTTATAGAGTATACTCTTTGTTGTGTTTAATGGTTTTTGGCCTGAATTCTACTTTGTCTGATATAAAGATCATAAGCTTTGCTTTCTTACTGCTTCTTCCATTTGCCCGATAAACCTTTTGTCTATTCTTTAATTTTTAGCCATTTCTGACTCCTTTCATTTCAGGTGTGTCTTCTAAACAGCACAGAATTAGGTTTTGCTTTGTGAGCTCTTTTGAAAATCTTTTCCTTTTACTAATAGGTGATTAAACCCACTTACATTTACTGATATGACAGATATGTTTAGCCTCAACATATTATTTTGTTATATTTACAGTGTTATGTTAATTTTATTTCTTTATGTAGTTTGTTTCTTTGGTTTTTTAAAAATTTCTTTTGATAAACTGGAAGATTTGGATTGACACATACACACTACTATATATAAAACAGATAACTAATAAGGACCTACTGTATAGCACAGGGAACTCTCCTCAGTACTCTGTAGTGGCCTATATGGGAAAAGAATCTAAAAAGAATGGACATATGTATATGTATAACAGATTCAGTTTGCTGTACACCTGAAACGAACACAACATTGTAAATCAACTATACCTACCCCAATAAAAATTTTAAAAAAATTTTATTTTGGTATTTAAGAAGGTCTGTATTGTTGTTCTATTGATTACCTTTAGGCTATTACTTTTTATAAAGGTCTTCATCCCCCTTCTGCTCGCTTGGCTTTCTACTATTTGGTTTGTCAGCTTGAAATTATACTCTGACTCTCTATGTGACAATCACTGAGCTTATTTTACCTTTTTATTTTCTTCTCCCAAGCTTTAATTGTAATAACTACTTTATCAAAAATACGTAACATTTTAATACAATTCTCCATCGTTGTCCTCACCTTTGTTTTAACCTTAAATCTACAATTAAGCATATTATCATTCACCAACAGCCCTTCTGCCAAAGTTTCCCTCATTAACTCTTAGGTGGATTAAGATTGCTCTCTAGATCATAAGTCAAAAAACTACAACTCTTGGCCAAATCAAGCCTGCTTTCTGTTTTTGTAGGGTCTGAGAGCTAAGAATAGCTTTTTTTTTAAGTTTTCTTTTCATTTTTTAAAAATTTAACTTATTTATTTATTTGGCTGCACAGCACAGCTTGTGGGATCTTAGTTCCCCAACCAGGGATCTAACCCGGGCTGCTGGCAGTGAGAGCACAGAGCCCTAACCACTGGACCGCCAGAGAATTCCAGCTTTTACATTTTTAAATGGTTGAAAAAGATCAAAAGAATAAAAATATTTCAGGATACATGAAAATTTTATGAAATTCAAATTCCAGCATCCATAAATAAAATTTTATTGGAACATAGTCACACTGATTCATTTACAGATTGTCTACGGCTGCTTTTGGGTATAAGTTGAATTGTTGTGATAGAGGCTGTATGGCCTGCAAAGCTTGAAATATTTACTACTATCTGGTCTTTTTTTTTTTTAAATATAAATTTATTTATTTATTTATTTGTGGCTGCGTTGGGTCTTCGTTTCTGCGCGTGGATTTTCTCTAGCTGTGGCAAGCGGGGACTACTCTTCGTTGCAGTGCACAGGCTTCTCATTGCGGTGGCTTCTCTTGTTGCGGAGCATGGACTCTAGGCACGCGGGCTTCAGTGGTTGTGGCACGTGGGCTCAGTAGTTGTGCCTCGCGGGCTCTAGAGCACAGGCTCAGTAGCTGTGGTGAACGGGCTTAGTTGCTCCACGGCATGTGGGATCTTCCTGGACCAGGGCTCGAACCCGTGTCCCTTGCATTGGCAGGTGGATTCTTAACCACTGCGCCACCAGGGAAGCCCCCAAGGGCATTTTAATTGATCAATTCTGCCATCGCTAGGCCCCAGCTCTCACATCTTCTTTTCTATTTAGTCTTCGTTTCACTCTTGGCTCTGGCATGGGCTACAGAGCTAGTTCTGCTTCTTTTGAGTATTTTTTCTCTCCTTATGTGTAATTTGAAGTGTGTGGAATTCCATCTCCTAGTTATGCTATTGAAGTGGGTTATGTGTGGTTTTATTTGCTCTCCTTGCTGATCTGAATTTCTTTCTGGAGGATGGTGTGGAGAGATTTGAATTTAAGGGGCCAGCATTATTCTACGGGAACTCAGAACTCACTGTTAGTATCTACTTTTACATTTATATAACACATATGCAGAAACATATACCTGAACATTGTGTACCCAGTATTTACAGGACATTCATTTGAAATGAGGCTCTAATAATGAAGATGTGTTATAAATTTACCTGTCACTGTTCTTTATGTTCAATTCCATGCATCTATGAGATGGTTGGCCATGGTTAGGGCTACCACTAGTAACTGTGAACAGGGTCAGATTTTAATAGGGTGATTGTGTTATATTTTTCTGCCCCTTACAAAATTTCTCCTCCTAAACTTCTAATGACAGGAAATTCATAATGAGTATCTCATTTCTTTGGCTGAAAGTAGTGATGGCAAATATATTCCAACTTCTGAGTAAACTCAAATTGCAGAATCTAGACTCAGCAGGAAAGAATGTTTGTTGCTTTGATTACTTATATCTTCCATGGGTCTGGGACAGGGAAGCAATGACATTAATGTCAGGGATTTGCCATTCTTGGCGTACGACTCTGTCTTCTGTTAAAATGCAAATAATCTTCGGGAGATATAATACATTTTCTTTGTCACAGCCCTTTTTACTTCAGTGTGAATTATCTTATTACATAGGTTGCAAGCGTAAATGCCAACTGAGAAGGAAGGCAGGTAGTATAAAAAAGTGAAGAGGGCAGTATGGCTACTCTGATGGACTGGAGAGTTCATGGGCCTTTTGGCAGCAGCCCCTATTTAGCTGCAGTCAATGGTTTTCATATTATTTTTGCAAAACAAAAGACTAGAATAGTGTGTAGTACATAGGTACTCAAAAATGTGTGGATGAATGCGTGAATGCACATCTGGGAATGTCAGATCTTTTTATTTTTAAAGAGAGGCTAGAAATTTTATGTAAACCAGAGATTTTATGTAAAATCTCTAGACTTAAGTCTTTAAATTAGTTGGCAGCATTTAACAACTTCTATGTGTGTCAAGCAAAACCTGCCTAGTTTATCAGATTCATTTCTGAGTTCAGGTTTTGTTAGGGGGTAGAAGGCAGGACTAGGTTTCTGATTTGGGGGATGGAGAAAAAAGGGAGATTGAGACCGTGGGCTTTAGTAATGAAACAGAACAGAGCTAAAAGGTTGAAACAGTAACTGAGCCCATGACCTTGGCCTCATTAGTGGGAATGCTGCTGAGACAGTCAGTAAGTAATCTAAATATTTTTCTTTCCTACCTACTCAAATCACAAAAGATACACACACTATTATTTCCAATAAAAATAGAACTATATTCACCAGTTTGCTGTGCATGCTAACAACTAATTCTGTTTATTTTGGGCCAAAAGACATACCCATCACTGGACCCCATAAACTCATGTCGTTTTTTTTGTGTGAATGTTTATTTATATATTTGATCTTGATTGCCCATTGCATCTCTTATTTTTAAAATTTAGCTTTTTTTTCTCCCTCTGTTGATGGGTTCTTATCTCTACATTTTATATTTCACTGTTTCAAAAGACTAGATTGGTGCCTGTCGGCAAGGAGACTTACGCCAGCTAATCCAAGGGCAGGATTTGGTCAGGGAGACCAAACTAATAACATACAGCAGATAGGAATAGAAACCAAAGACACTAATGGTTTATTTGGGTTTTGTTCAATCTTGGAACAGGCTGTATTTTAGCCATGACAAAGGAAGAATCTATTGTGCCATCTGGCTTTCAAAAACTCCCACAGCCTTCTATGTTGGTAAGTCTTAACTAGTGCCATGTCTGCAATATCCTATATGATAATCCTTGAGCATGTGCTATTACAGCCTGGAGTAGCACCGAGCATGTGCAATGCTTTACCACATTTTCCCACTGGCATAAAAATTTTCATCTCCCC
The DNA here is from genome assembly GCF_003676395.1 of Aethalodelphis obliquidens. Lineage (NCBI taxonomy): Eukaryota > Metazoa > Chordata > Mammalia > Artiodactyla > Delphinidae > Aethalodelphis > Aethalodelphis obliquidens. The sequence goes on along the minus strand of NW_020838021.1, from coordinate 4,580,734 downwards.
AAAACCAAATAGTTCAACTAGGTTCAAAAGTCATCTGACCTTTCAACTACTCATGGGTTGACTAATGCCAGCTTTACCACCAAGGTGAATGATATAAAAAGACTTATTGCCTCTCTGTGAGGCGGTGGGGAAACTACTAAACTGTCTGATAACTTCAGAGGGTTTGGATTTATCAGAATTCTGTCTGGAGGCAGCACATGATCTTTTAACAAAAACTGCTTCATTTCAAAAATTTCCACTTTCTTTCATAGCAAAGTACACTTTTCCTAATTTCTTAATAGCGGGCATCTCTCTTAAGCACTGTGTACCCAGTATTAGCTTGGTTGCTTGCTATGAGTAAAATCCAAAGTCTAATATGTACTCTCTCTTGATATTATTTTCACTTAACCCCATAATTTTATTAGTTAATGTTGCAAAGTATTTGGACCTATGGAATACAGAAAAGACACTGTGGTATTGTTATTTGCTATATTTAACATCTATGTTTAATTAAAATAAAGTTCAAGATCAAAGGGAATCTAGGTTCTTCCTTCAAGGAACAAAAGGCAAAACTGAATTAAGGTTGAAACAAAGTTATCTACAACATAAAAAATGGGGCTAGTTGATTTGGTGAAACCTATGAATATCAAAAAGCAAAATCTGCCTCTTCTGTACCAGGTGGTAGAACAGCACAGATTGCTTGCTGTCAAAATCCCATTTGTGCTCATTTTTGGCCATAGCCACAACTAGTTTATCTGAGAACTCACAACCTCCTCTGATGTTCCATGTACATATGCTAGCCTTCAGTCTCCTGATCATTTGATCAGGACATGAAGCTCATTTAATATAAAAGAAATGAAATGGAATCAAGAGTTTTTGTTTTTTTACAAAGCACCATATCATAAGTCTTTTCTTCCAGTTAAAAATTTTCTGTTGCCAATTCAACGTGATAATGAGACATTTGTGAGGCCCTTCCTTAGAAACTCTCATGGTAAGCAATTACTCTAGATGTTAACTATAATTTCTTATATAAGGTCTACATTAATTAGATTGGCAAAGCTATAATGAGGTTTTAATCAGCAGAAAATTACAGTGGGTCATCTTGGATCCTCTTAATTTGTTCATTATTATCCCACAGAGATCAACAGGATCCCCAAGAAAGGAGCTCTTGAGGAGCCATACTGTGATCTAGGATTCCACATGGGTCTTGTCTATATTGGAGGATCCAATACAATGTGGTGCTCTTATTTAAACACTATCCACACTTTGGTGAGCTTGTGAGTCTACCCAGGGAAGACCACCTTGTGAGATTATCCCTAGCTAAGAATCTAGTCTTCCCTGAACAAATGATTCATCTGGAAGGAGGTCCTCATATATGTTCCTTAACTAGGTCTAAAATATACAGGGGAGTCACATGTTTATGCTCCAAGTCTGAAATCTAAAATTCTGATACACTAGCCTCTGACCATCTCATTTTAGCTATTCAGCTTGCTCACAGCTATAACTACCCTACGATATCATTGATAGTTCTAGACACTTGGACCCACCTCTTGTTTAGAATGCCATTAGTTTCTTCTTCCTATTTGCCTTCCCTACTAAGTTTGATACTTTGGTTGACCACTTTAAAAACGTTATTAGCAGCACCTATAATTTCCTTATCTGTTTTGTCTTCTTTCTGCACTCGCCCTGCAAGCCTCCGTTTTGGTGCAACTTGGTCCTGTCTGCCAATTCCAACTTCCATACTGCCATTAGGGTGATTTTTCTAACCGCAAATCTGAGCAAATCATTTTCTTGTCCTAATGAAAGACCATAAAAAACTTCCCATTTGCTCTTAGGATAAATTCCAAGCTCCTTACCATGACTTAAAATGCCTTTCGTGATCTGCCCCTGCTTATTATCTTCATTTCCTGCCACTATATCCTCCATTTGTGCTGCCTCAGGTTTTCCAATATATTTGTATTTAATAGAACATATTATGCTTTTTCACCTCTCTTTAAAGGGAATATAGCTAAGCTCCAAATGTATGTGTCTCCACCCTGTAAGATGCCACCTCTTTGTTTTGACTGTGATAAATCAGATACTCTGCTGGTGATCCTGGCCCTCCCCATTCTGGCTGTTCTATATGAAAATTCAGTCACATTTCTGAAGTTTAAAATGGGTTAACCTGCCATCTGTTTCAAAGCCATTGCTCTAATTTAGTTTATTCTTATTCACTTCAGAGTAAGTATAGCTTAACGACTTACGCAATGTGGGTCTAAAAATATTCATATAACATATCTATATATGTATCCTATATATATAATTTGGATGAACAGAAACTAAGTTAAACAGGAGTGAAATTTCCTTTATGCAAAAGAATTCAAATTATTTACTTTTTTTTTTTTTTTTTTTTTTTTTGCAGTACGCGGGCCTCTCACCGCCGCGGCCTCTCCCATTGTGGAGCACAGGCTCCGGACGCGCAGGCTCAGCGGCCATGGCTCACGGGCCCAGCCGCTCCGCGGCATGTGGGATCCTCCCGGACCGGGGCACGAACCCGCGTCCCCTGCATCGGCAGGCAGACTCTCAACCACTGCGTCACCAGGGAAGCCCTCAAATTACTTACTTTGAAAGAGATTTCTTGAGAGAGAATTTTTCCCTTGAATTTGCAAGATTGATTCTTGCTGTTGCAAAACTTCTTAAGCATGTAAACCTCCAAAATTACTAACATGCTGCCCAGTCCTCTTTTACTATGCCTTCCAGTGGATCTTTATCTATTGGGCTGGCCAAAAAGTTCGTTCGGGTTTTCCATACGGTGGTACCAAAAACCCAAACGAACTTTTTGGCCAACCCCATATTTCACAAAGCCTCATTTTAATTTCTCTACCCAGGCTTAGACAGTGGTGTATGGGAAGTACTTAGTAGGGTGAATACCTCTCCTTGAGACAAAACAGTAATCTCTTGATGCAAGACTTATGTTTAGTATCTATTACTCACTCACCCAAGAAATTATCTCTCTTTATGTCTTAAACTACAGCATGCTAGAGTTCCAAAAAAAAAAAAAATAGAAGTATAGTATTTGCCTTTCATTAAAGTGCCTTCATTTTCAGCAATAGGTGCTAACTATGGTTCTGAAATTAGTTGTATGTGGCACAGGTTCTTCCTGTCATTTTAGTATGTTTAATTCAGATTGAATCTATACTTTTATTTATGACAGGTAAAAGTGCCACTTAACATAGTGGGGATAAAACTTATGGGACATATTACACCAAAAAGGTGATGTCAGATGCAAATATAAACCTTTTTTTAAAGAAGAGTTCTGATAAATGCATGGATGGCAGATTTATAATTAGACTGAAGTTATACCACCATTTTCCAGATCCCTGCCTAGAGAGATGGCTAGAAAGTTGGTAGATTCATGGGCAGGAGGCAAAGTCAATGCTAACGCAGAAACTGCCATCATTATCATAAATGGGTCCACAAGAGTGAACTGAAAGTAGTAATAAGTATAAATGTGACACCAAAAGGATTGATTATGGTCTATAGGATAAAGTAAAATGCTTCTTAGCATTTTATGCTGAGTCATTTCTTGAATGTTATAAGCTACAATGCATTTTAAAGAAAATGTGTTTCAACCTAGATATGGCCTCCAGATAGAAATACAAAACCATTTGAAGGGCCAAAACACCAAGGAAAAGGGAAATTAGTAAAATAAAGGCAAAGTTACAGATATTATAGACCAGGCAGAAGGAAACAACAAACCCACTAGAGGATTCTTGTGAAACAGATATTCCAGCTCTGAAAAAACTGTTCTAGATGACTTTGGGAGGAAGGAAAACAAAAGTAGTTTATGTTAGGATAAACTGTATGCTCATTATGCTTATCTCAGCTCAAATTAATAATCCTAATAATAATCCTGTTCCACTAATAATAAGCATTAATCTTTACTTAGATCTGCTAAGCAATGTCCTGGGTGTTTTACATGTTTCCCTTCATTTAATTAAAAAGAAAATCTATCAGGAAGGTATTATCAACATTCCCACTTTATAGACGAGGAAACTGAGGCACGGAGGCATTAATGAAGCTACTAGTAAGTGAAAGAGATGGTTTTTGTTAAGTGTATTTATCTATACTTAGCAAACTTTGTGGGAAGGGGCATTGTCTATCTAGATCTGATGGGGGAAAAAAACTCCATTTCAATTCTCTCCGTTAAAAAAAAATAAGTTCTTGAATTTTCCAAAATCAAAATTTGCCTTACTCTATTTTGTTTCTTCCCTGTATTATAAAGTATTTGCATTTTTTTTTTGTGATGGAGGCAAAATAAACACACTCCACTCCTCTCATTCTATCACTTTCAGCATGTTCTTACTCCACCGTCATAACAACCCTAGAAAGTAGAGCAATTTGGACTAGTATAAAGGAGGCAGAAGAAAGCACTAAAATCATTGTTACTCGATTTTGATGCAGAGAGCAAGGTGCAGTAGGCCCTTTGCCCTCTCGAATAGTTTCATCCCTAAACTTTCAATCACAGAATTGGGCTCAATATTCTATCTCTCCTAATTCTGTATTAACAACCATTCTGGTCAACTTTCTACATGTGGGCTATATAGTATGTCATGGCAAGGAGATTCATGGACTTAAATTATTTCATCTGTAGAGTTTGGACACTACCTGCATCCCCTGAAGGTGGTATGAATCACTACTAATTTCATGGCAAAAGAAGAAGAACATTGATATCATTAACTGATGATATTGGGTTTGAGAGACAGAAATCCCTACTCCCCAAGTCATTCAATGCAACAGTCCATTTGACCCCAGGCACAATGTATTCTTGTGAGTTTCTATTGCCTCTTATACAAACTGCTGACTGTGGAGAAACTTGATCAAAACATCAAAGATTACCAAAGAAGCCGAGTTTGTGCCCTTCACAACCATTGATGAAGCACCTTAACCTCGCCTCCTCTTGATGCCTTGCAAATGGTCATCTGTCTTCCTGACTACTACTTCATATGGCTTATTTGTAAATTCAAGCAAATGTGCTTCTGACTGGCACTGATACATCACTGATGCCAAAATATCAGAGAGGATGAAGTGTAAGGACATATTTTTTGATTCAGATGGAAAATATTACAGATTTATGGGTAAGTGATGACAATAGCCATTCCATAATATCTTCAAATAATCAGTATCTTTCCATGCCTCCCTTCACTGAATTTTATGACCTCAAAACTTATTCAAAGAAATTATCTACTTGCTGACCCAAAAGGTATAGTGGGTAGGAGTGGGGATGGGGCTGGTTGCCTGAATAATCCAGCTCTGACTTTTCACTTGTTGGATTTGCACTGCTTTCCAATGACCACTTACAGAGCCATAATGCACAGAACATCTATTGATGGCCCATTGATACTGATGTGATTTCCCGTAGTGGATTGAGGGCAGCACAGCCTATAGCCATTCGTATCTAAAGGTTATGTATAATGGATAATAGAGGAACATGAAATAGCAGAAAGAAATTTGCACGGGAAACAGAAGCGGTAAATAGTTTCAGTGAAAGATCTTACTTGGGTTATACAGAAACTGCAAAGGGGGACTGAAAAAAAACCAGATGACTCTTATAGACTCAGCAAGAGTTGAGAGTGAAATGGTTTCATATTTTGAAATATAATACTTTTTTATTTCAACCACAGAAAGCCATTTAAAAATCATCTTGTATGTTACAGTTCTTATGCGACATCTTTCACTTGAATGCCTCTTTATGAATTCTTACTCTGCCCTCCTGAGGTGGTCAGTGATGGATGAGGTAAGTAGAGGAAGAGATTTTAACTGATTATCCAAAGTCACATAATGTCCAGTCCATGACAGAACTCAGAACAAAGTTCCAGTGTTTGCCATCAACATCTCCTCATTTTGAACCCACTCAACCTACTGTGCTAGTATTTAGCCTGATCCTTCTGCATTTTCAAAGTCACACAGAAAAGCATTTCAACAGATATCTCTCACTGATCCACAAATCTCAGTTGCAGTAACTACTGCAATGGATGACCTGGTAAATCTAATTTAATTTGTGATTTAATAAGAAAAAAAATGGTGGATTTATTTAGTAGACCAAGAAGTAAATGATCTGTAAGTTCTGCTGCAGTGCTAGAAGGGCAGCAAGGCCTAGCACTCAACAGCATGTCCTCTGGGGTCAGTTTGCTGCTCTGGCTTAAAGCTCAAAGCTCAGTATCCTTACTTTTTAGTGCTGTGACCTCCATGTGATCTCTTACCTTGGCTGTGCCTCAGTTTCCTCATTTATAAAATAGATTTAATACTGATAGCTACCTTAAGGACTGTTCTGATAATGCAATGAGCTAATACAAGTAGAGTGCTTAGCATAATTTGTTTTTTTCAATAAACTTTTACCGACAGGGCTGCTATGGGCCAGGCACTGTTCTTAGTGCTGGGGTACAGCCATGAATAAAATGGCTAACTCTGAGAACCAGTGAATTTTAATAGTGAATAATGATTATATAGGTAGTTATGGTAACAACAACAATAATAATATTTAACATTTATAGTATACTTACTGTGTTTTAAGTCCTATTCCAAGTTCTTTAGTTATATTAACTCATTTAATTCTTATGAAAACCCTATGTTACAGGTACTGTTTTAAGACAGTTTTACAGATGAGGAAACGGAGGCCTTAAAAGGGTGAATAATTTGCCCAAGGTAACATGCCTAAGAAGCGGCAGAGGTCTGAAAAATCCATGCTCATAACCGTTGTACTATACAACCTTACTGTCATATCAGATTTATATGCCATTGTTTACCCTATTAAAAAAGGCAGTCCTTGAAATAACTGAAACATTCTGCTTTCACTTTTTTTTTTCTTCTGGCCGCACCACATGGCATGTGGAACTTCCCCGACCACGGATCAAACCCGTGCCCCCTGCAGTGGAAGCGCAGAGTCTTAACCACTGGACCACAAGGGAAGCCCTCCACTTTTGCTTCTGAAATGAATCAACATAATCTAACTAAACAAGTCTCAGAGTATATAATACAATTTTTTATATGAGTGGCCATATAATAAATTTAAATAGAAACATAGGTTTGAACACAGTATAAACCTATTAATAAGAAGCTTGCTATACCTGGATTTGTTTATTCCAGAGGTAAAGTCTTGAATCTAAAATATTATCTCTCTGTATAGTAAAAGTTAATAGAAGCTAACCTATAAGATAAGAGTTGGTCTCATAATTGAACAATAACATTTTAAAGGGCCTCTAATGTATTTCAACTTTTCAAATTACTCCTTGCTTTGAATGATACCATATTAAAACCCTGTTTATATTACAGTACTTTCTCATCTCCAACCTCCATTCCTTCAGCGCTATTCCTCATTAAACGTTATTACAAAACAAATAAACATACATGTTGGGTTATCCTGAAATGTCTGAGATAAAGGACACATTTTGATATTATAGGTTAATATTATCCACATTTAATAGAAGCATTGTTCAAACATATTCAGATTGTACGATGAAAATAGAAAAGAGATAATCATGAGCATCAATATAGGCTATGATCCTGTACTGTTGACATTATCAGCGACTCCCCTACAAAATATATCTGTTTATTTAACTTCCTACCCTTTGTTCTGTGACTCTTATAAAAACTGGTTATGGGAAATTTCTTATTGTTCACGTTTTTTAATAAATCAGACTCAACAAAACTTACTTTTTTATAATTATAAGAAACTCTAAATCCCTTTTTAATCTATCTCTCAGAATCATATTCAATGTATCTTTGTGGGTAGCTCCCCTTCAATTAAGAAATCAGGCTAAACCTGAAAAGAAGATACAAGTGACGTACTTAGAATTCTTTTTCTACCATGATATGTTATTCTTCTAGGAAAAGTGCTTCCACAAAATACATGTTTTTTAAGTTAATTTACATCTTAGACTGTAAAACCACTCAGACAAGGAAATTAATGTTCAGTCAAAATAAAATGCCAGCCAGAAAAATCAATACGATTTGCTATCAAGTAAGGGTGACTTTAATCAAGATGCCTCAAGAACAACATTTTTCTTAAAAGTGGAAAGTGTGCCTCACTACTGTTTTCTCTTCTACCCTCACAAACACAGTAACCACACAATTCTGCAGCCATTTACCTAGTGAAAATAAGAAGACATTTTTTTTAGTCCCAGTGTAAAACTCTGCATTCTTGGAAAGAGATTATGCCCTGGATTTTCCGATAGCTTCCAAGTAACTACTACTTTAATGAAATTGCTACCTGAAAGTTTGGTAGCAGTATTATTGTTTAACTATAATTTAAGAAGCTATTGTAGATTGGTACTTATGACTTCTAATGAGAAAACCGTAACAACCTTTTAATTGAAGGGGAAATGGTTAACTACAGTAATTGCAATCAATAAGACTGTGCTAGTAGCATAAATATTTCTTCTCAAAGAGCAATCCTTACGCTCCTCAGCAGTATTTAAGGTTAGGAAGTACCAAAAAATAAATAAATAACCTAATTAGAAATCTATTTGTTATTTTTTTTTTACATCTTTATTGGAGTATAATTGCTTTAAATGGTGTGTTAGTTTCTGCTTTATAACAAAGTGAATCAGTTATACATATACATATGTTCCCATATCTCTTCCCTCTTGCGTCTCCCTCCCTCCCACCCTCCCTATCCTACCCCTCTAGGTGGTCACAAAGCACCTAGCTGATCTCCCTGTGCCATGTGGCTGCTTCCCACTAGCTAACTATTTTACGTTTGGTAGTGTATATATGTCCATGCCACTCTCTCACTTTGTCACAGCTTACCCTACCCCCTCCCCATATCCTCAAGTCCATTCTCTAGTAGGTCTGTGTCTTTATTCCTGTCTTACCCCTAGGTTCTTCATGACATTTTTTTCTTACATTCCATATATATGTGTTAGCATATGGTATTTGTCTTTCTCTTTCTGACCTACTTCACTCCGTATGACAGACTCTAGGTCTATCCACCTCATTACAAATAGCTCAATTTCGTTTCTTTTCATGGCTGAGTAATATTCCATTGTATATATGTGCCACATCTTCTTTATCCATTCATCCGATGATGGACACTTAGGTTGTTTCCATCTCCTGGCTATTGTAAATAGAGCTGCAATGAACATTTTGGTACATGACTCTTTTTGAATTATGGTTTTGAACCAGGGACCTTTCGCGTATTAGGCGAACGTGATAACCACTACACTACGGAAAGAGCTCTCTATTTGTTATTGATAATATTAAGCCTTAGTTCAAATTTGTAGGTCGCAGAGTAGAGAGAGAAACTCCCCCCGGCTCCCAACTCCACCACAAGCAAAACAATACGTTGATTAAGAAGAAAAGCAAAGCATGGAAAAAAGGGCTTACCAATCACATAGGCTAGTAACAAGGCCAAAGTCACTGTGATTGCAGTGGCACTCAAGGCCGTGCACTTCCAATTGCAGCACCTGTAGGGTTTGTTGAAGGTAAAGGCAGGTCTGGAAAAGGTGCTTCGAGGAAGTGGCCTGGGAGGAGGCGAGTACACAGTATTGGATGTCAGAGGGTAGTTCTGACTGGCTGCACTGAAGATGGCCGAGGAACCAGATCCATGTTTGAACAGGAAATGCCTGCGGAAAGGAAACAAAAGTTTGGGCTATCAAAACCAAAGCCACTTGCTACAGAAATACAAATTCCACTAATTTGAAACAATCATGCTATGACAAAGCACAGGACAACTAGGAGGAACTCAACAAAATTTTCTTATACCTAACACTTAACTACAAAGTGCCATTGGTGATCTCCTTTTTGTTTTCCTATTTTAGACTTTTAAGAGGAGGAAAGAGGTCTTCTGTTCCCTGACTTGTTGACTAATGAAATTCTCAAATTCTAAGCATTAACATTCCACATTTGATGGTATTAACTATACTGCTCCCTTTCATTAAATATAATACTCAAAAAGAGAAAGAGAAGTATCATCAAGCATTTTGATAATATCAATGGCCTAGAGACCAGTATTTTTATTTAGAGACCAGCTTTGACAGACATATTTTCACCCAATATTTTATTATAAAAATTGCCAAACACATAGCCAAAGGAAAGAATTTTATAATAAACACACATCTACTCAAGAGAATATCAAGTAAAGAGATTCAGTAAATCTGGAGTAGGTCCTAAGCATGTATTTTTTAATAAAACGTCCTAGGTAAGTTTGATGTGCGTATCCAGTTGAGCAGCACTGGCCTTAGAAATGCTAGATTCAAATTTTAAAAGATTGTTATCAAATAAACAATTTTAAAAATTAAAAAAAACCCAAAACCACAGATGTACTTGTCAACTAAATTCTATATTTAACATATGACTATATTCACTCTATCACATATTTATCCACCTCTCCATTCCTATCTTAGTCCATCTTTTTTTAAAACATTTCATTTTTTATTCAAGCATTTCAAAGTAAGCTGCATACATCGGTACACTTCCCTTCACATATTTCAACTTTCATATTATTATCTAGAGTTCAGTAATTTTTTTACAGATTTTTAATGTAAAATTTATACACGATGGGTTTGAGTTTTTTAGATTCCACATATGAGTGATAGCATACAGTATTTGTCTTTCTCTGCCTGATTTATCTCACAGCATAATATCCTCGAGGTCCATCCATGAACTTGTTAAAATGAAGAGGAGAGTGTTGGTTACCGGGAGCTGAGAGGTGGGGGATAGGGAGATGTTTAAGGTTACAAATTTGCAACTAGCAGATAAATAAGTCTTGGAGATCTAATGCACAGTATTATTATAGACAATAATAATGTAAAATAAATATCAAACTTGCTGAGGCAGTAGACCTTAACCATTCCCACCACAAGAAAGAAATGATAATTATGTGACAGAGGCGTTAGCTAACATTACAAATGGCAATTGTACCAAATCAACATGCTGGACACCTTAAACTTATAAACTGTTATATGTGAATATAATATAAAAAATTATACACAATGAAATGCACAAATTTTAAGTGTACATTTACTGAGACTTGAAAATGCAATCACCTGTGTAACCTAAACCCCTATCAAGATACAGGACATTCCCATCACCCCAGGAAGTGCCCTCCTGCCTTTTGAAGTAAATCCCTATTCCCTAACCCCCAAAGGCAACCACTATTTTGCATTTTTTCTACCCTACATTACTTTTGCCTGTCCTGGAACTTCATATTGCTGTCATGTTTGAATTACTAGAGGATGATTATTGACAGCTCATGACTATTGTAATATGGGTATTTCATAAACAGTAGTGATTTATTCACATGTAAGGAGTTGGCATAAAAATATGTTTTTGTGCAATACTCTACCCTTATCGGGTACTAAGTGCCATGCATTGTGTTAAACACTCATTATCTCAGTTAGTATTCATTCATATGAAATAGGCTACATTATTATCTGCATGGTGTATTTAAGGAAATGGAGGCCGAAAGAGGTTAAGTAACTTGCTTAAATCCACCTAGGAAATGAATAACAAAGCCAGAATGAGATCTCAAGCCATTCCAGCTCCAAAGTCCTCAATCTACTCTACTATGCTGCCTGGGGCAGTAAAATGCACTGCTAAACAAAAAACATTCTGGTGCCACATTTTCATGTAATACATCACAAGACCCTTCCGCTGAGCAAAGAGCCAACATCACCTTGTACATGTCACATACGCCCAAATGCATAAATCATTAAGAATATTTTAAGACTGATTTTAGCTTCCATTTTTAAAGAACAAAAGCATACATGTTTAAAGGAAAAAACAACTGTCAACATGCCAGTTAATGAAAATATCCACATTAGAGAGTTTTGCTTTAGTATATGAGGATAAAAGTTATTTAAAGGGCAGGATTGCCGAGGGGAGTGGAGATTCACACGCCTTTCTGGAAGATAATTTGGCATTACGTAACAAAAGACTTAAAATATGCATATTCCTTGTCCAAAAATTATGCCTATAGGAATTTATCCTTAGGAAATGATGTGTATGACAATGTATATAAAAAGTCATTCATTGAAGTGTTATTTATAACAGCAAAAGATAAACACACAAATGCTCATTAATAGATAGTTGGGTAAGTATATTATTTTATAAACACGCAGTAGAATACTATACAACCATTACAAATTGTACTGTAAAAGAATATCTATTCACTAGGAAAAGTGTTTACAGATATCACCAGGTAAAAGCAAGTAGGTTTCAAAACAATATGGGCAATAGAATACAATTTTTAAAATAAAAAAATATATATGCTCATGGAAAGATAATAATTTGTGTTACCTTTGGATAGCAGGGGTATTTTTTGAAGTTTTCTGCCTTGAGCTTGTATTGTTCTTGTAACTAGTATCAAAAAGATTGGGAGTGGGGTCAGTGGGAAAAATGCAGTGACTAATACCAACCACATGAATGGGGTCAGTGGGAAAAATGCAGTGACTAATACCAACCACATGAATAGTGGGTTCTATTTATGTGAACATAATTTATTGAGCACCTAGAAAAGCCAGGCACCAAAGTAGGTACAGTATATGCAATATTTTGATCCTAATACATCTGTGGGGTTGATATTATTATTATAATCTTACAGATGATGAAACAGAGATCGAAAGAGGTTTAGTAGGAGCAAAGAGGTAATGATAATAGTTATCATTATAATGATAATAAGAGGTAACATTCATTAAGTGCTTACTTGTACCAGACATTATTCTAATTAATTCAGAAAGCATTACATAATTTAATCTTTACAACAATCCCATTACAGTAAGTATGTACATTTACAGATGAGAAAACCAGTGCACAGAGAGGTTAAGTAATTTGTCCACAGTCACGCAGCTAGTACTGGTAAAGCCAACTTTCAAGTCCAAGCAGTCTGGCTCCAGAGCCATTGATCTTAACCACGACATTACAGTACAGTATATCAGGGTTCTGCAGTTAGTGGACACATGAAGCTTTGAATCCAGGCCTTATAGGGCACAGAAGAAGCATGCTTTGTGTTGATTTTGGCATGTGGATGATATTGGATTGAGCCACACTTTTACCCTTTTTCTCTCAGGCCTTTGGGACCTGAGAGAAAAACGTGAGAATGATGGCTACAGAATCACAGAGTTAGAGAGATCTCAGAAATCAGCTAGCAGCCCAACACCCTCATTTTGCAGTTAGGGAAATGGAGGCCCAGAGAATAAAAGTGGATTATTTAAAAGAAACATCAGTAGTTAATGATATCAATGTAGTTAGAATCGAGGACTTGCAAAATAGTGTATTTCCACTACACTGTGCTACCTGCCAACCAGTCTTCACCAGATTACCACCAGGTTCTATCTAATCTTCTGGGTTAACTGACCAGGGCTAACCAAATACAATCTATTCAAACAGTACTTCATAATACATATCTATTTTTCTGTATGTCACATGTTCTCATAGTAAGTTTTAAAGACCACCTTAACTTTTTTGAATGAATGGAGAACCATTAGAAAGAAGCTAGTCTTCAGTCGTTAAGACTGTAAAGGAGTTATTGCTGCTTCTAAAGGCACTGAACGTATCCCCAGAATGGACAAACAGTATGTAGTAGAAATAAGATAAACATATTTTATTGAAAAAGTGACTCACAGCATTATGTTTCTTCCATTTGATTGTACTTCCTCTTTAGTCCCTGAAATAATCACCTCCATGTCATAAGGAGGTAGATTTCTTCTTTAATGTCTGGTTATCTCTCCCAGCCTATGTTTTCCCCTTTGGCCATCTAATTTACTAGTTGAGGAAGAAGTATAGCACTTTACAAACAGCAGAGTGGAGAAGCCTCCCCATTTCCCCACCACAACTTTGTGGTTACACTGGAGGCGATAATATGTCACTTGCATATAACTGATCCTATACAGCAACACTCTGATATGTTCCTATGGGATAGAAGAGAAATCTAGCAGTATGGGGCTTTTTTATTCACTGTTTGGAGATTAAAATCTTCGATCCTTTGCGTATTTATGAAGGAGAACAATTGGATTTTTGAGACAATGTAAGTGGCCCCATACGCTGGATATTGATTTGGTTTGGTATATCATTAAGAGGTAGAAGAAAGACAAAGAAAGACAGAGAATTGTTGGCTATTATGATGGCAATTACAAGCAATAATCAATATCCCTGAGCACTGTAATTTCATCTTGATATATACCAAAGGATTTCCAAATGCAGTTTCATAAGTAAAATATTACAACATAATGAATAAATTCGACAGTTGCAGCAGAGCAACATTTAAACTAATTCATATTTGAGTGGAATCCAAATCACAGTCCTCAGTGAGGGTAGATAATAAAATGAGTTCATATACTAAGGTTCCTGTTTTCTTATTAACAAACTGAGATTAAGATTCTCTGCTGAAAGTGATCTATACTTTGATGTGCATCATGAACAACAGCAATGCAAATGCTATGTACTGTCAAAGGCTTTGCAGTCCATTGTTGGAAAGCGAAACTACTGCCTAAATGTGTTTTCATAGTCCCTGAAAAAAATAGGAGCATAAAGACAAATGCACACTGCTAGACTTCAGCTATGTGCTCATAAAATCAGATCATCTGTCTAAGCACATTGCTTTTCCCAGGGGACCTGAGGATATACTAAAATGTTGCTATCAATTTCATACAATTAGGTTTTTTTCCACAGAGGAAATGATAAAAATGCAGTTCAAGAGTTTATGTGTAAGTAGTACTCTCCTTTGCATCTGTTTTAATATTCAATTTCAAATTTAAAAAGGAAAAGTAAGATATTGCCAAAAGGAAATGGGCATATAAGGAAATTGAAAAAAATATATATCTTTAAGACTGATGAGACCCAGTGCTGGTAAATGGGAATTTAATAAATATTCCTGTAAGGATTTTAAGATCATCTATAAAAAAGGGGAAAATGTACTTTCTCTTTTTAAACCCTACATACAACATAATTCTGAGGGTACCTGCTAGCACTAAATGATGTGATTTAATGTGGCACTTGAAATTCTATAGGAAATAGACAGAAATCTACAGCTTTCTAACAACAGATGCATAAATAACCAATGAATTTTTTCTTTTACATCTTGTAAACATACTTATGAGTCTCTAAACCTGCATTCCCTTAGTTACAAATATTAGACTAATTTTTATACCCAAAGGAAGGAATTCAACTTACCTCCAGTTAGAAGCTGAGGTTGATTTAAAAAAAATAATAAAGAAGAAGACTGCAATAAAAAGGCCTTGAGTCAAGGTGTTAGGGCCAAATCACATTCAGATAGGACAGTGGAATTCAGGCATTTATTCTTTTAAAAAAATTATTAAATGCATTTTTATTGTGATAAAAAACACAGAACACAAAATTTACCATCCTATACCGTTTTTAAGTGTATAGTTCAGTAGTATTAAGTATATTCACATTATTGAGAAAGAGATCTCCAGAACTTCTTCATCTTGCAAATGTGAAACTCTACACTCATTAAACAACTCCTCTTTCCCCCTCTCCCCAGCCTCTGGTAACCACCATTCTCATTTGTTTCTACGAATTTGACAATTTTAGATATGTCATATAAGTAGAATCACACAATATCTGTCTTTTTGTGACTTGTTTACTTCACTTAATTTAACATCCTCAAGTTTTATCTGTGTGACTGGATTTCTTTCCTTTTCAAGGCTGATGACTTGTACGTATATACCATATTTTGTTTAGCCATTCATCTGTCGATGAACATTTGGGTTGCTTCCGCCTCTTGGCTACTGTGAATAATGCTGCTATGAACATGGGTGTGCAAATATCTCTTTGAGATCCTGCTTTCAATTCTTTTAAGTATATACACAGAAGTGGGATTGCTGGATCATATGTCAGCTCTATTTTTATTTTTTTGAGGAATCTCCATACTGTTTTCCATAGTAGTTGTATCATTTTACATTCCCACCAACAGTGCAAAGGGTTCCATTTCTCCACATCCTTGCTAACACTTGTTATTTCTTGTCTTTTTGATGATAGCCATCGTAATGGGTATGAGGTGATACCTCATTGTGGTTTTGATTTGCATTTCTCTGATGGTTAGTGATGCTGAGCATCTTTTCATATGCTTGTTGGCCGTTTTTCATATCCTCTTTGAAGAAATGTCTATTCATAGGTATTCATTCTTATGCCTCCAAAAACATGAGAAGATAAAAGAAAATGTCATGCTGAGTCAGCCCCATTTTCTTCTCTGACAAGAATATCTAGTGAATATCTAGTGTTCTTTTGTGGCAAAGCGTGGTTACTGGCAAGATATCAACCTCAACATCTCTAGTTTTTGCATAATAGCCTATTCTTGATATTCCTTTTTAGGATAAATGCTCCTAAAAAGAGTATTTATCCAAACTCTCTCTGAGCCTAAATGGTATTATCAGCTTGGACAACCTCTTGGGGGTAACAATTTTTTTTTTTTTATTAACAACTATATAAAGGTGGATTTCATTTTATTTGCCCTAGGTTTCTTTCTTCCAAATTTTAAGTCACCCTGTCCATATGTCCCATTCAAACCTTATATGCCAAGTCTTCATAAAAAAGTTTATAGTCTCTCCATGTTGTTCATAATTTTTAAGAGATTTAAAAAAATATATACTTTCAGGATATATATATCTAAACCTTAATTTTTCTAGGCTTAAGCCTTAGTTCTATAATCTATTCTTAAATGGTAATACTCTATGGTCTAGATTGGTATTCATGTGATTTTCCAAGTGAGGTAGTTAGCAGCTAATGGGAGAGCTCTTTTAAAAATCTTTTTTGTGGCTATTATTCCCTCTTGTCTTTTAATCAGAAGTAGTATCTACCCTACCTCCTCAACTGCCTCTGGATTGTATATTCCGTTAGGGCAGGGACCAAGTCAACTTCTAGGTTCCTTGTCTCATACTTCAAAGGTACTCAATGAATATATATTGATTTGCATGATGTTTTTGCTTTTTCTAAAAGGCTCTTGATTCTCTGTACAGAATGAATGAGGCTTGGGGACTCTAAAATAACTGTTTCACTCGTGAGCAAATATCTCCTGGTTTCCTGAATATAAAAGGACAATTACAAGCCTTCATTTTATTTTCACATAATCTAAAGGAAACAAATAAGTCAAAAAAATAGTTGAGTCACATTTCGTCTCTATTTGAGACATCTGAGTGAGGAAAGAATTATTGTTAATAAAAATACTAATAATTAGAAATAATCGCTGTGAATGATAATGGCAATAGCAATGACCACTTACTGAACATCTATGTGCCAGGCACTCTGCTAAAGTAATTTGTGGGGTTTGTTTTCTCACTGAATCCTCAAAGTAACCCTATAAAGTAGATGATATTATCCACATGCCATAGTTTAGGAGGCTGAGGTTGAGCTACTAAGTTTAAGTACATTTCCCAAGGTCACGCAACCAGTAGATGATAGAATCTACTTCAGTTTTTCTGATTACTAGGATGCAATCTACATGAGAGTAGAAATTTCATTTGTCTTATTTATTGCTGTATCCCCAGCATCTAGAATTGTGCCTCACAAAGACTAGGTGCTTAATAAATATTTTTACTTCTATGCACGAACAATGAAACCCATTTACTTAACCACTGTGCACATACTAACTCATGACATCCCTGATGTCACTCTTACTGCTAATCATTAAGGTAATAAAATCTTCTTAAATCACATGATCATCTGGCATTTCTCTGTTCAGAATGAACATATATGAGCGTATTATTCCACTGAATATGTTTTTATGGATATATTTATTTCAACTCTTTTAATTATAGAATTGACAAATGATATTAGGAGGATACATACTTATGAAAGTGAACTGTCATGTCTCCTTGTTTAGAATACATCAGAACATTTTTCATTCAACAGTGTATCAGACTTCCCAATATAAATTAAACATTTCTGTAACAGGACATTTAGAGATACATTGGAGCTAGCAGGGTTGGAATATATATATATATATATATATATATATATATATATATATATATATATATATATAGCATATATATAAATGCTAGAGAAAGAAAATACTACGTATTCTATAATGTTTGACCAAGATGCTTTAGTAGACTCCAAAATAAATGAAAATGAACAATTATCCTCCACTTCATAATAATGCCCTTTCAAGTCATCCTCTCTATCTCTAAGTTAAATCCATGCTCTATAGATGTACTTTTTAATTTAAAAATCGATATTAAAAAATCCTACATCACTTGAAGGGTAAATATCAAATTAGTATTTTCTATTAATGTACACGTTCCTGTATTAAAAGGATAAGGCCAACATATAAAAATTATTTACTTAGATTAGTAATCTTACCATTTTTTCATTCTCTTTGTATTTAAAGGTAATTTAGGTCCCGAGATATGGTGTGGAAGCTGTAATCCTTTCAAACTAGAAACAATCTGGAAAGCTACTGATGGGTGAGACTTTCAATCCTCTTATGATTTTATACATCTTCTCCATGAAGGCATAACAAAATGCCACCCCACAGTTTTCAAGAGTTCATTTCCCACCAGGGAACCATTTTAAATGGGAACAAACATGGAACCTAGGCAAAATTTATTAGCACACGTTTAAAATTAAACCAGACCCCAAATTTTCTAAGATTTAAGAGAATTTCATTCATTTTATAAAGAAATTCAATTATGCTTCCCTTTACAAAAGCTGAAAGTCCATTCCCAATTTTACTCACCAGAGCAACCTGCTGATTTTGTAGAATTGGTCTTCACTGGTTACTTGGCTTATTTATTTATTTCTCTTTTTAGAGGAGTGGATAGCGGGCAGAGTATCATATACCTTAATTACCTTTTTATTCACCCTCATTTTCCTCAGATATGTATTATCCTCGTTTGTTTTATGAGCCAGTTGACATGGTATACTTTTCTGTATCATTTCTTTTTATTGAATTGTAATCTATATTAGCAAAGACATTTTATTTTAAAGAGAGAGTGTTTCAAACTAAATACAAAGGAGTATAATAAGGACAGAACCTGAGAGTTTACCACTGAGCTCTTCAGGTTAAAAATCTAGATTATCATTCTCATGCAACTTTTAAAGGATGTTGATCAGCACTTGCTTTCATTAGCTTTCACTTCTCTGAAAGTCTTACTCATACATGTATAATAAAGGCAAGAATGTTTTTTATAATGCTATAAAATAACATAAGAAATGCCACTCAAATCAGTCCTCTAACCTATTCAGCATAACGTTTCTCTAAGGGAGAAACTGGCAAAGGGCACGGCTGTCCTCTGAAATATCAGCCTCAAAAATCAAAGATGTGGCCTGAGGCAGAAACTGTCCACTCCTGACCAACGTCCATGTTCTCCTTTTCTCTTGGGCACACAGATAGACTACATTTCCCAGTCACCATTTCCATTAGGTATGGTCATGTGACTAAGTTCTGGGTAGTGAAATGTGAAGGGTGAGAAAAAGTGGTGTTTGACACTTCCAATCTTCAGCCCTAAAAAATTCCAACCCATGATTCTCAATGTCCTTTTGCATAAGAGAGCAGATTCAAATATGGAAGGAGTCTAGTCCATTCATTCCATGGAACATTATGACGTCAGAAAAAATATTAAGAATTTTTAACCATAAAAGCATATTAGATATGCTGACCTTTGTCTCTCTGCAAAGAGCCCTGGACAGAGCATCCCTATCCATGACTTTCCCAAACCCACTCCCCACTGCTCACGGTCATAGTTAATTGGACCAGAATTGGACATCCAACCTCAGAGACAATGATATTTTCTCTCCCTCCCTCTCTTCCCCTCTCTCTCTTCCTCTCTCTCTCTCTTCCTCTCTCTCTCTCCATCTTTCTCTCTCAGAAATCTAGACACAGAAACCTGTCAGCTAGGAAAGCCAAAATGCAAGGTCATTTTGAGCCAGAGCTGAAGTTGCAGCAGAACAGGGGAACAGATTAAAAAATCCCATTTAGAATGAAGCCTGAGAATAGAGCATGTGTGCAGACAGAAGCACGCATGTGGCCCCAGAAAGAAACAGAACAATGGGGAGAGCTCTATCTCTCATTAGGCCTTGTTGTACTCACTGTCCTTTCCCTGTGAGACTATCCTGTATCATTTTTTAAAACCTCCTTTTTACTAGATTTGGTTTTTTAAAGCATTTCTGTTCCCGTTAACCAGATAATTTCTAAGGCAATAAGTGATTTTCCATGTTGGGAAGCAAAACCCAGAATTCATATATACAGCACAACCACAACTACGTGCTGTCCCTTCCCACACAAAAACAACAACAATTCCAATTTCAAATCCCTATTCTGCAGAAATCTAACCCCAAAGAAAACATATGGAAATCTTAATAGTAACTATCTTTGGGTAACAGAATTTGTAGATATATTTTTCTTTCTGATTTCCTGTGTTTTTCCTGTTTTTGAATGAAGGTCTGTTACTTTTATAAGAGCCTTCATAATTTGGCCTCTGCAGGCCTCTCTGACTCACCTCAGCTATCGTCTCCCGTGCTCTCTAAGCTCTGAACATCCTATGTCATATACGGTTTCCCAAATATGCCTTTTTTTTTCAGGCTTCTGTGTTCTCATGTAAGCTTTTTAGAAATATCAGAAGAGCTAAGAAACGCCCAAGAGTGGTGTAGATATAAAGATAAGAAAGAGAGAATAAAGTGTGAATATAGGAAGAATGAAGAGTGTAGGGGAAGAGAAAGGAATAGAATAAGAAAGGAAATTTTATAGGGAGGTAGATGATGGATAGATAGATGATAGGTAGATAGATATGGCTGTATATGCAAGGGTAGGAGATCATCTGTTAGCTGCTTTAGGGCTCACTCTGGCCTCCCTTGTTATAGGCCGTCTAGCTATTAGTCAGCAATGATACACTGACTAAATGGATTTAGTTTAGTGGTTGTTTTAGTCCGCCTGGGCTGCTATAACAAAATACCATAGACTGGCTGGCTTATAACAAACAGAAATATGTTTCTCACAGTTTTGAAGGCTGGACGTCCAAGATCAGGGTGCTAGCATGGTAGGGTTCCGGTGAAGGCCCTCTTCTGGGTTGCAGACTGACAACTTATTGCTGTGTCCTCACGTGGCAGAAGGGGGTAGGGAGCAATCTGAGCTCTCTTTTATAAGAGCACTAATCCCATTAACAAGGGCTCTGCCCTCATGACCTAATCACCTCGAAAAACCCTACCTAATACCATCACCTTGGGCGTTAAGTTTTCAACATGTGAATTTTGGGGCGATACAAACATTGAATCTATAGCGGTGGTTTCCAACCCCAATTATGTTATAGACTGGAGAATTATCTAAACCCTCCAACAAAGGCTTAAGAAGAAAGGAATAGGAAGGGGGAAGGTGGGAAGGGAAAAAAGAAATTGCAAGAGTCTGAAGAGGGGTGAGTAAAGTGAGCAGGTAAGGAAACAATAGATTTTGTCTAGCCATTAATCTAAGAGGGTGTTTCTCAACTGGGGACAAATGGGCCCACATTTGGCAATGTCTGGGGACATTTTTAGTTGCCATGACTGAGGAGCGGGGACCCTGGCATCTAATGGGTAGAGGTCAGGGTTGCTGCTATACAGCCTATAATGCACAGGACAGCCTCCCACATCAATGAATTATCCAGGCTGAAATATCAACAGGGGCAAGGTTGAGAAACCTTTGTTGAAAACTATTCCTCCGATTGGAACATGCAGTTTTGAAGTATTCCATGTCCCTATGGGAAGGAATCTGTCATTCTTTAAAGACTCTCAGAGAAAGATTTTCTTGCCTTTCTCCCCAAGCTCACAGCCGTTCCTCCCTTGAGACTATCTGCACTTGGGATTGTTCTATTATCCAAACAAATATCCTGAACCCTAGGACCAGAGAGCATATACAACTCACTCATAATTACCTCCAACATTTACGCTGCTGACCAAATAAGAAATCTTTATGAAATATGGAGAATAGAAAACATTTTCTACTTTCAATTTTTTTAAATTGCTTTTCAAACTGTACCCCTCATGAACCTGTCATGAGACATAAATCCAAAACCTGAACTACTGATTAAAACATACACAGTTGGGACTTCCCTGGTGGCGCAGTGGTTAAGAATCCGCCTGCCAATGCAGGGGACATGGGTTTGAGCCCTGGTCCGGGAAGATCCCACATGCCGCAGTGCAGCTAAGCCCATGTGCCACAACTACTGAAGCCTGCGCGCCTAGAGTCCGTGCTCTGCAACAAGAAGGGCAACCACAACGAGCAGCCCGCGCACCGCAGAAAAGAGTAGCCCCCGCTCGCTGCAACTAGAGAAAGCCTGTGCACAGCAACGAAGACCCAATGCAGCCAAAAAAAATAAAATAAATAAATTTAAAAAAAACAAACATGCACAATATATAATAATCACAGCAACTGAAATAGCATTAACTCCCCTCAGGTTAGGCCACCTAACAAACAGTCAAATTCAGCTTTGTGCCATGCTCTAAACTCAGTGATTATATTCCCACTTGAGCATAGAAGAATTTGTGGAAACCAGGTCTTCCTTCCACAGAAATATTCTCTCCCTGGTTCCCTGCTGAGCGGATTGAAGAACACAAAGGAGAAAGATTGGTTCATGTTAATTATTCAGGGACAACACAGAAAGATCAACAAGGTAAGACCAACTTCAAGAGTATAGTGATTTCATGTACTTCTTTGACCTCTAAACATACATCTCCATTGGGCAAATATATTATTAAACCTGAGCCTATTTTCTCTCTGCATTGTTGTCACTACACAGAAAAAAATTATCATGAATTTACACAATGCGATACAGTAGTGGCTGACTGGAACTTAAACCCAAAACAGACTGTATTTTTACCTTTGAATAAGAAACACAAAAATGAAGTTATATTTATATCACAATTAGACAGAGAATGACAATATGAAAGAAAATATTGAAACTACTGCTGCTTCACAATATGACCCAAGGCAAGATAAATTTCTGCATAAGGTGTTGCATGTTGAATCCTTTCTCTATGAAGGGTTTTTTTCTTAAATTCATTTATTCAACAAACTTTTACTGAATACCGATTATGTATCAGGCAAAACGGAATCATAGACTAGTCTTGCATTGGCCTAAGACTGCCTTCTTGATTATACTTGCCTGTCATTATCGCTACCCTCTGACACACAGGGATATATAGTGTTTTCCTCATTTCCTCTTGGCTACTGGAAATCCTGAAAGGAATCATGATTTCTCAACTTAAATTTATCTGACTTGTTTGGGGACCTCACCTAGAATTAGTAATCTTGCAATTAATTAGCATCCAACTAACTGGAAAGCTCAGTAGAGTCAAGGAGCAAATGACAAGAAGGCAAAAGCCATAGAATAACAGTTAGTAAAGCCAGAAACGACTTCAAATATCATTTAGCTTTATTCTCTCACTGGACTGTTGAGTAAAATGAAGTTGGGAGAAAGAAAGACACGTTATTGGGGCTTCCCTCGTGGCGCAGTGGTTAAGCGGATGCCTGCCAATGCAGGGGACACGCGTTCGTGCCCTGGTCCAGGAAGGTCCCACATGCAGCGGAGCAACTAAGCCCGTGCACCACAACTACTGAGCCTGCGCTCTAGAGCCTGC
Source organism: Aethalodelphis obliquidens (assembly GCF_003676395.1). Classification (NCBI taxonomy): domain Eukaryota; kingdom Metazoa; phylum Chordata; class Mammalia; order Artiodactyla; family Delphinidae; genus Aethalodelphis; species Aethalodelphis obliquidens. The sequence continues at coordinate 4,557,211 of NW_020838021.1, read as the reverse complement.
GAGCCACAACTACTGAGCCCGCGAGCCACAACTATGGAGCCTGCATGCTGCAACTACCGAGTCCATGCCCTAGAGCCCGTGCTCCGCAACAAGAGAAGCTACCGCAATGAGAAGCCCACACACCACAATGAAGAGTAGCCCCCGCTCACCACAGCTAGAGAAAGCCCACGCAGCAATGAAGACCCAACGCAGCCAAAAATAAATAAATTAAATAAATAAATTTTAAAAAAAGAAAGAGACATTATCAAGGTCACACAACTATTTAGTGGCAGAATTGGACTTGGACTCATGATTTCTAACTCTAAATTCAGTGCTTTTTCAACTACTCACAAGAGGCCATCCAAAATTTACAAAGGATATCCCAGGACTGCTAGACATTTTGTCCTATCAATATCTTTTACATCTAGAGTGCTGTACAATAAAAAATCACGTTCAAAATGACAACCCTCACTTACTGTAAGATTTTCAATTATAAAAGTTTAAATTATGATCATTTGGATTAAAATGGAAAGTAGATTCACATTTAAGAATGATTTTCAACAAGAATGGTAATTTTTCAAAAGTTCTATTTAACCTTAAGCTAACCACCAAATCCAATTAACCAGAACCCCCAGTTTTCTGGGCATTTAGGCTCATCAAGATTTTAATATAAATAGAATAAAACCTAGATTATGTCTCCAGGCAGGGAAATTTAACTGAACTATAAATATTCACCAAAAGACAAAAAGGGATGACTTGGGGTTCTTTATATTCCAGAGGCAAATAGTTACAGTACAAAGAATATTGGATTGGTTGCATGGAGACTTGCACTGTAGCTCCAAATCTTGTAAAAAACTGCCACGGGGAGAAGTGAGTAAAATTTCCCAAGACCCAGTTTCTTTATCTTTAAACTGGGCATGATTTCTATTATGTCTACCTCCCAGGGTTGTTAAGAGTTTAAAATGAGATAACGAGTGAAAGGACTTTGGACAGTAGATAATTATACATACATATTTATATATACACATATGCCTACATGTGTGTTCACAAACACATGCACATATATACAATATATTATCTAAAATCGGAGTATTTTGAGTATTACAAATAAGGAAAAGTATTTAGCTACAAGCGTATCTACTAAAAAGCAACCAACCATGGTGTTATAAAACTAAGTTAATGATACTATTCAGTATGGTAAGTGACAGATTTGAAAGATCTGACTGTCATAGACCAAAACCAACCAATTATTTTAGTTGAAAGGTTGAACGGTGGGGGAAATAGCAGATTGCAAATATTTTATTTGAAAAGAAAATCAATTTACTTAGGAGACTAATATAATGCCACAAAAGAAAAGAATCAATGATATCTTGATATTATTTTTATATCGTACTTGATATTTTGATAGTTCAATCGGAAATAGTCATAAGTTAGCATTTATGTCATCAATGAGGCCCTGGGCATACATCACTATTGAGTACCTTCATCAACAACAGGGGACTGCCTAGAGTTTTGTATGTGCCAGGTGGAGACCAGAAGTCTGAATTATAATCTTGGGTTGGCCAATAATAGCTGCTTGCCCTTGGAAATGTGACTTATATTTGAAAGTCAACTTTAAATAAGCAGGGTATAATACCTCCCTCTAGTATGAGATTAGCAAAGACAAACTTTTTGCACCTAAGGGATGCATTATTCCCCAAAGGCAGTGTCATTATCAGTTGTATGCCCTTGTTGAGACTTGGCAACCCAGGATGCCTGTACCACTGTGGGATCATGCAGTTTTCCTCAGCATTATGTGATCATCTCTGCAAGTTTCCATATTCTTTACCATTAAGGAAACTTGATCTCTAACTTGGTCTGTAGGTTTCCTTCTGTCAATCACATCACCATCCTGGTGACTACTGTGTACCTCCTTATTAAATATAGTTCTCCCCTTTTCTTTTTCCTCCTTCCAATTTATAAGGACGTTTTACCCAGATTCAGCTTCTTCTCAATCTACTGTTCCATTTCAAAACAGTACTCTACCTTCTATTTCCATTTTCTCCCCTCTTACCAATTCTTCAAACCCATTGCAGCCTTGCTTCAATTTTACCACTGTACTGAAATTAGCTGCTTAAAAATCAAGAAGCCTGTAATGGACAGAATCAATGATGTTTTCTCATCCACATCCTATTTAATTCCTCTGAGACATTTGGAAATCATGATCACTATCTCCTTGAAATTTTCTTCTCCCTGGTTTTGTTCTATTCTATGATTACTCCTCAGTCATCTGTACTGGCTTTCTCTCCTTCATGGACTCCCAAAAAGGGTTTCCACGGTTTGGTTTACTGTCCTCTTCTTACACTAAACTCTCCTATAGGTTTTTCAGTATTTCTTCCATCATTCACAGAAATTCAGTTATTATGTCTACCTATGAAATTCTTAGTTATCCACATCTATCATGAGCTGGCTTCATTACATACTAACTGGTGACCTTGTGGTACATTTTTCAACTTCTATAAACCTCAGTTTTAAAAACCGTAAGTTGGAATAAATGTGATAATGGCTTGGCACAATATTTGGCACACAGAAAGCATTCGGTAAGTGGGAGTAGAAAAACGTTTTTTCCTTTCCTGGGACACAGATCCATATTTGCAGCTATTTATTAGATATTGGACATTTCAAACTGGATGTCCCACATACATGTTTATAAAATAAAACTCACTGCTTCTACAAACTACTGTTTCTGATTTCAGAAATCTACTCCATCTGTAGTTCCTTGCTCACTTACTCTATCGGTCTATCCATATATCCTATAAAAATTTTGTTGAACTATATAAGCCAAGAACTAAGGAGTCAAAGTAAAAAAAGGGCATAGTCCTTCACTCACGTTGCAACGGGGAATAAAGACAAGTAACTGAAATATTTCAAGTGCAAATATACAATGGAATAAGGTCTTCACAGACACATGAACAGGGTGCTATGAGACCATAGATAAGGGGCAATTCTATGAAAGTTGCTGTGGGGAAGTGAAGGCAGGTAAAAGAAGACTTCTAAGAGGTATCTTCGTACCCTCTCCCCTGTCTCCCATATTACATCTAGCCAGGTCACAATTCCTACAGTATTATTAGTCTCAATATAATCAACATTTTAGGGTAAAAACTGTCTCCCCCACTAGAATGTAAACTCCATAAAGACAGAGATTTTGTCTATTTTGTTCTCTGATGTAGCCCCAGCAACTAGAACAATGGATGGTACGTGGTGGGCACTCAGTAAGTATTGGTCAAAGTTTGTTAAAACTCATCCATGCTAGAATTAATTCCTCATAGTGTTTATAATGAACCGTTTTTCATTAAAAATATTCACATTGTACACATTCTTATACCTTCAGATATTGTACCAAAAAAATTAACAGAATGGTGAAGCAGATGTTACTGTTTATTTGCTTATTCGTTCGCCAAAGGGGGCAATTGTTTTTGAGCTTTCCTGTTCTTTAAATGGAATACTCAGTACCACACTTTCACAATTCTTGCAGAGACATTTCAAAGACCTCAGGACTTAACCTGATCTTGTCTTTTGCTTTTAAAGCTACAAACATTTTTGTGTTGTGGAATTAATAAAAAACCAGCTAGATTTTCCCAAAGGGAGATGTTTAGTAGCATGTCTTTGACACACACACACACACACACACACACACACGCACGCACCCCTCTGTAGAAAATAAGGAGAATAATTGACAGGAAAATCATTTTTTGCTACTTCAAATATATTTTATAGTTTTAGTAAAATACAACAGACAAGTATCTATTAACTCGACATGGCAATGAAAATATTTATTATGATTAACTGGATAAATAACTTTGTAGTCAATGAAAAACTAGTTTGTCTCTGGATCAAAACCGGGTATTTTTGTTTAAACATACAACCCAGAATAGGGAAGTATATATGATGAGGGAGGGCAAAAAGGTTAGTACAGAGATTCCTCTAAAATGTATTTTTTGTTTGCTATACTTATATATTTCACCGATCAACTCATTTTTTATAATTCCTTAAAAATATCTGTTTAGATTCACATTTAGATTGCTAAATAAATATTCTCCATATTAAAACCAGATTTCACCTCACCTATAAATTCCTCTTCTTTATAAAATGAAACACATTATGTTTGCCTATGGTTTTAATTTTCAATTGAAACTATAAATAGTCAATTCAAAAGCATTTAAAAAAATAATATCACTACCAAAGTGACTAGAGACTGTATCAAGATAATCTCTAAAATATTGCTCTTCACTGTCCAAGAGCAATAGACTACTATAGATATATTTTTATTTTCAATATGTAAAATATATTTTAAAGGCTACAGAGTTCTCCTTCATGTAAATTTAACATATTCCACATCCATCATTTGGTGTAGGCTGAAAAGCTTGGTTGATTCCTGTTCATCTGTAGTAAACAGGATTTATAGGTCATAGATTAGTCCTACGAAGTCTTTTCTTGTCTTAAAAAGAATCTTCAAATCTGTGGCTGAAGATAGATTTTGCTAACCCCAGTGCTGTTAAAGGATTCAAGCATGCGATATTGTTGGATCTAAGCACTGAATATGTATATTCTGAGCTTGGAAAAAAATGATCACTGAATCTATTTTTCCACAGCAAACACCCTAAGGGAAAAAAGAAAACCTACTTATAAATGTTAGGTAGATTTTAGTAGTACTATAAAATAAAGATAACTACCACTAGAGACCTTACATTTATGGGTTAATATTTAAAGAGTATTATCCCATAGATATTTAAATCACTGCCATCACCACTAATGAATATTTCTTCCAAATGATTTTTATTTCCCCAAGATAGACACTAGCTGTATAAGTCTGGTAACAGGCATTGGTCATGTAGATTTCATTTCTCTTTCCATTCCTTGTCAACATCTCCTCCGCCAATGGCCCTGGCTCTTCTTTTGTAAAAATAACCCATTGGCTCCCGTTAACTGTCACATTGGCCTAAAGCCACCAAGGGCAGTTAGCCTCATAACAAGCTACAGCCATCTGTCAGAATATGCTAAAAATCAATGAAGATAGTTGCTACCCATTATTCTGGCCTGACTCCTCCACACAATTCTGATTTGTCGTTGTGAGTTGAAGTGGTGATGTTAATATCAGATCCAAGTTCTCCCTAGTATTGAATATCACAGCAAAACCTTTAAGCAGGATTCATTTTGGTGAAGAGATCAGGGAGTCTACAATAAGCCACTTGGCCAGATGGAGGAAATAGATGCTCCAACACAGTTGCTCCAAAAGTGTTCTAAGAGTAAGTGTAGTAAACATGAGTGGTTTCAGCTCCATAGACATCCACTAGACGTATCCTTTAACTAAAGGCCAACATCTGACAAGTTTTCAACCTCCACTGTTGACAACTCCACCTCCCAGAAGGTAGAGAAAATGATAAGGATATTTGTTTCTCTCACTGACTAAAAAAGAGAAACTGGTGAGTCGAAGGCAATAGAAACCTTCAGAGAAACCAACCATTTTAGCTTAGAGTTCATAAGTATTTTATGAAGCAAAATGCTAGACTTTAGGAAAGCAGTTCTCTAAAGTGAAGTAGGTATGATTCCACGCCCGGAGACACTCTAAAAAAGGGAGATGAATTAAGAGTCAGCTGGGGAGCTTTGCTGACTATTGAAACCAGTGTGCCTGTACTGGGTGCTCTCCATCCAGTTTTGATTTCTAAAGAACATGTACTGAAATAAAGGGATGAAAATCAAGGATAAATAAATAGAAGAGGGCGTGGTGAAAAAAAATGCCAAGAAGATTCATATCCAAAATGACCCTAAAGGTTGAAAAATACCTGCTAAAGATGACAGAACAGTTTTTTTTGTTTTTTTTTTTGTGGTACACGGGCCTCTCACCGCCGCGGCCTCTCCCGTTGCGGAGCACAGGCTCTGGACGCGCAGGCTCAGCGGCCATGGCTCACGGGCCCAGCCGCTCTGCGGCATGTGGGATCTTCCCGGACCAGGGCATGAACCCGTGTCCCCTGCATCGGGAGGCGGACTCTCAACCACTGCGCCACCAGGGAAGCCCGACAGAACAGTTTTTAAAAAATACGTTTAGAGCAAGAAGAGCAAGGATAGGATAGACATGCAACTCATGGAATAATATCGAATGACTGTATCTTTTTTGTGAAAAAGAATGATTCTAGACTTAAAAGGGTAGTCAATATCATAACCATAAATTGAAGCCTAAGATAGGCAAGGTGTCCCTAAGAAGGCACTCAACTGTTCTAAATGAATTAAAATTACATTGCAGAGTGGTGAGAGGTCTTGTGGATTGGATGGCCCAGTCACAGTTGCTAAAGTTTTGGGACTGTGGTATGGGTGACGTATGTCAGAAGACTGGAGACCTTAGTATTGGCTTTGGTTTTGAAAAGGGACAGAAAGCACATGGGGTCCTTAGATTAGGCAAGGGACATCATGTTGATTGAGTGCAAAATCCTAAAACAGGTTATTAAAAGGATGATTTGTTAATGCTTAAGAAAAAAGTAGTAACCGTCAGAAGGCAGCATAAATTCTCTAAGAACAAGTCATGTTAGACAAATCTCATTTCATTTCTATTTTTGATATCATTATTGGATTGGCAGATCAGTAAAAATGTAGGCACTCTATATGGATATCAGCAAGGCATTTGACAAGGTCTCTCATGATATGCCTGTGAACAAGATGGAGAAATGTAGGTTGTATGTTAGTAAAAGAATGCTGCCTGATGGATAAATGTCAACCTGCTGGGAGGTTTCCAGTGGCATGCCACCAAGCTCTGACCTTAATATTATCCTATATAACATTTTTATTAATGACTTACATAAAAATGAGGAAAACATACCTAACAAACTTACAGATGATACAGTTATGAGAGCAATAGAATGCAAATATTGGGATGGCCAAAAAGTTTGTTCGGGTTTGCAACATCTTTTGAAAAACCCGAACAAACTTTCTGGCCAACCCAATACTTTGGATGGCAGAATTAGAATTCAGCTACATATCCACAGGTTAACAAGATGAAATCAAATTAGGCCAAATCAAACCTCTAAACCTATTTACACCTACATCTTCCCAATCCCAAACACACAATTAAAATACCCACCAACTCTATAATTATAGAATAACTAAAATGTGGCTTAGCCTCAGAACTCGTTTAAAAGTTTTAAGAGTTTAGTTACTTAATGTTTTCGGTGTGTATCAGTAGTGTTATGTGTTCACCAAAAATGCTGATATTGGAGTAGATGGCATTAAGAGAAACTTTTAGTTAGAACCGGGGAGACATCTGATTGTTGGTCATAGCACAAATTCCTGAATGAGTCAGTCAAGTTGATTGTCTGCTGAGACTTCCATCTAAGGTACATCAGATCTGCTCCCAGCTCTTGCTCAGGGGCAGCCATAGGTGTCCATACTGTTGCTTTTTAAATCACATGATCTTTCTCTCCCCTTAGTCTCAGCTGACTGAGAGAATAACTGACAGGGCTTGCCAAGAAACTTCAACACTGCCTGGTACAGAAGGGATGACCTGGGCTAATCAAATTCACTCTCTTAAGGTTTTTTGTTTTGTTTTGTTTTGTTTTCGGTACGCGGGCCTCTCCCCGCCGCGGCCTCTCCCGTTGCGGAGCACAGGCTCCGGACGCGCAGGCTCAGCGGCCATGGCTCACGGGCCCAGCCGCTCCGCGGTATGTGGGATCTTCCCGGACCGGGGCACGAACCCGCGCCCCCTGCATCGGGCAGGCGGACTCCCAACCACTGCGCCACCAGGGAAGCCCCTCTTTTAGGTTTTTAAACCTAGAACTAGCAGGAGAATTAGGCAGGTAGCAATGGAGCAGGCGGTGAAGGGATAAAGTAAGAGGTGCTGGGAAGTATACTTGGAGTCACGTAGTGCAATGAAAACCTGACATTGCTATGAGAAGGTAGAAACTACGTGGTAGACAAAAGAAATATTAAGCTGGCAATAAGCTATTGGGCAAAGAAAAAGACAGAGAGTGGCAAAACTGCAGAGAATTGCTGAGTCATATCGGTGCCAGAGATCTATAGGCCTTATCCTTCCTTGTGGGTTGACCAGTATTTCCTGGGTTCCCAGGGAGAGATAACAGTCTTAAAAAGATGTTCTCAATTATTTGAGGCAATCTGAATGATCTCTGCTCGTTTCAACCAAAGAGCCTAATAACCTATACCTGCATTTAACCTTGGCTGTGACACTTCAAGAGCAGTCTGGACAGACTGAAGTATGTTCTAAGGGAAGAGACCTTAGATGGAGGATTGAGGATTGATCCTCAATCAATGGAGGATGGAGGATTTGAAACCAGTTAATGTGAAGAGCAAGTGAAGGAACTGAGGAAACATTTAGTAGAGAAGTATCAGCAACAGTGAAGGGCTGTCAGGTGTGAGAGGGTTTTTATTTATTTTGTGAGACCCTAGAACTAGACCTGGGAGGAATGGGTAGAGTTAAGAGGTGGGAGATTTTGGTTCAATAAGACTCTTCCGGTAGTTGTCTGAGATGAAATGGAATGCCTTAGGAATGAGTCCATTCCTTATTTTGGAGATATTTAGGCAGAAGCAGGTAACCACTTAGTAGGCAGAGCAAGATTACCTTTAAATTCTATAATGCTTTATGATGTATGAGGCACATTCTGTTACACTAGCTTGATCTTCTTAACAATCTGTTGAGACAGGCATTTTTATTTATTTATTTATTTTTTAAATCGAAGTATAGCTGGCTTACATATCCATTGTTTTATTTATTTATTTTTTGGCCACGCTGTGCAGCAGGCGGATCTTAGTTTCCCAACCAGGGATCGAACCTGTGCCCCCTGCATTGGGAGCGTGGAGTCTTAACCACTGGACTGCCAGGGAAGTCCCGAGACAGGCAATTTTATATTCATGTTTACAGATGAGGGAGCTGAGGCTCAGAGCGGTGTGTCACACAGCTCATAATTAAGTGCCAGGGTACTCACAGAGTTACCTTCTATTGACTACATGTGAAATGAACACTGTAAAGGATACATTTGGAAAATCCTTGCTGATCAAGCTGATAGGGTTTCTAGGTTTTTTAAAATTCAACTTTGTGACGTTGAATATATTTTCAAATGTACTAAAAAGGTACTCTCTCTCTGCTCAGTCTCACATGAAAACTTATGTTCTTCTCTGCGTCTTATGAAACTGAGACCAATTAATACATTCCTTGCATAGATACAGAAGGTCCGTGGGTGCAGTTTGTACAAACATGCCTAGATGTACATTTCAAATAAGAATAGTTTTCTCTTCCCATTTGCCTCAGCCCATTCCCCACCCTCCTTCCAGATTTCCTGTTATTTGGCTTCTTAGATGAAAGAAGTGTGTTTGCTTATCAAGATTGCTAGTTATCCAGATTGGCCCACTGCTTTCTTAGCTATCACTAGGCCCTGCAAAGGAATTAAAAGAAGAGTGAGTAAATCAGCACTGTCAGTGAAAACTCCTTGAAGATATACACTGCTCTCTGCTTCTCTCACTTCATTCACTTCCCTGCCTTTCAATTTAAAAATCAAAAAAAAGGAACGATACACAAACCTTATCACTAGCACAGTGATAATTCAGTTATCTTCACCGTAGGTGCTGACCGCTATTTTACCTCTTGGGAAAGATTAGAAATATCAGTTTATGAAACTATTTAATCTAGTTAGTGAGGGATGATATAGAGTTTCCTGGATTTGGGCCATAGTGCCATCAGTTTGTTGGTGGTGACATATTTCTGATGCTATGGTTGGCATTTAAGTTAATATGCTGCTAAAGAAAAATAGTCTTATAATGTGAGTTTATTAGTCTTCCCCTTTCCATTCCAATTCTCAGATTATTGGGATAGAAGTTGATCAGAGTTGACACCAGACATTGCTTATGAAGTGATATATTATACCCACAGTGTTTACACACAAATGTGTTTAGAAAAAGCTTTGGTGGTAGATCTAAAGACGACATATAGAAGGGGAAGTCCTTCAGTTTAACAAGATAACAGAATACTATGTTTTATTAGTTAATGTTTTTCTACTTTAATAGAAAGTTGTAATTTTTGACTTGAGAGAGTAACTAGAAATGATGAATAATTTCTCAATTAATCGCATCTAGTGCTAAAGTCTATTATGATCAAGGCACATAGAACTGTGGAGGAGTAGAACTTTAATCACCTGACAAAGACTTGAGGAGGAATCTGGAAACCTAATATATGAAGCAACAGAAAAACAGAGGCAAACTTTTTGCTCAAAAGATCAAACTTCATCCTAAAGGCAGAATCAAGTTTTTGAAATTACACATGGACTTCCGATGGAGCAAATCGTTTTTAAAAATGTTTGAAGGCAACTTACTTTGTCAAAGAATCTTAAAATAAATAAAATGTAAACTATCGCTGTTCCTCCAATTGTGTCTGGATTTTCCTGTAATATCGCAGCATCTGAAAACAAGGGACAAAAGTCTTTTCCTTCGAGGATACAATGACAGTTTGGGTAATTGCTTGGTTTCCTATGTTTTTTGTGGGTGTCCACCATAGGGGTGTTGATGCATCTGTGGTTTCCTCTTTACACGGGCGTCTGTTTTGGTCTGTGGCTGTGCCTGGATCTAGATTGTGTGCCTGTGGAGGGGTCTGCCTTTTTGCCCAGGCATCTGGGTGTGTATCTGTGTGAGTCTTTGTGCGTCTCTGCAGATGTCTATGCGTTTCTGTACTCAGTGGAATCATCCTGTGCCAATATTTAAGTTCAGTGGGATCAATAATAGCTCAAGTACCTGGTCTCCAACGGAATGTTGCTATTCAAGACCCAGCTGTTATGCAGATGAACTGAATCCTGTGTACTGGTTGGGGGAGCTGGAGCGGCTGGGCTGGGCTGGCTGCGGGTAGTCATTGATCTCCTCTGGAGAGAGTCAGCGGCAGGGGGCGGCTTCCTGGCGCAGGTGCAGGCGTGCGGAGGCGGTGGCGGCGGCGGGAGGGGTCTGAAGGTGAACTGGTTGTGTGAGCTGCTCTGCATGTCTAAAGAGGAGAGAAGGAGAAAAACACAAAATAGACACAGACTCTCTCACTTGGCAGGCAAGAAAACAGCACGGCAGACTTATCAGGATTTCAGAATAATATAACCTGTGGGGTGGGGGGAGAGTCTGAAGTTCAGTCTACTTGTAAAAATGTCACTTAACTTACAAAAACACGTGCAGCACGCTTATGAAATGTAAAACATTCACAGTCGCATTTACATGTAAATTCTTCAGGGCTATAGCAGCTCAAAAGTAAATGAGGCCGCCTCACACAATTTGTCATCGTTTCTGCTACTGAACAAATAAATCATCAACAAGACACTGAATTACAGAACAGAAGTGAGCCGATTTCCATCGGTTGCAAAAGTCTCACTTCGGAAAACACCAGTGAAAGGGACAAATTTGTTGCAAGGAAGATCATTCCACACTTCAAATAAAAGTATAAGGCCACCTTCTAGCTTTCCTCAGGAAAGGATGCTACTAGCCTGCCTACATGGGAGCAAATCCATACGTCGGAAAAACAGCTCACGAGTGTGTAACTGAACTGTGTGAGACTAATCTCTCCGCCAGCCCCCCAACTCAGAGTGCTACTTATAAAAGGGAGGCTAGAAGGAGTTTGTTCAGGTTGTTACACATATTTCCATGGCCATGCAAAGCACAGTCCACACTCCACCCACCTTTGCCACACCCTTCTAGAAGCTCTACCATATTAGCTGCAGCTTAGGCAGCAGATAGACTGTTCTTTCTGCCTGTTTGCAGAGGGGGCAGCCTGGGACAGCGGTCCTCAGACTTCTGTTGTTGTTATTGTTTGGTATTTTTCCTCCGTTTTCCTGGCAGGCACACGTACACACAGTAAGTTAGAATTTGGCCCATGAGAAATACCCCAATTAAACCTCTTTGAAAAGAAATCACTACTGTAGTTGATAACCACCTCTCTTTCACGGGAGAAACATAGCAGATGTCAAGTGATTTCTTGTAACACCAACACATTCCAGATGAACTTTGTAGACAGCATGGCTTTGTCCCACCTCCCAAATGACAGAGTTGAAAAGCAGAAAAATGCCACAGACTTTCGATGCCCAGCAAAGGGCTCAGCTGGTTTGTGCTGAGACTCACTTTGCAGTGGCTGATCATAGAAAAAAAAAAAAAATCACTCTTTTCAACCCTTCCACCTCAAACTTGAATTTTGAAGACACAGGCATCATTTTCGTATTTTAAAACGATACTAGTGCCCCAAGAGCATGACAAATTCTTGGCTGTGTTTTCTAGTACAGGTGGCTCTCCCTTTAAATAAGCTTGCTATATGAAGAACGCAACTGTACAAAAGATAAGGAGTGGTGATCATTCATTTTATACAAACAATTCCTATAGAAAGTCAGCTACCCTTGTATATTTAAAAGGAACTAAAATGCTTCATGAATTTTCTAAATCACCCCCATTACTCCAGGCCCAGCCCAAATCCCATATCCACTAAAAATATCATCACAAGTACTTAACATCTAGTTAATTTTTTTAAACCTCTGGGCTCATACTCATAACCTTAACCAGAAGCATGCTTTCCATCCTTGGGGCTCAAAGAAGCATTGAATGCTGGAACCCAAAACACCTGGGGAGACTCTAATTTTGTAGATGAGAAAACTGATGCCCAGAGAATTGCTTGTCCAGACACTTGGCAAGTTAGTGGCATGGCCAAGATCAGAACCCACACCTCCTGACTCTGGCCAATGCTCCGTTCACTGTCTTGCAGATCCCTGTAATACAAGTTCTCTTTACTTCCTTAAGATACAGAGATACAGATTCCTCCACATTTTCTGGGTTCTTCACTTATGACACACCACCTGCACTGCAGTTATTTGCTTCTATGTCTGCTCCCCTCTTAGACCGTTACAAAGGAATGCATACTGGTGTAATGGTGTGCAGCACAGCATAGTGGAAAGGGCACAGAACTTGCAGGTACGAAAAGCCTGGGTTTGAGTTCTGCCTCTACCGTTTAGAAGTTTTACCCCCTCATATGTTAAATGGAGATAATAATCCTTTTTCCTAATAATTAACTTTAATTCATGTAAAATGTGCTCAGACGTAGTATGTCAGTGACTGTCTTTTGAAGGTAGCAGGAGCATAAAATTTTAAGACTGGAGAATTCCTTGGTGGTCCAGTGGTTAGGATTCCGCCCTTTCACTGCTAGGAGTCTGGGTTCAGTCCCTGGTCAGGGAACTAAGATCCCGCAAGCAGCGCAGCACGGTCGAGAAAAAAAAAAAAGAGACTGGAGTTGACCATAGGAATCACCCAGTTCAGCCCTCCCTCATTCCCTCTCCATTTTACAGCTGAGGAACCCAAGGCTCAGAGAGGTGAAGTGATTTGTTCAAAGTCATTCACCTTGTATGAATTTGCCTGCCTACGTCTGATGATTCCCAGCCCAGAACTCTTTGCATTATACTACTCCAGAAAATAAATGACTCTCTTCTCTGACTTCAACACTTACTATTTTTATCATAAAATTGGCCTCTGAGTTTGTAATTTTACAACATTCCCTTGCTATTCCATGTTTTTGTCCTATCTCCCCAAAGGGACAACATGTTTCTTAGAGCAAATCACCTTCTACCTTTCTTGAATGCCACGTAAGATTGAGCACAGTGCTGGGTACAGAGTAAGATACCTAAAAGTGTTTTTGTTTTTGTTTTTGTTTCTTGCGGTATGCGGGCCTCTCACTGTTGTGGCCTCTCCCGTTGCGGAGCACAGGCTCCGGACGCGCAGGCTCAGCGGCCATGGCTCACGGGCCCAGCCGCTCCGCGGCATGTGGGATCTTCCCGGACCAGGGCACGAACCCGTGTCCCCTGCATCGGCAGGTGGACTCTCAACCGCTGCGCCACCAGGGAAGCCCCTCCCTAAAAGTTTTTATTGATAGCAAAGTGTTTCACTGGTCTGTGGGACCTAGAGAACCACCCTTAAGGTTCCCTTGGCTCTTCCGTTCTGATATAGCCACTGGATTTCTAGACAGCTCATAGAGCACTAGGTTTCCCCCTTGGAGGTCTCAGGGACATCTCTCCCAGAGCCATGGGGAAGGACAATGATACCCTGAAGAGGGTGCTTAAAATCATGCCCTCTAAGATGCGAAGAGAGCAGCAGTGACACTCTACAGATTTGTCACCTAAATACATGAACTTAATGATGCAAGGAAGGGAAGCAAAAGGTGGGAGCCCAGAGTTAGAAAGAAAAGGAATCAGTTTTAGGTCTTGTGTTCAGAACACCTTCCAAGCAATACGTGTGACATCTACTAGCCTAATGAGTAGGTGTTTGTCAGTACAGTTGTTCGAAAGAAAGAAAGTTCCTGTTCAGTACAATTGTTCAAAAGAAAGGATCACTCATTATCATTTGGATTTACTGCTTGTTGGATTTCCTCAAAATCTTTGCAACTCCTTTCTAACTATGAAAAATGATAAAAATTCTACTTCATTGAAAAGTACAATCATTCTATTATTATAACATATTATATCATTTCTTCCACAGGTAGTACTGCTTTGTATAGTCATTATGATTATATATATCGATTATATGTATTGAAAACATATATTTTGATTATATATATGTATATTTTTATTTATATCTATTTTATTGTCTATTTTTGTTTCCACATTTTAAATATGCAGAGGTTTCCCTACTTGTTAATACTGTCTTTAAAATTCAGAATATTGGACTGAGTGGAATATATCCGGACCTTAAGCCTTTATGAAATGCAAATCATCTCGGCTTCATTCTTTTTTTCACCTCAAGAAAAAGATGGGGAATGCACTGGTTCCCTCCCAAATGAAGTAATTTAATCCTTGGGCTCCATGAAATGGGACTTCTCAACATTAAATACTAATAAAAAATACATTAGGGTTCAGTGTCAGGAGCTCTAGAACACCAGTTCCAAGGGGTCAAGAGTCACATGCACTCACTTCCAAACGTATCTGGCAACCATACATTTCTGTGCCCAAGGGAGAGACGCAAGGGAGAAGGGGGGAGTAGTGATTATGCAAATATGGGTATCCAGACATACTTATAAAGCTTTCTGAAAGTAAATTAAGTTTTCAGATGGAAAGGTCTAATTCACATAATACACTTGGGTGGGAGCCAGTTTCAGGTTTAAGGTCCTAAAATAACTTGGAAAGAACATCTCTCGGGGGGTGGGGGGGTAGGAGTCCTCCAAACTCTATATCCAAGGCATTTTAGGTGTGGCAGAGCTGTTAACTGAAGTATAAGCCTTCAGAAAAAACATTATCCCTGTTGTCAAAAGGTAAGTGGGAGAAGAAAGCTGTCATGCATAGACTTTTTTTTTTCTCTTTTTCTGCAAATAAACCTTCTTCTGGATCATGTGTTAGAGAAACTTTTCACCAGAAATTAGAATATATCTGCCCAGAAACACTGTGTGGGAACTTCTCAAGGTATCCGCCAGGGTGTTTTACCCCTTTCATTTCATTAACACATATGGTCAATTCAGCTATAAGGTGATGTTTGCATTTTGAAAATTCATTGCATATCACAAAATCATGCATGGGTAAGGGGCTTATGGGAAAAATGGGGTTTGGGCACAATATCTGAATGTGCTTGTGAAAGTGGGTGTCAGAAGGGTTGCAACCTGTGAGTTATTGTGAAGTGGTGGAAGGAGGGTTATCTGAATCAGACAGAAAGTTCTAACACCAGATGTGGATGGGCAAGGCTTCTAATACATGTGGTGAACGAAGATAGCTGGTGGATGTTTCAGATGTAAGCATGTGTGCATTTTGTGTATTCCTCCATGGCTCTATCTGCTGTATGCAGTTTCCTGCACTCACCTAGTATTTTTAACAGATGGATCGCACATATGCAAACATGCAATTTCTCTTACGTTCAAATTGTTCTCAAATATACCGATAGCATGGGAACAAATTAATGTTTTCAAAACATGCACTGTAGCAGAACTGACTGTACAGGCAAAATAACTTTCGGTAGGTGTTAAAAAAAATATTGTCATTAATATGGTAAAGTCAAATAGATAATTTTTCTTGAACAATTTGACCAAAGTGGACACAGGCCTAGTTTTTTAAACTCCATGTACTTAATTAATTAATTGATCATCTTTTCTATAGTGACACTATGACAATATCCCCCAAAATATGTTTTTTCCTAAAGTCACTATACAGTATACGTTGCAAAAGGGGGCGCATATATTCCTATAGTTCTAGGAAAAGGTCACAGAAGGTCTGTACTTTCTCACTTTAGTCTTTGTTTCATTATCCCATTGGCCAAAGCAGGGATAGCTCCACAATGCTTTGACTGCAATTCTGGAATTGAAAAAATATCTGAAAATGGAGGGTTTTTTTCCTAACTTATTGGTGGGAAAACCTAACCAGAACTGATATGAGGATATTTACAGTCTTTATGTATTTCATTTAGTGAATTCTCCTACCTTTAGATACAAAAATACTGATGCATTTTATTAAGAGGTGCTGGCCCACATCCCAATCCAGGGGTTGCACAACAGACAGTATATATTTATACCATTGCTTTTATAAAGTCTGAAAAATTCTAAATTCTGAAACAAGTGGACCCCAAAGATTTTGGATAAAGGATTATGGGGCTGTATTTAACCACCTCTCTGAACTCTTATAAGGCAAAATTAATTAATACTTCCGAAGACCTTAGTAATCTACCTGAGCAAAGAACATCAGGGCACCAAGGGTTATGGCCATAACTACTTATATCAAGTCTCTTGAGGCCAATTGTAAGCCTTTGGTTCCTTGGGTTGGTTTTCTGAGCTGTTCTCCCTCCCAGGAAGGAGAGGGGATATAAAAAAAACAGGTTTAAAAGAAAGAAGAGAGGTTTATTAGTAATATTAACTATTCCTACTAATTCTAAATGTATCAATATATTACTACTTTATAGTACTTGTCACAAGGAGCTTTCACAACCGGTGAGGACATAGTTTATACATTTGCATGTTATGGCTAATATCCATTAACTTGATAGTGTTCAGGGATCATCAAATTAGTCTTAAGTGTATCTGGCTGTGGACATTTCTGTTCTTAACCTTATAATTATTATTAGAGGCTCAAAGAATATGAAGGTAAGAAAATTGATTTTCCAAAGAAAATTGAACAAGTATACCTTATTACTCTTCTGGCTCAAATAATACTGCCTTAATATTAATATGCTAACAACCTTTAATAAAAGCAGATTCATTAGTTAAATAAACCATTAGATTGAGAACAGAAATAAAGTCTATTACATAGCTAATGCTTAATAGGTATTTGTGTGTATGTATTAGCATGTGAATGAGTGAGACACAGAAAACAACAGAAAGAGGCAGAAGGAAAGAGAAACAGAGAGAATTTGCAATGAAAGCAGATGACTGCAGGAGAGTCACAGAAGCCCTGCGGGGAAAGCCAACAATAATAAATTATAATGTCATCCAGTTTACATGGTTTCAATCGGGTTCTGGATTACTGCCCTCTGCCTGCTCCCGAGCCCTGCAGTGTTTTGTACTATCTTTGAGATTGTAAAGTCCATCCCTTTGAGGACTTTGAATGGTCCTCTCACTAAGCCAGCAAGTAAGAGAATATGCTCTATTAATTTTTGTCAGTTAAGTTGATCTTCGTTACAACCACTAGAAATAAAGGTCAACAGTGAAGCACCTACTATCCTTTGACATGTTTGTGCTGAAACACATATTTGCACTTCAGTCTCTCCATAAGCTGATGCTTATCTTCAAAGGATGTGCTAGTCTACCTCCAGAAAACCTAAACTTTCTATCTTCTAGGTCTCATTAATCTCTTTTCCTGTTTTCCAGTGTGTTGTACAAGCATAACAAAGAGTTAAATATCCACAAGGCAGGACTCCCGCAATCCATTTCTCCTTGTCTCTGTTTTTGGGGGAACCCAACTGTGCTGCACGCTGTATTGGCTCTACATAGTGCAATTAGCCAATCTCAGGCATAATAGTCAATATTCCTGCCAATAAATGCCTGGTCTGTTAACTCAGTCAACTCTCTGACATAGATTAAGACAAACAAACTAGGACTTTACAACCAAAAAAAAAAAAGAGAGGACTGTGGCTAAATGCTATTTTGCTTAAATTACTAATGTAAATGTTTAAACTATCTAATTTTCTTGGTTGTGAAAATACAAGAAGAATACATCTTTGCTTATGTTTTTAGAGTAATTTGGCAGTGTTAAAAAAAAAGAAAAGAAAAATGAATCCAATACATTTATTACCTATTTATTTTTCTAAGCAGAATGGTAAAGAGCTACTTCATGGCACAATTTGGAATTTTAAATGTCAAATTCTAAATATTAATATATGATATTAACAATTAAAATTAGTGGTTGGCCAAAGCCTTTTCCACTATGGTCTTGAAGGAAACTCTGTTATTCATTATGTATGAAACATGAAATAGATAATTGCCCTGTTTTATCTTATGCTGACAATGATGCTGTGGCTTCCATTATTAGTCAGTGAAGTATATCAAAAAGAAAATATAAAAAAGTAATGATCCTTAAAAGTTCATATTTAGTTTATACTCAAACTAAAGTCGTATGTAGGTATTTCAATTATTTTCAGTCCCCAAGTTCATTATTTATTTGCAAGTAGGTAATGGAGGGTTATGAATTAATTGACAGTGAATCATTTAATAAATTAGCTAATAACAGATATTATGGAATTTTACAAAGTTTTCATTTTCAGAGCTTCATTTTTTATTAGACTATTAAAAATGGTCACCCTATATTTGTTCAAAATGCAATGGATGAAAATCATTCTAATGTTATTTATGAAAATGGAATTCTGAATGTTTGAAGCACAAATTAAGAAAACATTGTGACCTGTGTCTAAAGCTCTAAGAAAAATATTTTTCAAACTACCATATGTTAAATAATGAGGGCAAACTATATTGAGTAATAAAAAACAAAAAGCAAAAGACAAAACATTCCTAGAGGATAAAAAGAAAGCATGGAGAACTAGGAAAGGCTGGGGCAAGTTTTAGCCCCTCCACCCCAAGCTTTTCTTTTCAAAAAAAGACTGAAGAAAAAGTTCTTATTATTAACCATTAATAATGTTACATTAAACACCATCTAACAATCATTGTCTGGCTATTTGATGAGAAAGTTCCCCCATACCCTGTAGGTCCTCCCCCATGAACAACAGGGACCCACAGATGCCCAGTGGAGTGGTGGAGAGGGGTTCCAACATCTATACTTGGAGACTCAAAACATACGTAGTCTCCACCAGGGACAATGGGAAGAGACAGCACTGTTACGGCAGTATTTACAAGACCCAGATGATTCTCAAATTTCACCCATGTTTTGGTCTGTTGCACTAACTCAGCAGTTCTCTGCTACAGGATCTAAATAAACCAATGTTTTGCAATCGCCTGTTACTACAATAGAGGACTAAAGTTCACAGACAACTTATTTTAAAAATGGTAGATGAAAGTGAATTCAAGGTGATACCTCTAATACACTCTGAGTTACATTTGGATATGCTTTTCTGGATGGGAGAAAAAGGGGTGGGGCTAGAGTTAGTGCTAGTAATTGGGTACAACTCTGATCCCATAAACCAGTTCCATATCACATGCTTGTAAAATGAGTCTATGCATATAACAGGGATGATGAAAGTTTGGTTATTCTCACCCCCAAAAAAGAAAATGGCGAGGGGTGAATTGGGAAAAAAACCTTGGCATTTTCACAGGAGTGTTTTATACATGTACATGTTATTCAAATATATTGGAGCCAAATAAAAGGAGAATTGTGATATAAAACACTACTGGCTTCCATCAACCATTCTGCAGGATATCTTTTGGATTACTGAGGGAATCTCCCAAAAGGTATGGCTGAGAAGCGATAGTTCTGCAGGAAGGAGAGAGTATGTTTTATTTTTGTCATGCATTCAAGCGTTGCATCTACTTGTCATATATCAAGACCCAGGTCTGAATCATCTTTATAGCTCCCACACACTTAGCTCATAATTTTATTCAATACAGCTTTATAATTTTGTTTGCAAATTTAATTAATTTGAATGAATTCAAAATTTTAAAGTTTGAATTCAATTAAAATTTATTTTTAAAAAACCAATTATAGCCACTATGGTGGGAGAGTATTTGATGATGACAAATACCTTATTTGACTGAATTTTTCACATTCCTACCAGCTGTTTTGGCATTGTGTGGGCACAGCCTTTATCTGAAGTTTTCTGCCTGAAGTGTTCTGAAATGTTCATTGATTAATTCACTCATTATTACAAATTTTCATTTTCTTGTTTTTCAACATGTTATTTTAGTGAGACGTTAAATAGAGTTAATTTTTGGAGAGGTGCCAACATTAAGACCTATTAGTAAGCCTGCCTTATAAACTTTGTTTATGCTAAGCTACGCATATTTAACTCATTTTATTTTTCCTTCAAATTCTGATTCATTCCCTCAATTACATTACTGCTTATCTCCCTGGACTCCCTCCAATTTAACTAGGTCTTTATGGTTCCCCAAACAAAATGCAATATTCTGGAAGAACATTGCCCAGAATACAAAAAAGTTATCTGAAAAATTCTTTTGTAATGATGTCTTTTCACATGTATCCTCAAATTATGTATAGATTGCACTTGAGACTTCATTAACTGGAAGATGGCTAATAAAGTCATGAGAAAGCGGCTCAATTAGGAAATATACTGATATATTGGTATAGATGTGTCTGCTAGAGGATCAAGTGAAAGGTCCCACAAAAATAAGCAAATTAGTGCAATCTATTAATATAACGTTAGACTTGAATGAACAACTGGTGAATTCAGACAAGTTCCTCCCAACTCTCACCCACTGAGATTTAATGTATAGATGCCTTAGGAAAACTAACAAATTAACTTGTCTCAAGAGGAAGAGTGTCAGCCTGCACAAACAGAAGGAAAAATGAGAACATATGTTGAGGAAACTATGAATATCTGAGACTGCAGTAACAAATAAATATAAATGGTAATCCTAGAAATTAAGAAAATATTTCATAGGTAGTGATTGATCAGTGTTTGCTTTAAGAAAGTATCTTAAGCAACTTAATTCTTAGTTAAGGTCATTTAAATAACCTTTTTCAAACGGTACTCAGGGGAAACATTTTATGTATGATAGATGAGATGCTGAGAGGGACAGAGGATTTAAACACACATTGCTTATGTGAAGCAGTTCTCA
Source organism: Aethalodelphis obliquidens (assembly GCF_003676395.1). Classification (NCBI taxonomy): domain Eukaryota; kingdom Metazoa; phylum Chordata; class Mammalia; order Artiodactyla; family Delphinidae; genus Aethalodelphis; species Aethalodelphis obliquidens. The sequence goes on along the minus strand of NW_020838021.1, from coordinate 4,536,048 downwards.
AAGAGACCTCTTGTAGTGCCTGAAACCAGTGAATGAGTGCACAGAAGCTCCTTCCTGTGTATTAATAAGGGGGATCTGCACCAGGCCAAACTGCAGTGTGATCTGGGTTCATGGTGGGGTGTGATGACAACCTGGACTTGACTCAAGTTTGCTTTGTCAACTGCAAAAGATACTGAATAAAATTTGAACACAGGCATGTGTACACGGCTCCATTTGCCTCCCTTGTACTTCATGAAAACAAGCCTTGATTTGGTGGTTGGTAGCCTACACAGAGTGAAATGTCTAACGGGGAAAAGAACATAGTATTACAGGATTGCTGTCTTTTGTACTCCCAGATTCATTAGCATTTGGAAATAGCTTATGTAAAGCATAATTCTGTGACTCAGTCATATCATGCAGGGTAAATGTCCAACCAGCTCCCGGATCTTCAAGTTCTTGCTATGGCCACACTAGGGAAATGTCCCCTTATCTCTCTGCACAATACAAGTTCTAGGTGTTTCCCATTTATTCCCACTTAGGGGATTTACATGGGCAAATTGGGCCACAGTATACCACAGGGCCTTCTAGTAGTAATCACAAAAAGTCAGTTGCAGGCTTCCCTGGTGGCGCAGTGGTTGAGAGTCCGCCTGCCGATGCAGGGGACACGGGTTCGTGCCCCGGTCCGGGAGGATCCCACATGCCGCAGAGCGGCTGGGCTGGTGGGCCATGGCCGCTGAGCCTGCGCGTCCAGAGCCTGTGCTCCGCAACGGGAGAGGCCACCAACAGTGAGAGGCCCACGTACCGCACACACACACACACAAAAGTCAGTTGCAGGTCAAGGTATAGAAATAAAAGGTCAAGTGTGAACCACTATTGAAATATACTTTTGGGGGGTGACTTCCTTGGTGGCACAGTGGTTAAGAATCTGCCTGCCAAGGCAGGGGACACGGGTTCAAGCCCTAGTTCAGGAAGACCTCACATGCCCTGGAGCAACTAAGCCCGTGTGCCACAACTACTAAGTCTGCGCTCTAGAGCCCGTGAGCCACAACTACTGAGCCTGCAAGCCACAACTACTGAGCCCACGAGCCACAACTACGGAGCCCGTGAGCCACAACTACTGAAGCCTGCACGCCTAGAGCCCGTGCTCCGCAACAAGAGAAGCCACCACAATGAGAAGCCCACACACTGCAACGAAGAGTAGCTCCCACTCGCCGCAACTAGAGAAATCCCGTGTGCAGCAACAAAGACCCAACGCAGCCAAAAATAAATAAATAAAATAAATAAATTTTAAAAAAAGAAATATACTTTTTTTTAAAAGTAGGGCTCATATCTTACTAATATGTTATTACTGCTTATAATGTGCAAAAGAAATGACAGAGGAGCCAAATCAGAGAGGGAATTAAACCTAATTAGTTATGGAACACCTTTCATTCAGTAGCAGAAGACAAAGGAGAGGGTGTCTTGGTTTCATTTGTTTATTTTCAATAAGGTGAAACAAGTATAGAGTACTTTCTCTAGTACTCATCTACTTAGAGAACTCAATCTGCACATAACTTGTTTAAATTTGTAAGTACATCCTGACATTTCCAAATGACAGACTTTAAGATGAGATCAATCTGAGTTTAAATCATAGCTCTGCCGTTTACTATCAGTTTGATGTTGAGCAATCAAACCTTTTTGAGACTGTATTTCCTTATCTGTAAAATAGGGATAGTACTAAACATCTCTTAATGTTTTTGTGAAAATTAAATGAGGTCATGTGTATAAAACACTTAGTAGAGTACCTGGCACATAGTAACCACTAAATAATATTATTAAATGAATGATCAGTTATTGAATCCAGCAAAATCTATAAAATTCAAGCACTAGCTAGTAAGTAACCTAAGAAAAAAATCTGATTCTAAGCTTTTTGATTATTTAAAACTTCTCCATTATAGTTAAAAAATATTTTACAATTTTCACACGTTTCTTATTTTCTTCCCAACGGTTCTAAGAAGCTATTATTGAAATCATGAGTCAATATAAGAACAGTTGAATCCTATCCTTTCCTCTTCCTCCAAGCCACACCAAACACTCTCTATTGATTAGCTTTATTATGCTCTCAGTCCCTTTTACTTCAGATAACAGACTCTATTTCTAAATGATAACACCTCGGGATTTTAACATTAGAGCAAAGGATGTGAAGAAAAACCATTTTCATGAATACAACATTAGTGCTTTGTATTTAGGAAGCAGCTTTCACCTGCATCTCTTAAAGACCTTCAGAATATTATCTGATGCTTTATTCACTGGGCCAAGCTGCAAACAAAACTGCCTTTCAATGAAGTTCGTCAAAGTACATAAAACCCCACGAGGGAAGGAACTGTAGATAGCTGGTTAAAGTGTCAAGAATATTCAGAGACATTTACAAATAGTATATACGAAAATATCAGTGAACAAACTATGATTACTACTTAGAAGTATGGGGTCCCATAGGTATAGCTTTCATTGTAAATACATACACAGGAACTTTGTTGTATTGGCACTGAGACCAACATCCGCATTATATGCTAATGATATTTGATCAATTTTGTAACCTATATATATAAACATTGCATATTAATGATAGTCCCTAGTACATATAAAAAGCATGGGCGGGCTTCCCTGGTGGCGCAGTGGTTGAGAGTCCACCTGCCGATGCAAGGGACACGGGTTCGTGCCCCGGTCCGGGAAGATCCCACATGCTGCGGAGTGGCTGGGCCAGTGAGCCATGGCCGCTGAGCCTACGCATCCGGAGCCTGTGCTCCGCAACGGGAGAGGCCACAACAGTGAGAGGACCGCGTACCGCAAAAAAAAAAAAGCATGGGTGTCAGACCAGAATTGTATGCCAAGTACTTAGCACAGTGCCTGGTCCTCAATTAATGTTAGTTACCAAAATAATTATTATTGTAATTATTATCATTATGAATTTAGATTAGGAAAACCGTTTTCTTTAAAAGGATTCGGTGAAAGCTTACCTGTATTCACATAGTTGATGCTGCTGCTAAAATATGTACCTGTGAACTAAGAAGGAAAGAAAAACTCACCCCCTTTCTCTCTAGGAAGAGCAGCTCAAGATGGAGAGAGGCATGGCTACTTGCACGTTGAGACCTCTTCCAGCCTTCCGACTGGAATCATTTACACAGTGTCTGTTTGTCACAGAGACTATGGTTGTGGATATGTCATTAAAACACATGGGTAATTCTGGGGGGTAGGGGAGGGGAGACTGTATCAAGTGAGAGCCTTTTTATAATCCAAATGAAATAACTGACAGAGTTTTAATCAATTGTATTGGTGCCATGAAAACACGTTAGTCTACACACATTCACAGTGGAGATACCATCAGCTTCATTTACTGCTTCTTAGGGTTATTATTTTTGGTCCTCTATACTCTATTATTGTACCTTCTTGTTCACATAACTAATATGTTGTGAAATTGGACTATGAAAAAAATATTAAGAATGTGGGATTATGAAAGTCTTCTGAGGCGATGAATAATTTCCACTTCTTTGAAGAAAATGCATTGTTTTAAAGTCATATATTGTTCCGCCTTTAGAGATGACGAATATGAGGCTTAATGAAGTAAAGAACCTGGTCCAAGGCCTTGATACCATAGTACTGAACTAACTCCATTAGCTGCCACTCAGCCATCTCTCCTGGGATTCCAAGCAAATCACACCAAGGGTGCTTCTATCACACTTGCCATTCATATTTATAGCAACCAATGAAGATAAAATGCTGTGACTGAATTAGCTATGTAACAACTCATAATGAAATCTAGGTAGTGGGTTACTCTATTTGTAAACCCAGTTCAGTATGCTCGTTCACACATCATTAAGTGCTTCTTTTTAATTCTCAGTAGCAAATATCCTCATTTCAGAAGTGTCTATATAATTTATGTGATCCTTATTAACAGTCTTTAACTTAGTTGGTATATCATTTTATCCGAAGTTGATCCTGAAAATATCAGAAAAGATTGCTTAATGGGCTTGCTTTAAAAAGACAACTGAGCAATTTATTTATGTTATTTTTCTTCCTTCACGTTAAAACCTAATCATATTTATTAATGAAATACTATGGCTCTAAAATAAATTCTTGTACAACTGGCACTCATGATGACCATCTCTCTATGGAGAGTACAAAATTGGTTTCAAACACATGTTATTAAAATAAAATGGATTTCCTTCAACTACGAATCACACGTAGGGATTTTCGTTTACTAAATATGTGTTAGAGTTACAACAATGGATAATCATGAGGATGGCTTAAGTTAGGGTAGTTCAAGTAGCAACCCTAGAAGTAGTACCACTACATGTCACTCAGTAAAATAGCTCTAACGGTTGGCTATATTATACAAATCCATAGTGTAATGCTTCATGGATATGTCAAAATCTAAACTCTAAAAATGCTAGGGATATTAGAGGTGGCTTTTATTTTTAAAGAGGAATTAAATGTTATTTTGTATTTTATGGATTTTAGTAACTCGTTATGCATCAATTACTGTATTCTTTATAACACAACCATTCTAATGTAATTTGTATTGCGCTTCCATTTGAAAGACCTGAAAATGTAAAAAAAAAAAAAAAAAAAAAGGAAAAGAAACCAAAACACAACATTCTCTAACACCATATACAAAAATAAACTCAAAATGGATTAAAGGCCTAAATGTAAGACCAGAAACCATAAAACTCCTAGAGGAAAACATAGGCAGAACACTCTTTGACATAAATCGCAGCAATATCTTTTTGGATCTGCCTCCTAAAGCAAAGGAAATAAAAGCAAAAATAAACAAGTGGGACCTAATTAAACTTAAAAGCTTTTGCACAGAGAAGGAAACCATCAACAAAACGAGCTACTGATTCAGACAAACTACTGAATGGGATAAAATATGCGCAAATGATATGATCCATAAGGGGTTAATATCCCACACGTATAAACAGCTCATACAACTCAACATCAAAAAAACAAACAACCTGATTTAAAAATGGGCAGAAGAACTAAATAGACATTTTTCCAAAGAGGAAATGCAGATGGCCAACAGGCACATGAAAAATGCTCAACATTGCTAGTCATCAGGGAAATGCAAATCAAAACCACAATGAGGGGACTTCCCTGGTAGTCCAGTGGTTAAGAATCCACCTTTCACTGCAGGGGGCATGGGTTCGATCCCTGGTCGGGGAACTAAGATCCCACATGCCACGATGCAACTAAACCCACATGCGGCAACTACAGAGCCCATGCACCACAAAGAAGAGCCTGTGTGCTGTAATGAAAGATTCCACATACCGCAACTAAGACCTGACGTGGCCAAAGATAAAATAAATAAATATTTTTTTAAAAACCCACAATGAGATATCACCTCACACCTGTCAGAATGACTATCATCAAAAATAACACAAATAGCCAACATTGGTGAGGATGTAGAGAAAAGGGAACCCTTGTACACTGTTGGTGGGAATGTAAATTCATGCAGCCACTGTGGAAAACAGTATGGAGGTTTCTCAAAAAACTAAACATAGAACTACCATATGACCCAGCAATTTCACTCCTGGGTATATACTGGAAGAAAAAAAAACACTAATTCAAAAAGATACATGCACCCCAATGTTCATAGCAGTATTATTTACAATTGCCAAGCTATGGAAGCAACATAAGTGTCCATAAACAGATGAATGGATAAAGTAGATGTGGTATATATACACAATGGAATACTACTCAGCCATAAAAAAGGAAATGTTGTCATTTGCAGCAACATGGATGGACTTGGAGGGTATTATGCTAAGTGCAATACGTCACACAGAGAAAGACAAATACTGTATGATATCACTTATATGTGGAATCTCAAAAATACAACAAACTAGTGAATAAAACAGAAAAGAAACAGACTCACAGATACAGAGAAAAAACTAGTGGTTACCAGTGGGGAGAAGGAAGGGGGGAGGGGCAATATAGGGGTAGAGGAGTAAGAGGTAAAAACTATTAGGTATAAAATAAGCTACAAGGATATATTGTACAACATGGGGAACATAGCCAATTTTTTATAATAACTATAATTGGAGTATAAAAAGTTTACAAATTGTGAATCCCTACACTGTATACCTGTAACTTATATAATACTGTATAGCAACTATACTTCAATTAAAAAAAAGCAAAAAACAAAACCAAAAACAAACCCCTAATGCCCTAAACATTACAACAAGTTTGTTTATCCAGGAATCCAATGAGCAGAAGTATCAGAACAACATATTTTTCCTAAAAATTACTTTTTAAATGATTGTTCATTCTGTGAAGCAAAGGAAACAACCCGCAGAATGAAAAGGCAATCTATGAAATAGGAGAAAATATTTTCAAACCATATATCAGATCAGGGGTTAATATACAGAATATGTAAAGAACTCCTATAATTCAACAACAACAAAAAATCTTATTTTAAAATAGGCAAAGGAAGTGCAAAGACATTTATCCAAAGAATATGTACAAATGTCCAACAAGGCTACAAAAAGATGTTCACCATCACTAATCATCATGAAAATGCAAATCAAAACCACAATGAGATATCGCCTCATATCCATTAGGATGGCCACTATCAAAAAATAGAAAATAATGAGTGTTGGTGAGGACATGGAGAAATTAGAACTTTGTGAAGTGTTGATGGGAAGAATGTAAAATGTTGCAGTGCTATGGAAAATAGTATGGAGGTTCTTCAAAAAATTAAAAATAGAATTACCATATGATCTAGCAATCCCACTTCTGGGTGTACATCCAAAATAATTGAAAACAGGATCTCAGAGAGATATTTGCACACCCGTGTTTATTGAAGCATTAGTCACAATAGCCAAAATGTGGTAGCAACGTCAATGTCCACTGGTGGATGAATTGAAAAGAAAAATGTGGTATATACACACTATGGAATACTATTCAGCCTCAATAAAGAAGAAAATCCTGTTGTATGCTACAATATGAATGAACCTTGAGGATATTATACATGAAATAAGCCTGTCACAAAAATACTGCATGATTCTACTTATATGCAATATCTAAAGTAGTAGTCAAACTATTAGAAGATGAATGGTGGCTTCCAAGGGTGGAGGGGAACTGGGGAGCTGTTCAATGGGTATAGAGTTTCAATTTTGCAAGATTGAAAAAGAGACCCACTGCAAAACAATGTGCATATAGTTAACACAAACAACACCACTGTACACTTAAAAATGGTTAGGACGGTAAATTTTGTATGTTCTTTTACCTCAATAAAAATGTCATGCCATTCTCCCACTAACTGAATCTTTATTTTACCTTAGTCATATAGTCATAGTGTGATAATGTGGGTTAGTGATATCACAGTGGCCAAATCCAAGCATTATGGACAGGATGGACAAATTGTAATAGATGATGACATGGTCATCATCATAGATCTTGCTGGTAATACAAGAATTGTGGTGTTCCTGGCCATTTATGCTTTAATGGGCAAGAATAGTTTTAATGCACTGAATTGTGTAAATATGTACAGCCTATTCCTTAATTTATACAATGGAAAGAGAAAACAAGTGATTGCATTTGGAAAATTTGGGCCAAATATTTACATAAATAGAATGATAAGCAGCCAACTCTCTTCATCAGATCAGGCTGCTATAACAAAATGCCATAGACTGGGTGGCTTAAGCAATAAAAATTTATTTTCTCACAGTTCTGGAGGATAGAAGCTTCAGATCAAGGTGCCAGCATGGTCAGTTTCTGGCCTTACTTGTAGATGGCCACCTTCTCACTGTGTCTTCACATGGCAGGGAGAGAGAGAGAGAGAGAGAGATGGAGGGAGGGAGAGAGAGAGGGAGGGAGGGAGGGAGGGAGAGAAACCTCTCTGATATCTCTTCTTATTAAGGCAATGATCCCATCATTAGGGCCCCTCCCTCATGACCTCACCTAAACCTAATAATCTCCCAAAGGCTCCATCTCCAAATATATCACATTGGGGGTTAGGGCTTCAGCATATGAATTTTGGAGGGATGCAATTCATTCCATAGCATTCTGCTCCTGGTCCCCCCAAATTCATGTTCTCACATGCAAAATATTTTCACTCCATTCAAACAGCTCCAAAAGTCTTAACACATTCCATCATCAACTCAAGTCTAAAGTCCAAATTCTTATCTAAACATCATCTAAATCACATTTGGGTGAGACTAGAGATATCATTTATCCAGAGACAAAAAAAAAAAAAAAAAAAGGGAAGGAAGGAAAAAAGAAAGAGAGAGAGAAAGAAAGAAAAGCAAGGAAAGAAAAGAGAGAGAAAAGGAGTGCTAGTTCTCTGGTGTCTCTTGTTATAAGGGCACTAATCCCATCATTACGACCCTGCCCTCATGACCTCGTCTAAACCTAATTTTCTCCCAAAGGTCTCATCTCCAAATACCATCACATTAAGGGTTAGGATATCAACATATGAATTTGGGAGGGGGGATGGGACACAATTCAGCCCCTAGCGCCAACATATTCCTTAATTGATCTGGATAATAATATATAAATACTAAATAAACATTTTCTAAGACTCATGCTTTAAAATCTTATTTTCTACCATATTTTGCATTCCATAATATGTTTCATACTTCCTAAAAGTGTTGATTTAAAAAATTATTTGTCACTATACTTTACCATCCCACACTATATGGCATAATTTATGAGCTAACATCCCTTTAAAAATTGTTATGCTCATTTAGAATTAGGATATCTAAACACTGATATAATTAATGTAGAACAGATCAGGTCTCAGACTTCCCGAGTAAATGGTTTTCTACTGTATTTAATTACTCTCAGTTCTCTGACACAGAGAGAAGTGCAAACATCATTCCATTTACATATCATTCTCATTATAAGATGTGGTAAAGTATTATGATTTTACAGTTGCTGGTGCAATACATAAATACATTTAAATATAAGACGAAAATGAAGCACAGAAAATTTATGTTATTTGCCCAAGATCACACGGTCAAACAAGGGTGGCATTTCTGATGAAGGTAGCTTTACTCCATGTCATAATCACTTTCCACCTTTATACAAAATGATCAGCATCTTATGTCTTTCCCAAAACACACTATAGGCTGAACTAAGGAAGAACAAAAGATACATGTGTGTATTCTTTACTGACTAACCTTATTCCAAAGATTACAGACATAGAGCTGCCATTCAACCCTTTCATCCTTCCCCTAACATAGGCATTGGCCTGAAAAATCACCATAAGAAACAATGGGTGGTCATCAGAGACGGTAATACAACCGACACAGGGGGAGGGGAAGCACATTCATATGAACCTAACTGACTTAACCAGCAAGGAACAGTAAAGAGTGATACAGTTAAAAAGAGAGAGCAAGAGAACAGACGCATCTATAAGGTTTCACAGAAAAGTTGAGTGATAGGGAAGGGAAGTGGCCTGAGTGAAAGGGATCAGAGTTTGTTGGTGGCTTAGTGAATGACATGTGGGAATGGCAAGGTGGCAGGAGCAAATAATGAGATAAAAGATGGGACACAAAACTATACACATGTTAATGCTGAGTTAATATTTTCCCTACTCCAACCCGGTTATTTAATTCTCTAAATAAGCATTTATAGACTACTTATTAAGGGTTAGGCATGTTTTATACACAAGATATAATGGTGAAAGTGAATGTCACAGCTCTCAAAAGCTCACAGTGTGATGGGTTGGGGGCCGGAGCATGGGGGACAGACATGTATACAGTTAAAGCATATCACAAGACCATAGTTTTTTTTTTTTTTTTTTTTTTAAGACCATAGTTTTTTAAGTGCCAAGTCCATTCGTTTTAGAAGTATTTTCTTATTGCTGTAAATTATTTTCCATGAATCTACTATAACTTTTTATACTGAACTAACAGTATCTTGTTTTAATACCTTATAAATACTATTAATCCAAGATACTAGAAAGAAGTTCAATAAAACCAAATTACATGTTAAATCTTCAGCTTACATAAGAAAGCTTATTTCTATTATTTTATTTTATTTTATTTTATTTTATTTACTTATGGCTGCATTGGGTCTTTGTTGCTGCGCTCAGGCTTTCTCTAGTTGCGGTGGGTGGGGTTACTCTTTGTTGTGGTGCATGGGCTTCTCATTGCAGTGGCTTCTCTTGTTGTAGAGCACGGGCTCTAGGCAGGCAGGCTTCAGTAGTTGTGGCATGCAGGTTTCAGTAGTTGTGGCACATGGGCTTAGTTGCTTCGCGGCTTGTGGTATCTTCCCGGGCCAGGGATCGAACCCGTGTCTCCTGCATTGGCAGGCGGATTCTTAACCACTGCACCACCAGGGAAGCCCCAAGAAAGCTTATTTCTATTATCATGCAGTCATACACACACATACACATACATCTTCTTCGAGTCAATTTGAAGAAATGGTGAGAACATGAGGTTCTTTGTCTCTGTAGAAACCTGTCTGCTATTCTCAGTAGAGCTGCCACTACTAATGGCCACATCATTAATCTGTATATAATCACTCCACAAATATTCTAAGTTTCATGGGAGGACACGTCTCTGTTTCTTTCCAGAGCCATTTATATGTGTGCTTTACAAGGTGATCAGTGCTATGGCAGTAGCTGAATTAGGTAACAGGCATAGAGATATCTCTTGGGTTTGAAGTTAATTTAGAATAGGTGTGGATGCGGTCTTCTCTTTCTGGAGGGCGTTCAAGAGAAGCAAGAAGATACCTTTCTATCCTGGAACAGACTGGGACTTTGTTGAATCCTATTGTAATCAGGTCACCTTGAATTAGTTAGCCTCTATTTCCTGGAGAATTAGTAAGAAAAATAAAACACTTTTGCTAGTACATCTCAACTATTTAACATATAACTGTTATTTGCAGGGTTTGGTTAAGCTTTGACCCAACACTTATCAAGGAATTTATGTGTTAAGCTCTTATTCATGTTACTTTATCAAAGGCAATCAAATTTTATCAGTGATTCATTGTTTGCTCTTCTGCCTTCTATTAAGAAAGACACTGAGATCCTCAAAAGACAGTATTTTCCAATGATGAATAAGTCTGAGACTCTGGAGTGGAGAGCATGGCTAAGTACAAATGCGAACAACATAGTCAGATGAGTTTGGGGGTGGGCAGCAACTGATTGTTGGCCTTTAAGCCCAGGACTAGATATTTCAACCTGAGAACCAATTAGGTGTCTCTTTGTGCTGCTGAAGGGTAGAGGAGGAAGGGATCTGAAAAAAGGTAAGGGGACAAGAAAGCTAATAAGGGAGTTGGGTAGTACTACCTGTGTACAATGGTTAGGGATTATGCAAGCACTTGGTGACAGCTGTCTACAAGTACCTGCTTCTGATACCATTATGTCTGTGTTTGTGCTTGTTTGTCTTGTCCCTCAACTAAATGGTGAATTCTAAAGACAGGGAATTTCTTATTTTATCAGTCCACACACTGCCTAGTGCTGTGCCTCACTAAATAACCTTGTCAATGGAGTGACAAATGTCTTCCAATTTCTGCAAAATAAACAGAAGAAAAGGCCAGTGGAAGACATTTTTTTGAAGTATGCTCTGTACAAACTGTTTCTTAAAATGGAAAACTATTTATATATATAATCATTTTATAAAATATATTATTATAATTTAATATGTATATAGAGATTGGTTACATTACAATTCAATTCAAAATTTAAAAAAATATATTTGGGAGGTTAAAAGGGCATCATTTTGCTGCAGTCTACCTTTCCCTACTTCCTCTTCTCCAACCAAATTGCAATGTTTGTCATTTAACAGACAATTAATGCATTCCATTTCTGAATGTTTATTTTCATACCTGAATTTCCACTTTGGGTGTCCTTTCATCTCATATTCTGTCTACATCCCACTCCTCCAAGGCCAGTTACCAATGTTACTCCTTTCATTAAGCATTCCTTGAAATCTAAATCTGAATAAAGAAGCAATGTTTTTCACTTCTGACCTCCTACAGCACTGTATTCCTCTTATGCTCTCAGCACCTCCTAAGACATGTGAAGCTAGGTGGTGGCAGGGAGAGAAGCAGATGGTCACAGAAAAAAGCAGACACGAGGCCAGTCACTGCGTCATACCAACAGCAGAAGCCTAGGTGAAGATTCACAAATTTGTACTGCTGAGGTTTCTAGAGCTGGATTCATTTTCAGTCTTTGGATATGCACGCTGACAATAAATCCTTATCACCTGAGCTACTCTGAGCAAGTCTATGTTTCAAGCAACCGAAACAACCTAATATTGTGCCTTGTGTTTATGTACTTGTTTTACCTTCCCTAACAGGCCATAAATTCTTTGCAAGGCAGTGACCACGGCTTCTTTTTTTCTCATGACTCCACTAGTACCTGCAGTGTGGCACAGTCAGTGTGCCATTTATTGAGTCAGCGCTCAATAAATGCTTGCTGGAAGGATGGAGAAAACTGGGCAATTGATCATCACGTCATATTGCATTTCAGGTCATTTGTAGCAAGGCAAGAACCAAACACAGGTAGTTCATAATAATACTTTACTAAACATTGCTTTTTCAAATGAGTGGCTTGCCTGTCTCTCTCTTTCTATTAGAGTTCTGCAAACGTGTTTATGACATATCTTCGCCAAAGGCTAACTTTAGCAGTAGTACCATGTATCATAAAAGATGTGTCATATAAGCAAATTACATAATATGAAGCCATGCATTCCTCCCATTATTTTAACAAGTATCCTTGTTTAAAGGGTGGTGATCTGTATCAGGTTCTCTTCTGAGAGGCCAGAAATGTAAACTGTATTGAACTAATGTCACTGTTGTCTCTTATTCAGAATGGGAAACACTTTGTCAATCTTATTTTCATATATATCTGGTGTGGCTAGATACCCTCAAGGAAATTATTTTTCAAGAACGAATTTGAAGGATTAAAAGGTTCGCCAAAGTCACATGAAATACATAACAATGAAGTATAGTCTCATTTCATGGATATCACCTTCTTACACCTACATAGTGTTTTACGGTTTGCAAAGCACTTTGAAATATATTATCTCATTTGTTCCTCAAAACAGGAGTCTGTGAGATAGACACAGAAGGCATCATCCCCACTTTGTATATTAAAAAATGGAGAAGTTAACTGAGTTTGCCAAGGTCACAGAGGTAGTAAATAGTGAAGAGAGCTAGGGAAAGAACCCAAGTCTTTCAACTTCTAATCCAGTAGTCTTCTGACTTCGGATCCAGTTTTCTTTCAACTAGTCTATCTATGACAGTGCTTTTTAAACTTCTGGCTATGACCAATTGATCGGTTGTGAGACCAACTTTGACCAGCATTTAAAGAATGAAATAGAACATAATATATCATAGAGCATTAGCTCCATGACTTCATTTTTTACTGTAAGTAAGAATTTGTTTAGTAAAGGAAAGAAGTGTTTCCTGAAACTTTTGTTTCAGTTTTGTCTATTATAATGTAAAATATGTTTCTGTGAGAAATTTTGAGAAAAGTACATCGAAAGTCACTGATCAGTATACCATGTTGCCCATTAAATCAAGTTGCTCAAAAGTAATTTATGATGCCAAAAAAGTCTCCATGTTTTTGGTTTTAACATTAAAATAATTGTGGATAATAAAAAAGTATTTTCTGGCAATCCTTCAGTTAGGTATTAATTATATGGGGTAAATTCATTGTTTGACCTCTTTTAAGAGTTCTACTTGAATATTATATTTAAAAATTGAGGGTTTCTATATAGACATGATACTGATTATATTCAAGCTTTTATGGGAAAAAATGTTAATCATGCTTTACTAAGAAATCATCTTAGAAAATCTTTACCTGACTAAATATATTTAGGGTAATGTAGGAAACACTGAGTATAGATAACACCCTGGAATTCAAATATTTGATTCCTATCAGAGTAAGAATATCTGATAGCTCTGGAATTTATTAACAACGTATTTAATTACATATATGTATTATCAATGAATAATCAAAATGAATGAATCCACAACTGTTTTCTTAATTACGATTAATACAGTGGCTCTTCATTGCCTATAACAGGGGTTCCCAACTCCTGTGCTGCGGACCATTACCGGTCCGTGGCCTGTTAGGAACTGGGCCGCACAGCAGGAGGTGAGCAGCGAGCCAGCGAAGCTTCATCTGCAGATCCCCATCGCTCGCATCACCACCTGAACCATCCCCTCCTCCGCCCCTACCCCGGGTCCATAGAAAATCTGTCTTCCACGAAACCTGTCCCTGGTGCCAAAAAGGTTGGGGACCGCTGGTCTATAAGATATAGTGCAAAATCCTTAGTAGAGCATATAAGTGCCGGGAGCTTTATCTCCTGTCCCTCAACTTCATATAGACCACGCTCTTCCATGTCTCTATAATTTTGTACATGCTTCCTTTGCTTGGAGGCCATTACCTCCCTCCTTCCTCAATGAAGCTGGGTCTTAAAGGATGAATACAAGTCTTCTAGGCAATGTTACCTCCTCTGTGATGCCTTCATCCATTCCTTTTCAAGTGTTCTCACATAACTTATTACAGTTTATTTATCAGAGATCTCACATTACTATAATTATTTCTTTGTGTGAGTTTCTTCAGCTAGGCAAGGAGGTACTTGAAGGTGAAGTCTCTGTCTTACACATTCCTGAATCCTTGGTGCCCAGAACAATGCCTAGGACATAAGAGACACCTGATTCGTTGCTCAATATGTGAGATATATTATTTCGTTTTAATGGACATTTTGCATTTTGTAAATGCAAAACACAAAGCATTTTACAAGAGGTCATAAGAATTTTAATCTATCATCTATTGTCTACTGTTTTTCACACTGAAAGCTTCATTGTTCTCTTCTAAATTAAAATATTAATTTAGGGGCAGAAGATTATACTTCTATCTATTATTCTGTGGTCCATACATCGGCAAAAGAGCTGGCTGATTTGGTCTGTTCAAACCAACATTTAATCAAACTGCTGACATCATTTTATCTGATTATGTGCAAGATACAGACCAAGGCATTTTTACTTTTCCATAGGTTGAGATGGTGGCTTAGAGATATAGCCTACATGTTAGAATTTTCCCTCCAAATTTTAGTCATCATTGTATTAAGAAAAAAATGAAAAGATAAGCAATTTTTCATGGATAGTTGGGTCATTTAGTATTTTGTGATATGGTACCATTAAAGTTTCATTTATATTCCTATAGGGTTTTCTCCTCACTGTTTCAGCTAATAGATTTTGAAGTCCCAGTGTGTCTATCACTCCTTTGAGGGATTTTTTTTTTTAATTGTTGCTCTGAAAACACAGCACTAACTTCCTCAAAAGATAAAACAGAGAAACCACAGCTGGAGAAGTGTGAATGCCAATTTACTCTTCATAGCACAAAAAATTACACTCTATGATTGTAGAGGAAGGCAATATTTAATTGACAGATATTCTAATACATAAATGTATTAGGGTGCCATCTGTTTGAGGGCTCTACTGTGCATATCTATGCTACAAAATAATTTCAAAAAATTATGGTAGGCTATGAATTTCTAACTCACGTGTGAATCTGAGAGACAAGTATTTTTTATTTTCCTCATTTGAATTCTTCACACATTTCTCCCTTGTATTACGGCTGATTGTTTACATGTTTAACCTTCAACTCAATAGAAAGCTTTAGGATGGTATCCAAATCTTACTCAGCTCCAGATTCCCAGTGTGGTCAACACCATGTTGACACATAATAAATGTTCAGCAAATGTTTATTGGAAAAATAAATGAATAGATTATTAAAGCCCTGATGCTTTAAACATCTCCCCTAGGAGCCATTTGATATTTCTCCTGTGTTATAATGTCACAAAGATAAAAACCTCACAATTTCTTTCTTTGCTTATTGAAAAAGATGGCAGTAATGACAGAGGAAGTTGGATTACTCATAACACACAAGACAATCTTTTATAAAAATCTAACACTTTGGCCTCCAGGTGTGAAGCACCTGAACCAAAGGTGAAAAATTCAATAAAATATTTGGATTTGTATCTTCAACTAAAAACCAAACTGTTGGATAGTAGGAAACATCTAGGTGATTAAACCATGCACATATTCAGTATTCGCCCAGAGCCTCGGGAGTCTAAATGTTGGCTATTGCTTTCAGGTTACTTGTAGAAATCACAACTGGCTTCCCTGCCTTTTCATCTGAACTTCAGTGTAACCAAGGATTCATTATTTTTTTTATATTTTGAGGAGCCAGCAAGTCATACTGTGTATTTTATCAGAACCTTGCCTTCTAGGTTAGTAAAATGCCTTTTAAAATAACGTTTTTTTTGGATAATAATAGAAATTATACCTATCTAATATTAAATAAAACCATTACTATAATATAAAGAAGTATTCAGCAAAACATACTTTATCAACTGATTCTAACCAACAAAATATTTTTAATGAGTGCACATCTATTAAAAGAATCCTCAAGATGCTGTAATTATTATTCATTTTCTGGAATTGTTTCACCATGAAGCTTTATGCTTCTATGGGGACTTTAATGTTTATGTTTTGTGACGGCTGCATTGACTATTAAAAAGCAATTTGGCTGACATTTTAGGTCTTTTGTTGCCAGTTTTAATTGGATTGTTCATCAAGCATCAACTCCCCCGTTAACTGCAAAAATTTCAGGCCAACGTCAGTTTACAGTAATGACTGTTTAATGATTTTATCCCGTCAGTATGCAAGCTTCGTATGGATATATGCATGATTAGTTTCATATCAAGACCTGTAATTAAATAATTGAAGCTTAAACAGAATGGATATCAAACGTGAACACATATTTAATAAAGACTCAGAAGCTTATCAAAATACTGATTAACAAGTAAAGTCAATGTTTTGAGTTCATCTGTGTTAGTACACTTACGGTATCTTAAAAAATATTTGTATAAAGTTTTTACCCAACGTTAAAAGAAATTCTCTTTAGCACAGCAGTAAATTTGGGTTTTGAAAAGGTAATTTATATCTACTTTCAAAAGGTAATTTATATATAGGCATCTATCTGCCTGAGTAAGAAAACTCACTTTAACTGTTACTTTTTCTGGAGAAAAATTAGCCAAAACAGAACACCCTAGAGCAGCAATAAATATTCTTATCAGTCACACACAATTCCAGTCCTTAAGAAGTTGACTTAATATACCCATATTATGCTGTCACCTATTTGCATTTCATAGAATGTTAGAGCTGGAAGGGACCTTTGAAACCATCTCTTCTAAATTCCTTATTTTACAACACTGAAGTCCAGATGAGTTAAATGAGTTGCTTAAGGTCATATAGCTAATTAGTGGCACAGCCAAGAAAGAAACTCTAGGTCCAACATGTTAACTTATGTATTCCTGGAGAATCAACAGGTAAAAAAGAATTTTATGTGTTGGTATTGGTAAATTCCTTTTCTCCTGATTCCAATAATTAACGTTTCAAAACTAAAAACAAACCAACAAACCCCAACCTGTACACAGAGATATACACTGAGAAGTTTCATTTTCTCTTGTTTCCCAGTCAACCCCATTCTTCCTCCAACCCCTGCAGGTAACCATTTTTACTAGTTTCTTATTCATCTTTCCAGTATTTTTTCATGCCAATGCACAATGTATGAATGTATATTATTATTTTCTCCCTTTCTGTACGTAAATATAGTACACCCTACATACGTCTTTACATCTTGCTTTTATTCACTGAAAAATACATCTTGAGATCATTCCATATCAGTGCATAGAAATCTTCCTTGTTATTTTTTTCTTTTAAGCTGCACAGTGTTCCCTTGCATATATATTACAGTTTATTCAATGTGTTGGCAAATTACGAATAATTAATTGAAAATGTTTTAGATGCTAAAAATTATTTCACTCTACCTATAAGAAATACTCATCTGCATAATGGAAAATGTAGAAAAAATATATATCACGACAAAGACAGGGCAGTGTGCACAGCACTGAAGAAAAACTAGAAAAGCTATTACTTTCCCTTTGATTTAAAGTCCTAGTCTTGAAGCTCATTGCATAATTAAGATGTTTTCCCAGGGTTTACTGGTATGGGTAAGTGAAAATATGTGTTATAATGAAAATGTTTGTAATGCAGCACATAGAAACTTTTACTTTTATGTTATGTTCAGTAAGCATAGCATTTCAAAATCTTTCTATCTTCAGTCCAATAGATCATACTACTTATCCTCTGCTCATGGTAACCCACATATACCTTGCATTTTAAAATAGTTTCATTTCACATTGGAATGGAAGGCCTGCCTACACTGCTGTAGTATAGTGAAAGACATTAGGGGGACAGACCAATCAAGGTAGAAGCAGAATTCTTATCAAATGACAGGTCCCAGATTCCCATTTCATGAAACATGCACTCCTGCTACATGCCAAATTCCTATTAACTTCAAGAAGGAATTATGCACAGAAGAAATATGTAGGCTGAAGAGGGCAGGATAAATTAGTCCAGAGCGATCCTTAAATGTCAGTTTAAAATTCAGTGAACGCTTTAAATTATGTGTAGTCATGTTGTTTGCATTGAATATTATCCACTCACACCCTGTCTCTGACCACATCTTCAAAATGAATGAGACAAAAGATTACTTGAAATAGAGAAGAGACATGAGCAGCTCGATGTGGGATTGTAAATAAAAATGGAATCCAAAGGTGTGAGTCATGAAAATATAATGATTCCTTAAGAAACAGCTTAAGAAAAAGAAACTGTGCTTTCCCTCAGTTTATAAAATATTTACATTTAAGAAAATGGGTAGAAATATTTTTCACCTCTATAAATTCAGCCTAATTCAAAGAGTCAAGTTTCATTGTTAAGTTTGAATCATATTTAAAATACAAGTATGTTGTATTTACTTTCACGTGCACTGCAAATATGTTGCTACTACTAATGTCCTATAGAGGCACTTAGGGTCACGGATAAACAAAAACTGTAAAAATGTCTATTTGTTCTTATTACTGCTTTTAATGTGCTTAAAATGGTTTATGCTCTTAAGCAGGTGAAACGAGCTCTCTGTAATCTTCATAGTACCCTTTTCATGGGCTATTTCAAGGTAAATTTCAGCTCAACCCTGTCAATGTAAGTCTTAAAATTATGAGATTTTGCTATATTAAATTAAATAAAAAATTGTCCCTTAAATGGCATATAAAAGGTGTAAACATTATAAAAAGCCAATCTCTAATTTCCAATAGTTACTTGGTAGATAACAATTTAAAATCCCCTTTCTAGGAACTCTAAAACAATATCACAACATACTGTAAAGGAGATACCTTATTAAAAAGCAGATGTTGAAAGGCAGATATATGTCACTCTGTGTCAATTATATCAAAGAATGAACCCGTTTTTATTTTTGTTAATTGCATCGACCTGAGTTTGCATTTGTCACTAGACAGGACCTTGAATCTGTGGTTAATAATCTAGCAGCTGATTTCTTTTCACCCAGCTTTTACAGGATTCAGTAACATAAACTTTCTTAAGAAAAGTAAGTCTTTATTGACAAAATAAAACTTTATAACTTACACAACTAGCCAACTGGGTCACAATAGGCTTATTTCCTCACTGTTTCTTACCAAACGATAGAAAACAGATAACATAAAGAGCAATTTCCTTGAAACAATGGCTTATGCTAAAAAAGGAGCAATGTGACTTTCCAAGTACTCTCTAGAAAAGACCTCTGCTTTTTCACTGATGTAATGGTAAGACTGGTTAAAACATTTTCAAGCATCTCTCTGTCTAGAATGTCTGAGACCTCTCTAGTTGCCCTGGAAGCACTACAGTTTTCTCTGAAGTTAGAGGAATCAAGATTTTTTTCTAATAACATGGTTTCTTAAACTTTAAAGAGAAGATATGTCGATGGCAAGTGAAGTTTGATGCTTGGAAACCAAACTACAGGGAGATAGTATAGAGGAAGAATGAAGAATTCAGCTTCTGGAAATACTAGTAGACTAGAAAACCTAAAATTTTACACTACAAAACACTTAGAAATGCTGGACGAACATAGCATACATCTATTCACATGAAGAATGGCACTCAGAAGAAGTAGGAAAAAAACAACAAAAGCCAAAGCCAAGGTGGGAACTGTAAACAAGAGTGGCATGCTCAGGAGTTGATGCTGCAGCTCCCCTTCAAGTGGTGATCTAAGGACATAGGTTTAAAGGCTAAAGTGAGACAGGCAGGAGGTAGGCTTTGGGTCTTTGCAAGGCAGGGAGTTGCCCATATATATATGGACCTTTATACATGCTACAGGCCAAAAAAGGGTATGTTAGAAAAAGAGTCTGGTCTTTGGGGGGCTAATGGTGGACTCTGGGAGAGCTGACACCAAGGAGTACTTCCCAGAACTTCTCCTACCAGTGTCCTTGTCCTCACGGTGAGCCACAGCCACCCTCCGCCTCTGCAGGAGACCTTCCAACACTAGCAGAATAAGTTGAGACCTGAGGGCAGACAGCAGAAGCAAGAAGAACTACAATCCTGCAGCTTCTGGAACAAAAACCACATTCACAGAAAGACAGACAAGATGAAAAGGCAGAGGGCTCTGTACCAGATGAAGGAACAAGATAAAACCCCAGGAAAACAACTAAATGAAGTGGAGATAGGCAACCTTCCAGAATAAGAATTCAGAATAATGATAGTGAAGATGATCCAGGACCTTGGAAAAAGAAAGGAGGCAAAGAACGAGAAGATGCAATAAATGTTTAAGAAAGACCTAGAAGAATTAAAGAACAAACAAACAGAGATGAACAATATAATAACTGAAATGAAAAGTACACTAGAAAGAATCAATAGCAGAATAACTGAGGCAGACGAATGGATAAGTGACCTGGAAGACAGAATGGTGGAATTCACTTCTGTAGAACACACTAAAGAAAAAAGAATGAAAAGAAATGAAGACAGCCTAAGAGACCTCTGGGACAACAACAAACGCAACAACATTCCCATTATAGGGGTCCCAGAAGGAGAAGAGAGAGAGAAAGGACCAGAGAAAATATTTCAAGATATTATAGTCAAAAACTTCCCTAACATGGGAAAGGAAATAGCCACCCAAGTCCAGGAAGCGCAGCGAGTCCCATGCAGGATAAACCCAAGGAGAAACACACCAAGACACATAGTAATCAAATTGGCAAAAATTAAAGACAAAAAAAAATTATTGAAAGCAACAAGGGAAAAATGACAAATAACATACAAGGGAACTCCCATAAGTTTAACAGGTGATTTCTCAGCAGAAACTCTGCAAGCCAGAAGGGAGGGGCATGATATACTTAAAATGATGAAAGGGAAGAAGCTACAACCAAGATGACTCGACCCAGCAAGGATCTCATTCAGATTCAATGAAGAAATCAAAAGCTTTACAGACAAGTAAAAGCTAAGAGAATTCAGCACCACCAAACCAGCTCTACAACAAATGCTAAAGGAACTTCTCAGAGTGGGAAACACAAGAGAAGAAAAGGACTTACAAAAACAAACCCAGGGCTTCCCTGGTGGCGCAGTGGTTGAGAGTCTGCCTGCCGATGCAGGGGACGCGGGTTCGTGCCCCGGTCCGGGAAGATCCCACATGCCGCGGAGCGGCTGGTCCCGTAAGCCATGGCCACTGAGCCTGCGCGTCCGGAGCCTGTGCTCCGCAACGGGAGAGACCACAACAGTGAGAGGCCCGCCTACCGTAAAAAAAAAAAAAAAAAAACCCAAAACAATTAAGAAAATCGTCATAGGAACATACATATCGATAATTACCTTAAACGTGAATGGATTAAATGCTCCAACCAAAAGGCACAGGCTTGCTGAATGGATACAAAAACAAGACCCATATATATGCTGTCTACAAGAGACCCACTTCAGACCTAGGGACACATACACACTGAAAGTGGGGGATGGAAAAAGATATTCCATGCAAATGGAAATCAAAAGAAAGCTGGAGTAGCAATATTCATATCAGATAAAATAGACTTTAAAATATTTTACAAGAGACAAGGAAGGACACTACATAATGATCAAGGTATCAATCCAAGAAGAAGATATAAAATTATAAATATATATGAACCCAACATCGGAGCACCTCAATACATAAGGCAACTGCTAACAGCTATAAAAGACGAAATCAACAGTAACACAATAACAGTGGGGGACTTTAACACCTCACTTACACCAATGGACAGATCATCCAAAATGAAAATAAATAAGGAAACAGAAGCTTTAAATGACACAACAGACCAGATAGATTTAATTGATATTTATAGGACATTCCATCCAAAAACAGCAGATTACACTTTCTTCTCAAGTGCGCACGGAACATTCTCCAGGATAGATCACATCTTGGGTCACAAATCAAGCCTCAGTAAATTTAACAAAATTGAAATCATATCAAGCATCTTTTCTGACCACAATGCTATGAGATTAGAAATCAATTACACGGAAAAATATGTAAAAAACACAAACAAATGGAGGCTAAACAGTACATTACTAAATAACCAAGAGATCACTGAAGAAATCAAAGGGGAAATCAAAACATACCTAGAGACAAATGACAATGAAAACACGATGATCCAAAACCCAGGGGATGCAGCAAAAGCAGTTCTAAGAGGGAAGTTTATAGCTATACAAGCCTACCTCAAGAAACAAGAAAAATCTCAAATAAACAATCTAACCTTACACCTAAAGGAACTAGAGAAAGAAGAACAAACAAAACCCAAAGTTAGAAGAAAAGAAATCATAAAGATCAGAGCAGAAATAAATGAAATAGAAACAAAGAAAACAATAGCAAAGATCAATAAAACTAAAAGCTTGTTCTTTGAGAAGATAAAAAAAATTGATAAACCATTAGCCAGACTCATCAAGAAAAAGAGGGAGAGGATTCAAATCAATAAAATTAGAAATGAAAAAGAAGTTACAACAGACACCACAGAAATAAAAAGCATCCTAAGAGACTACTACAAGCAACTCTATGCCAATAAAATGGACAACCTGGAAGAAATGGACAAATTCTTAGAAAGGTGTAACCTTCCAAGACTGAACCAGGAAGAAACAGAAAATATGAACACACCAATCACAAGTAATGAAATTGAAACTGTGATTAAAAATCTTCCAACAAACAAAAGCCCAGGACCAGATGGCTTCCCAGGTGAATTATAACAAACATTTAGAGAAGAGCTAACACCCATCCTTCTCAAACTCTTCCAAAAAATAACAGAGGAAGGAACACTCCCAAACTCATTCTATGAGGCCACCATCACCCTGATACCCAAACCAGACAAAGATACTACAAAAAAAGAAAATTACAGACCAATATCACTGATGAATATAGATGCAAAAATCCTCAATAAAATACTAGCAAACAGAATCCAACAACACATGAAAAGGATCATACACCATGACCAAGTGGGATTTATCCCAGGGAAGCAGGATTCTTCAATATACGCAGATCAATCAATGTGATACACCATATTAACAAATTGAAGAATAAAAACCATAGGATCATCTCAATAGATGCAGAAAAAGCTTTTGACAAAATTCAACACCCATTTATGATAAAAACTCTGAGAAAGTGGGCATAGAGGGAACCTACCTCAACGTAATAAAGGCCATATATGACAAACCCACAGCAAACATCATTCCCAATGGTGAAAAACTGAAAGCATTACCTCTAAGATCAGGGACAAGACAAGGATGTCCACTCTCACTACTATTATTCAACATAGTTTTGGAAGTTTTAGCCACAGCAATCAGAGAAGAAAAAGAAATAAAAGGAATACAAATTAGAAAAGAAGAAGTAAAGCTGTCACTGTCTGCAGATGACATGAAACTATACAGACAGAATCCTAAGATGCCACCAGAAAACTACTAGAGCTAATCAATGAATTTGGTAAAGTTGCAGGATACAAAATTAATGCACAGAAATCTCTGGCATTCCTATACACTAATGATGCAAAATCTGAAGGAGAAATTAAGGAAACACTCCCATTTACCATGGCAACAAAAAGAATAAAATACCTAGGAATAAAGCTACCTAGGGAGACAAAAGACCTGTATGCAGAAAACTATAAGACACTGATGAAAGAAATTAAAGATGATATCAACAGATGGAGAGATATACCATGTTCTTGGATTGGAAGAATCAATATTATGAAAATGACTATACTACACAAAGCAATCTACAGATTCAATGCAATCCCTATCAAATTACCAATGGCATTTTTTATGGAACTAGAACAAAAAAATCTTAAAATTTGTATGGAGACACAAAAGACCCCGAATAGCTAAAGCAGCCTTGAGGGAAAAAAACGGAGCTTGAGGAATCAGCCTCCCTGACTTCAGACTATACTACAAAGCTACAGTAATCACGACAACATGGTACTGGTACTGGCACAAAAAAAGAAACAATGGAACAAGATAGAAAGCCCAGAGGTAAACCCACGCACCTCTGGTTAACTAATCTATGACAAAGGAGGCAAGGATATACAATGGAATAAAGACAGTCTCTTCAATAAGTGGTGCTGGGAAAACTGGACAGCTACATGTAAAAGAATGAAATTAGAACACTCCCTAACACCATACAGAGAAATAAACTCAAAATGGATTAGAGACCTAAATGTAAGACCAGACACTATAAAACTCTTAGAGGAAAACATAGGAAGAACACTCTTTGACATAAGTCACAGCAAGATCTTTTTTGACCCACCTCCTAGAGTAATGGAAATAAAAACAAAAATCAACAAATGGGACCTAATGAAACTTCAAAGCTTTTGCACAGCAAAGGAAACCATAAACAAGATGAAAAGACAACCCTCAGAATGGGAGAAAATATTTGCAAACGAATCAACAGACAAAGGATTAATCTCCAAAATATAGAAACAGCTCCTGCAGCTCAATATTAAAGAAACAAGCAACCCAATCCAAAAATGGGCAGAAGACCTAAATAGACATTTCTCCAAAGAAGACATACAGACGGCCAAGAAGCACGTGAAAAGCTGCTCAACATAACTAATCATTAGAGAAATGCAAATCAAAACTACAATGAGGTATCACCTCACACCAGTTAGAATGGGCATCATCAGGAAATCTACAAACAACAAATGCTGGGGAGGGTGTGGAGAAAAGGGAACCCTCTTGCACTGTTGGTGGGAATGTAAATTGATACAGCCACTATGGAGAGCAGTATGGAGGTTCCTTAAAAAACTAAAAATAGAATTACCATATGATCCAGCAATCCCACTGCAGGGCATATACCCAGAGAAAACCATAATTCAAAAAGACACATGCACCCCAGTGTTCATTGCAGCACTATTTACAATAGCCAGTCATGGAAGCAACCTACATGCCCATCGACAGACGAATGGATAAAGAAGATGTGGTACATATATACAATGGAATATTACTCAGCCATAAAAAGCAATGAAATTGGGTCATTTGTAGAGATGTGGATGGATCTAGAGACTGTCATACAGAGTGAAGTAAGTCAGAAAGAGAAAAACAAATATCGTATATTAACGCATATATGTGGAACCTAGAAAAATGGTACAGATAAACCAGTTTGCAGGGCAGAAGTTGAGAACCAGATGTAGAGAAGAAACGTATGGACACCAAGGGGGAATGCCGCAGTGGGATGGGGATGGTGGTGTGCTGAATTGGGCGATTGGGATTGACATGTATACATTCATGTATAAAAATTCATGACTAATAAGAACCTCCTGTATTAAAAAAATAAATAAAATTAAATTAAAAAAAAAGTCTGCCCACTTGCATAAGGGGACAAGAAAGAATCTTTTCTGTCCTGGAATGACCTCCGGGTGAAAATAATAAACACTCATTCCTGAGAATTCATAAGCATGGGTCTATGTCATGCATGGATTTAGAGTTGAGTTTACAGGGACTTCTCTGGCATCCATTGGTTAGGACTCTGTCCTTCCACTGCACGGGGCATGGGTTTGATCCCTATTTGGGGAATTAAGATCCCACAAGCTGCACTACATGGCCAAAAAGAAAAAAAAACAAATAGAGTTGGGTTTACAATTTCTGTGTGGTCTCAAAATTAGCAGTATGAGACCTTAATATAGAAGTATCTGGAGGCCTTGGCAGAGGCAACTGCAAATAAGATCACAATCCAAAATTAAACATTATATGAGGAAACAGTTTACCTAAACAAAAGTCAACAGATTCAACAAACTATAAGATTAGATCCCTGAGAATTTCAGATAATAGTGCCATTATTTAAAGACTGTAAAAAAGCATATGTTTTTATTCCTGTCCTGCCCCCAGCTCGGTGCTTTGTGACCACCTAGAGGGCTGAGATAGTAAGGGTGGGAGGGAGGGAGACGCAAGAGGGAAAAGATATGGGGATATATGTATACATAGCTGATTCACTTTGTTATACCACAGAAATCAGCACAACATTGTAAAGCAATTATACTCCAATAAAGATGTTAAAAAAAAAAAAAAAAAGTCTGTGCACATGCACCCAAGCACATGTTTGCCATGTACCACAATGTTCATTGCAGCCCTATTTACAATAGCCAGGACATTGAAGCAACCTAAGTCTCCATCGACAGATGAATGGACAAAGAAGATGTGGCACACATGTACAATGGAATATTACTCAACTTAAAAAGAAACGAAATTGAGTTATTTGTAGTGAGGTGGATGTACCTAGAGTCTGTCATACAGAGTGAAGTAAGTCAGAAAGAGAAAAACAAATACTGTATGCTAACATATATATATGGAATCTAAGAAGAAAACAAAAAGGTTATGAAGAACCTAGGGGCAGGACAGGAATAAAGACACAGATGTAGAGAATGGACTTGAGGACACAGGGAGGGGGAAGGGTAAGCTGGGATGAGGTGAGAGAGTAGCATGGACATATATACACTACCAAATGTAAAATAGATAGCTAGTGGGAAGCAGCTGCATAGCACAGGGAGACCAGCTCGGTGCTTTGTGACCACCTAGAGGGGTGGCATAGAGAAGGTGGGAGGGAGACACAAGAGGGAGGGGATATATGTATACATATAGCTGATTCACTTTGTTATATAGCAGAAACTAACACAACATTGTATAGCAATTATACTCTAGTAAAGATGTTAAAAAAAAAGTATATGTTTAAAATGGTCAAATGAAAAATGGAAAACATAAGAACAAAACAGTATTTAAAAAAAAAGATCATGTAGACAATAAAAAGAACTAAGAGAAATTCTAAAATTAAAAAATATATAATATTGAAGTGAAAAACTCAATGGAAACTAAAACATAAAGGACAAGTTAAATAGCAAGTAAGGCATAAATAAAGCAAGAATTAGTGAACTTGAATGTCTGTCCCAGGAAATTACACAGAATGCAGTACAGAGAGATAGAGAGATGGAAACTTTAAAAGAAAGGGTAAGGGTCACGGAAGACAGAATGACATGGTACAATATAGCTCTAGTAAACGTTCTAGCAATAGAGAATAAAGAAAGTGGGAAGAAGCAATGATGGCTAAGAATTTCCCAAGACTGATTCAAGAATCTCAGATTCTGGGAAAATTCTCAGATTCAGGAAGCACAGCCCCCAAGCAGGAAATATAAAAGTAAATCCATACCTAAAGAACATCTGAGGCAGCCATGAAAATGCACCACACAGATCTGCTATGGGTGCAGAATTGACCAGTTCCGGCCCTTTTGAATCCAGTACCAGGTTCATGCTAAGGCTTACTCCTAGGCAATGATTGAATGAGGTTTAGGTACTAGTGCAGGCCATTCCTGCAAGATGGGGGACTCCTTTAATTGTAAGTTTGGTTCTAGGACTCTACATAAGCCTGGCTAAAACTTTCCTGGATCCACATTGTAGTATGAAATTCTTCCCACTCAATTTTTCCTCCCCTACAGGACAGACCTTGCATCTTGGTCTGAAAATCCTCCCTGGCTTCAGCTCTCTCTCCTGTATCCTTCAAAGAGACTTCCAAAAAACTCTTGCCTGTCTAATCCCATCTTGGCATCTGCTTCTTGAATTATGTGAATTATCACAATATCAAAGAGAAAGGGAAAATCTTAAAACAACTAGATAGAAAGAGATAACCTACAACGGAACTATATAGACTTAATTAGACTGACAGCTGATTTCTCAATTGCACCCCAGGAGCTGTAAGACAAAGTGTGTCAACCACTGTAGTTTGCCTACGCAACAGTCATTAACCTCTTCTGCATTGCTAACAGAACCCTTAGTTGTTCGGGTATGAAAGATGTACCCCACCCTGAGTTCCATTACTGGTTTAAGCAAATCAGGGTATTTCATTCTCTTTTTGCCAGTGACTGGGTTAGAGGGTGGACATGTTTCTGGCAGAGAGGAAGTCTGAAAGAGGCTTTTGGGAAAGATTACCCTATCTGATATAGAGAGACAGACAAGGAGAAATCTGTCCTCTCCAGCCTCTGGACATTGTCATTGTGAGGACATGATGTTTGGAGCTGTTAGCCATTTAGCAACTAAAACAGACAAGCCAAAAGAGTCACAGAGAAGCTGATCAACAGCTCTCAATTAATCAGCTGCTCTCAATTAATTGAGCTTCTCAATTAATCACCCTTGCCTTGCCTAGCTCTGAATTGCTTGTTATGCGAGGAAAATACATATCTCTATATTTTAAGCTATCATTTCTGGATATTATATTACTTGTACCACACAATCTAACTGATAGAATTTTTTCAAAATGCTTAGAGAAAACTGTCGATATTGGATTCTATATCTAGTGAATTTGTTAGTCAAGATTGATGCTGAAATGAAGACAATCTCTGACAAGGAAGGAGAAATTACCACCAACAAACCCTTGCTGAAAGCACTATGAGAGGAGGCACTTCAGGAAGCATAAAACTGAGTCTAGAAAAAAGGAGTGAGCTACAAGGAGTGGTGAGTAAAATAACTGGTAAACACATGGGTAAATCTAAATGAACACTGAATGCGGAAAATATTATAATAAATAATTTTGGTGTGTTAAGAAAAAGTGATACCAAAAAACTAGATAATAATTACACGTAAGTGAAGAGGGGAGGATCAAATTAAAGCATTCTAAGCTCCATCTATTATTAAGGAAAAGGGTAGAGAAACTAATTTTTAGACTTCAAGCCAAAAAATGCTGATAAAAATTAAAGTTATCTACTAAAATAATGGAATTAAAATGAATAATTATTAATAGAGGGAGAAAAGAATAAAATCAATTCAATAGAGGGCAGGAAAAGATAACAATTAAAAAGTAATGATCATCTTTACTATCATTACTCTGAATTCTTTTTCAGATAAATTGCTTACTCCTCTTCATTTAGTTGTTCTTGTACTCAGCCATAAAAAAGAACAAAATAACGCCATTTGCAGCAACACTGATGGACCTAGAGATTGTCATACTGAGTGAAGTAAGTCAGACAAAGACAAATATTATATGATATCGCTTATATGTGGAATCAAAACAAGGCTACAGGGGCTTCCCTGGTGGCACAGTGGTTGAGAATCTGCCTGCTAATGCAGGGGACACGGGTTCGAGACCTGGTCTGGGAGGATCCCACATGCCGCGGAGCAACTAGGCCCGTGAGCCACAACTACTGAGCCTGCGCATCTGGAGCCTGTGCTCCGCAACAAGAGAGGCTGCGATAGTGAGAGGCCTGCACACCGTGATGAAGAGTGGCCCCCGCGTGCCACAACTAGAGAAAGCCCTCACACACAAACGAAGACCCAACACAGCAAAAATAAATAAATAAAAATTAATAAACTCCTACCCCCAATATCTTCTTTAAAAAAAAAAAAAAAGCCTTCAAATGAACTTATTTACAAAACACAAGTAGAGTCATGGATGTAGAAAACAAACTTATGGTTACCAGAGGATAAGGGGGGGGAGGAATAAATCGGGAGATTGGGACTGATGTATACACACTACTATATATAAAACAGATAACTAATAAGAACCTGCTGCATAGCACAGGGAACTCTACTCAATACTCTGTAATGGCCTATATGGGAAAAGAATCTAAAAAAGAGTGGATATCTGTATATGTATAACTGATTCACTTTGCTGTGCAGAAGAAACTAACACAACATTGTAAATCAACTATACTCCAATAAAAATTTTTAAAAGTAGTGATTGTGAGAGAATGAGAAAAAGCACACTATAGCCAGACTTAGTTCAAAGGCCTAATCCCAGCTCTGCCACTCATGTGCTAGGTAACCTTGAATAAGACACTTATTACTACTACTGTGTTTTCGGCTTCTTCAATTTCAAATGAAGATAATAATAGATTCTATGTCATAGGGATTTTGTAAAGATTAATGAATTAACCCACAGAACATACTGTGAATAGTGCCTGGCATATAGTTATTACTCAGTAAGTCACATCTGTTGTTGTTATCATTATTCATTCTTGCGATAGAACTGGTTTAATCAATTAAACAGAGAAAAACATATTAATGTCATGAACAGAATGTCAAAAAATACTGTTTTTTTCAAAGAAGTAATAAACTTTTCCCATGAATACTGGCTGAAAAAGCATTCCAAACTATATCTCTGTTCATGTGTAAATTTATTAGGTTTAACATTTTACAAAATTTGATGAGTAAATATTAAACACAACTTTTTTTCAGTATGTCGCAAGTATTTCATAACAGGAAAACAAAGGACAAAATAAGTGGGAGACAGCAACCGAGCATAAGCCTATCAGGACATGCTGGAAATTAGATGGGCTGGACACACATATTCCATTTCTTTGAGTAAGCTTTCTGATTCACTTTTAGTAAGACACTGCTAATTGAAAATACATACTTCCTCTCCACGGAAGAGATAGACAGAAGAGAGAGATCCAAGCAAACAGAACTTTAAGACTCATCTTCCCTAGCTTCATCATCACCTTTACTTCTTTGTTTTTCATATCTTGGCTTTCCACTTGAAATTTTGTTTGAAGAAAGGGTTCTGCAAATAAAGTCTGAGTACCACTCCATCTAATTGTTTCCCTGTCTTCCTGAACTCCTGTATTTCAGAAATGACTTTCTGCTTCTCCCTCAGATTCTGAAGGTCACAATAGCTCCCTCTGTGGGATGGCTTGATATCAGTGTTGGCGTTTGTTTGAGGCCATTGAGTGATATTATGTCTGAGTGCATTAAGGTTGTACAACAGGGAGGTTAAAATGTTCTGTTTAATTTTCAATACCCTTTCTGATAACAATTAACATTTAAAGTAAAGTGGTGTCAGAAAACTATAAGCCACTGATGAAAGAAATAAAAAATGACACAAACAGATGGAAAGATATACCATGTTCTTGGATTGGAAGAATCAATACTGTGAAAATGACTATACTACGCAAAGCAATCTACAGATTCAGTGCAATCCCCATCAAATTACCAATGTCATTTTTCACAGAAACAGAACAAAAAAATTGACAATTTATATGGAAACACAAAAGACCCTGAATAGCCAAAACAATCTTGAGAAAAAAAAAAGGAGCTGGAGGAATCAGACTCCCTGACTTCAGACTATACTACAAAGCTACAGTAATCAAGAGAGCATGGTACTGGCATCAAAACAGACATACAGATCAATGGAACAGGATAGAAAGCCCAGAGATAAACCCACGCACCTAGGTCACCTAATCTATGACAAAGGAGGCAAGAATATACAATGGAGAGAAGACAGTCTCTTCAATAAGTGGTGCTGGGAAAACTGGACAGCTACATTTAAAAGAATGAAATTAGAACACTCCCTAACACCATACACAAAAATAAACTCAAAATGGATTAAAGACCTAAATGTAAGAGCGGACACTATAAAACTCTTAGAGGAAAACAAAGGAAGAACACTCTTTGTTATAAATCACAGCAAGATTTTTTTGACCCAACTCCTAGAGTAATGAAAATAAAACCAAAAATAAACAAATTGGACTTAATGAAACTTAAAAGCTTTTGCACAGCAAAGAAAACCATAAGTGAGATGAAAAGACAACCCTCAGAATGGGAGAAAATATTTGCAAATGAAGCAACTGGTAAGGGATTAATCTCCAAAATATAAAAACAGCTCATGCAGCTCAATATCAAAAAAACAAACAACCCAAATCAAAACATGGGCGGAAGACCTAAATAGACATTTCTCTAAAGAAGACATACAGATGGCCAAGAAGCACATGAAAAGATGCTCAACATCACTAATTATTAGAGAAATGCAGATCAAAACTACAATGAGGTATCACCTCACACCAGTCAGAATGTGCATCATCAAAAAATCTACAAACAGTAAATGCTGGAGAGGCTGTAGAGAGAATGTAAATTGATACAGCCACTATGGAGAACAGTATGGAGGTTTCTTAGAAAACTAAAACTAGAACTACCATATGACCCAGCAATCCCACTACTCGGCATATACCCTGAGAAAACCATAATTCAAAAAGAGTCATGTACCACAATGTTCATTGCAGCACTACTTACAATAGCCAGGACATGGAAGCAACCCAAATGTCCATCGACAGAGGAATGGGTAAAGATGTGGCACATATATACAGTGGAATATTAGCCATAAAAAGAAACGAAATTGAGTTATTTGTAGTGAGGTGGATGAACCTAGAGTCTGTCATACAGAGTGAAGTAAGTCAGAAAGAGAAAAACAAACATCATATATTAACGCATATATGTGGAATCTAGAAAAATGGTAGAGATGAACTATTTGTAGGGCAGGAATAGAGACACAGATGTAGAGAACGGACATGTGGGCATGGGGGTTGGGAGGGAGGCGGGTGAGATGAATTGGGAGATTAGGTTTGACATATATACACTACCATGTGTAAAAACAGATAGCTAGTGGGAACCTGCTGTATAGCATAGGGAACTCAGCTCAGTGCTCTGTGGTGACCTAGATGGGTGGGATGGGGGAGGGGAAGGCCCAAGAGGGAGGGGCTATATGTATTCATATAGCTGATTCACTTTGTCGTCCAGCAGAAACTAACACAACATTGTAAAGCAACTATACCACAATAAAAAAATATAAAAAAATATTAAAAAATATAAAAAAATAAAGTGGTGTAGAATATTCTCCCTATATTTATGAATTTGCTTCCATAATCCTACAATATTGAAATATTAAATTAGAATTTAATATTTACCTGAAATAACTTAATATTGCATAAGTCAGCAAACGTTTTCTGTGAAGGACCAGACAGTAAATATTTTGGGCTTTGCAGGTCTTTATGGTCTCTGTCCGTCCAAGTATTTCACTCTCCAAAGCAACCAATACATAATTAATGGGTGTGCCTGTGATCCAATTAAACTTCATTTATAAAAACAGGCAGTAGGCCAGGTTTGGCCCACGGGCCATAATTTGCTGACCCCTGTTGTACTGGTTTGGTTTTCATTGCTCAGTGAATTCATTTCACAAAACGGAGTTCACTGCCAGGATTATTTAATTGTCCTCTTAAACTGCAAACTACTTTTGTTCCACCGAGTGGAACTTTTGTGAAAAATTTGCTTTTAAGGACTGAAAGAAATGCTGCCTTGGTTTTTCAATATTCTAAAGGTACTTCAGCTTACAAGTCAACGGGATGCATTTATTATTAATTTTTAACATCTTTATTGGAGAATAATTGCTTTACAATGTTGTGTTAGTTTCTGCTGTATAACAAAGTGAATCAGCTACACATATAACATATATCCCCATAAGGGGATGCATTTATAGTTCCAATATATTTTAAGTCATAAAAAAAGTAAAAGAAGGAATTTCATCTGTCAATGTGTGTAAATTATATTCAACTCAATCACTTCCAGGAAGATTATTACAAATTTTACATTTAAATTCACAGATGGCACCTAATCTGCTTATAATTTTGTTGACAGCTGAATTTCTGTTCTTTTACCTATCTACAGAGAAGCCCTTGAAATTCAAGAATCTCTGTAGTTTTAATGCTTTATTTGAACACAATTCCTAAAGATTTTGTAAAAATTTTTAAGTGAAACTTACATTTTTAATTAGCTGCCATTTTAAATTACCCAAACAGTTCACCTTCATTAAAAAATGTGGATATTGGCAGGGTCACTGTGTAATGGTCAGGAGGTTGCACACTACAAAAGAGTGCACCACCCCAGGGAGTGACAATTCACATTGGGACACTATGGATCATTGAGTATACTGAAAATCTACAGATTTATTAAAACAGTTTTCTGGAAAATGGCTGTAGAGAGTCTTATTCTAACAACCAGTATTTTACAGTCATGTTTTGATGGATTGTAATAAAGTGTCTTGAGGAAGGGATGAAGTTTATATTCACATTAGAAACAAAAAACAAAAAACCCATAAACATCTGTTCCAGTAGTAGCCTTGCATTATATGAGGGAATTAGTCCCTTCCTCTAATAATTGTGGGCACAGGTGGTAGCTATCCTCCTTGGCAAGACTGCAAGAAAGATAGGAAACCATGAAAAGTTTATACCTCTCTATTCAAAGGACATCCATTTCCATTTTCTTCTTTTTGAAATGCTAAGGTCAGTAGGCATAGTGCACAATTTTCTTGTAGGTTTCTACTGCAGTGATTTCATCACACCAACCATAGAATAAATATTTAGATCACACAGGGATCTAACAGAAACTATACAGTGTTTTCCTAATCATCTTGCTATTGTTCTTAAAGTTACATTTTAAGTTTCCCCAGTCCTTTTAAATGTGTGCCACTGAGGGAATGGTTTTCAAATTGTGTTTCAGGAACATGTCTTATGGACTAGGATGGGGGTTGGAGCTTTGAGGTCCTCACTTTCACTTTTACCTGTTGTGTATACTGAAGTTGCACATAATACCTTGGTGCAAAGGGGGGAAAGTTTTAAAAGTGTTACATATGCAGAGGACAGTTCCAAACACGCTTTCCTCCTCCCCCAGAATAACTTTAATTGAAAGATGCAGACAACAATACTGGCGGCAATAGAAGTTTCCAATCTTTAAACACCTCATACTTGGTGATTTCCACAATATAATCTCTAAGTCTCAAAAAATCCTGCAAGAGGGTAGCTGTTACTTACAGACTGCTATGGAAGGAATGTTTTGTCCCCTCAAAATTCATATGTTGAAACTTAATCCCCAATGTGATAGTGTTAGGAGGTGGGGCCTTTGAGGGGTGCTTAGGTCACGAGAGTGGAGCCCTCATGAGTGGGATTAGTGCCCTTAAAAAGAGATCCCACAGAGTTCCCTGGTCCCCTCCACCATGTGAGGGTACAGTACAAAGAGGGCCATCTATGAATTAGGAAGTGGGTTCTCACCAGACACTGGTTCTGCTGCTTTCTTGATCTTGGATTTCCCAGCCTCTGAAACTGTGAGAAATAAATTTCTGTTGTTTATAAGTGACCCAGTCTATGGAATTCTGTTATAGCAACCCAAATGGACACAGATGAAGAAACCAAGGCTCAGAAAGGCTACCTTGTTAGTAAGTGGCAAACCTGAGAGCTGAACTTGAGGCTGTCTGACATCAAATATTCACCCTACCCTATTTTTATTAATGTAAGGTATTTATTAGTAGGAAAACACCAAAGAAGCTTTAGGTATACCTCATTTTAAAAGAGCATCAATTCTGCCCAGGTAGATCAGGAATTGAGCTCATGGAAAATTAAACCACAAAGTTTAAATTATAATAGATACTTATTTTATGCATAAACACACAAATGAGGATAGATACCGAAATTCCAATGAAATAAAATTACATTTTCAAACACCTTGCCCAAGTGCTCATTTCTTAACTTATTATCCTATTCTGAAATATTCCAAGTTAAAATTATTACCCTTTAAGGACCAAAGGGTACTTACATACTTCAAGTAGTAAATTTCACTAAGAAAATATGGTTGTTAGCTTTTAAGAAATATAGTTCTACTACAGTAAGAGAAATTCAAACCACTGGTGATTCACATCGCATAAAGCTTTATTTGTTGGGCCCCCCTGGTGGCGCAGTGGTTGAGAGTCCGCCTGCCGATGCAGGGGACGCGGGTTTGTGCCCCGGTCCGGGAAGATCCCAGATGCCGCGGAGCGGCTGGGCCCGTGAGCCATGGTCGCTGAGCCTGTGCGTCCGGAGCCTGTGCTCCGCAACGGGAGAGGCCACAACAGTGAGAGGCCAGCGTACCGCAAAAAAACAAAACAAAAAAACTTTATTTGTTGCCTCAATCTGATTTTGACTTCAAGATGGTATTTGGTGACACTATTATTTCAGTTAGGCATCTCACTTTGAACAGAAATTGGGATTCAGAAGGCTTATATCAGTGATGGTTTGCAACTGTGATTTAAAGCAACCACATACACCAGCAAATGACTTTGTAGCCTTAGGGGAATGCAAAGTGAGGTCACCAGCAGGGACAAGTAGAACCTTCAACTACTGATGGAAAAATCATTATTTTACCACCTCTGTTAATTACTTTGATGTCTGAAGTTGGAGAGAAGTAAACTAAACATACTAGCAAGGACTATGAAAATGCATA
The DNA here is from genome assembly GCF_003676395.1 of Aethalodelphis obliquidens. Taxonomy (NCBI): domain Eukaryota; kingdom Metazoa; phylum Chordata; class Mammalia; order Artiodactyla; family Delphinidae; genus Aethalodelphis; species Aethalodelphis obliquidens. The sequence continues at coordinate 4,499,688 of NW_020838021.1, read as the reverse complement.
CAGGGATAGAATCCAACCTTTCTGAGCATCTGCGAAGGGCTAAGGACTATGGTAGGCAAGAGGGTACAGATATTAACACAATCTGGTTCTTACCCTCAGGAGCACTATACTTCACCTTCTGCCTACTCGTCATTTTTCCTTCTTTGCCTCTGTATCGGAAAGACCTTTCTTCACTCATCTTTCATCTTTGGTTTGTGTGGTCACCTGCGCTCTTCTTTCAAGACAAGCTCAAGGGTCTCCTTTACAAATACTTTCCTGAACACTCCTTCTTTTGTGCCCTGACTGGACCATTCTATCCTACCACCCGTTACACTTTTTCATACTAGCTGATTTACCTGTATGTTAATCCTATTGAACATATTACTTATTTCAAATAAGTCCCTCAAAAGCAAGGACTGTGTTTTATTTGTCTCATTAAACAATATTTAATTCAATAAAAAAATTAATTCAGCCCCTTTATGAGCAAGGCACTACAGTTATCAAGCACACCATACATTTAATACATGTTTTTTAAATGAAGGAATAAAATCTAAACCCCAAACTTAGTCCAAATGATCCCATGTACCCCTGATCACAACTCTCCCCTGAATATCTCTAGCACTCTGGATTCAGTTTGTGGTGAATTAATTTATGTTACTGATACACACAAAATTCTCAAATTCTTCTTTTGGTATATTCTCCCTCCCCGGATAGATGAAAAACTCCTTGAGGGAAAGGGCTCTATCAAATATTTCTACTCTATCTGCCTATAGTTCTTAGTAAAGGGCACCGATCAATTAAGCACTCAGTAATTATGAGTCTAAGAAAGCAACCTTTTACTTTTGGATGTGCATTATTGACATGAAGCAGAGAATTCACCGTTCATTTAGTTGCTCATGTTAACAACCTCCCCACCCCCAAAATCTCAGTCACCTAATTCTGTCTCTGCAGTATATCCCTGTTTTACCCTGCTGCAAATGCCTTAGGCATTGCCTGAGGGGCCTCATTATGTCTCATCTGAACTATTACAACAACCTGCCTTTAGTATCCTCCCCTCCAATCTAGCAGTAACATTGTCACCAGAACATGCTTTCTAAAAACTAAATCTGACTGTGCAGGACACAGACTACCTAGCTGTTCACCACCTTTTTCGTCTTCCAAGGAACACAGTTAGACCACATTTTCCAGCCTTTCTTACAGATAGGTCTAGGTATATGTCTGAGTCTAGAAAACAAAAGTGTTGAGCACCATTTCCAGGTCTGATCCATAAAAAACTCCTATTCATGATCTTATTTGCCCCTCTCCCCTCCTCTAGCTTAATGCAGACAAACGTGGCAACTTTTCAAGCCATCTGTAGAAGACAGTGGAGCCATAGAGTGGAAAGAGCCTGGGACCTGGGTCAAACCTGGGAAAACTGCCTACTAATGAGGAATTCTCAGGTTGCATTTAGATGAACAAAAAAGAATTTACTATTTTTGAGCCAGTGTACATTTTTTGATTAGTTTGTAACAGAAGCTGGTACTGTCTTAACTAACACACCATGCTATTCTTCTGGTCAAAATCCTTCACCCATTGGCTATCATGCTCTACACAAATTCCTTAGAAGGACGTGTATAAGGCCCTTTATGATCTAAATGTGACTCACTCTTCCAGTCTCATTCTACTTTAAATCCTTAACTTTTACCCTCCCACGGTCATATACCATAACTTCTGCTTCAACCACAATGAATTACTGTAGTTGGCATTCTCAGAAGGAAAAAGAATACATTCATGCCAACACCCAAGTTGTGCCCTCATCTTAGAATCCATTCTCTTTCTTCTGTTGCATACTTGAAATTATTTTTATCATTCATGATCCAGTTCACATGTCATCATCTCTGAAGACATCTTTCTCTGTTCCTCTTTGTCAGAATCAATTGCCTTCCCATTGGCACTCCCATAACACATTAAAAAAAAATCTGTATCATTAGCATTAACTTTATTTCTAAATTGAAATACATTTTGGCTGTTCATATGCCTATTTTCAAAACTAGATTGCTATCACCTTGAGGATAGGGATTGCTTCTCATTTATTCATATAAACCCCAGCAATTAGCACAGACGCTTACTGAAGAAATATAGGTTGAATTGATATTACTTGGTTTATTTATCAATTTAAACTTTTCAAAGTATTTTTCATATATATTATTTCATTGTTAGCCTTATAATGATTATGTAGACTTAAATGATTTGATTAAAATAAGGACAGTTGGTTAAATGTATAGTCTAGATCTCAGTATTCTGACACTGGTCATGGGCATGGTTTAACCACCTAAGGGAGGAGGAAAAGAAAATTAGTTTGTGATGCTACCCTAACCATAAAAATTCATTCATAAAAATGACCATTGCAACTTTCTCTATGAAAGTACCCAGTCTGTGAGTGTGTATGTGTTTGTGTGTGTGGATTGCAGTAGTAGTAGTAGCAAATTTATTTTAGATAATTCAAGATTTAAAGTGACTTGGAGAGATATCTATAACATAGTGTGAGTGTGAAAAACATATTGCAGAAAGATGATATGTAGTATAATCTCATTGGTGTAAAAAATATCAGGAAGAATACTCACCTCTCAGGGAGGAGAATGACAGGAGAATTTAAACTTCTAAATGTACTTTACATCATTTTGTGGTACTCAATTTCATGAATTAGTTAATATATGTAAAGTGCTTAGAACAGGGCCTAGCACAAATTAAGTGGTATACACATGCTAGCTACTTTTATTATATTGTTTTTACAGTAAACGTGTAACATTAATTTGAAAAATGAAAAAAGTTAACTTATCATAAAAAGCAGTGAGAGTTATCCAATAAGTGAAGAGAAGTGTATAGCTGAGGAAACTTCTACCTTACTCTGCCCTCCTATAGACAATAACCACTGGACAAACTTCAATTAAAAAAAAAAATCAATGACCTTAGGCACTGGAGACTAAACAAAGGCAAGCAGATTCTGGTGGGGAATCGAAACTTGAAAGAAAAGAAAGTGTGACTGAGTTTCCATTTTTTATGTTTTTTTAACCTGAGGGTAGGGAGTGGTCAGAGCTGCAAAAAGTGGCAAAAACTCTGACAGAAAACTCTTAGTATCTGTGAGTTAAAGAACCAGAAGACAGGGACTTCCCTGGTGGCGCAGTGGTTAAGAATCCTCCTGCCAATGCAGGGAACACGGGTTCGAGCCCTGGTCTGGGAAGATCCCACATGCCGCAGAGCAATTAAGCCCATGTGCCACAACTACTGAGCCCACATGCCACAGCTACTGAAGTCCTCATGCCTAGATCCCATGCTTCACAACAAGAGAAGCCACCACAAGGAGAAGCCCGTGCACCGCAGTGAAGAGTAGCCCCTGCTCGCCACAACTAGAGAAAGCCTGCACGCAGCAATGAAGACCCAATGCAGCCAAAAATAAATTAAAAAAAAAAAAAAAAAAAAAAAAAGAACCAGAAGACAGAGTTCAGGCAATGACAGTCACTGAAAAGTAAAGAGGGAGCCTCCAAAAGGAAATAAAGAAGCTACACCCCACATTCTGCATATAAACTCTGCCCCAGTCTCTGGCTGACCCGGGAGCCATGCATGTGTGGGGCAAACTCCAACTGAGAATAAAGGAACTGAATTGAGATTTGAGGTGCAACCCAAGAGGCAGAGTTTGCTGATTGAGTGAAAAAAAAAAAAACTGAATTGCTTGCTAAAGATAAAAAGGAAAAAGAAAATCAAAATTCTTCAGCAGAATATAACATAACACATTTTTTTTTTTGCATCCAAAGGTCCAAAGTTTTATTGTTTTGAATACATTCTCCAGCAACCCCCAACTTCCCTCCCCCCAACCTCCATCCCCAATACAGAATAAGGCTTGACCACAGACCCCCAGCCCAGGGGCCCCAGCTGGGAGGCAGAGGGGGCTTCCAGTTTGGTTTCAGGGCATCCTCTTCCCACCTGCCTGCCTACGGGCTAGTCCTAGGAGCAGCTGGGGGTGAAGGGGTTGGACTGGCGCTGGGGCGGGGAGTAGGAGAGGGATAGCAGGCACTTGTAGAGATTTGTGGCCTATGGGCGGCACCCCTCACCCTCCTCCACCCCCAACTCCCCCACCCACAGAATTTTTGTTTCATCATAAAATGTTCCTCCCTCCTCTGCTGCAACCCTGTGGGGGGCTATGAGAAACCCAGGCACTCATGGCCCCTGGAGTAACATAACAATCACAATGTCCAAGATATAATCCAAAATTAATAATATGATAAAATAGGAAAAAATGACCCATTCTCAAGAGAAAAGATAACCTTATAGAAACTCACCCCAAGGTAACCCAGATGCTGGAATTAGCAGACAGGGATTTCAAAGTAGCTATTGTAACTATGCTTATGAATATGAAGGAAGATATGCTTATAATAAATGGAAAGAAAGTAAATCTCATCAGAGAAATAGAAAATATTTTAAAAGACAAATGGAAGTTCTAATGCAAAAATCACAATAATTGAACTAAAAGGTGAGGATGTGTAAGTCAAGAACATGACTCATTCTCATTACCCTCTTCATAGGTAACAATTTGGGGGTATTTGCTTAGTTCACCCTCCCTTTTATTTGAAAACTGCCCAACACCCACAGAGAAAGGGCTCCTGTGACACTTAACGTGATTCTTCTTCTAATATTCTGAGGGCTAAATATCTTGGCAGTGGGCCCCTGATCCAAGATTTACTAATTAGATATCTCTCCTGGGATTTTAGAATTAGAACAGAGCCTTAGTCAGTCTCAGTCAAGTTTTTAAATTGAGATGTCATGTCAATTCTAAATCAGCGGTGTGGCCCTTCCCAGCCATGTACAGATTTAAGCAAACAGAACTCATCTGCAGAGAGAAACACATGGAGAAATTGAGACTTTGGGAGTTACTGATTTTTTTTTCCAATTCCTGGTTCCAGTCCCTCATTAGGCCTTATAATGATTTATGTTCTTGGGTTCTCTGATATGACCCTATATTTTTATAAGAAATTCAGTTTCCCACTTTTCTTGTTTACATTTCTGTTACTTGCTATCAAAAGAGTCTTGATTATGTGGCTATGTATGTATCTATTCTTTGGCTATTCACCTACGCGTGAAGTGCGGGATGTGGCAACAATTCAAGGCTGAGAAGCGGAAGCAACAAGAACACGCAAGTAAGGTATCTTCTCAAATTTAAAAGTAAAGGCCATTAATTGAGAATGAAATTAGGAAAATATGTAGTGAATGAGATCAGTTATTTGTAGAAGAAACCCATCCTGAACAATAATCTATAACTGAGTGGTCAAGTATTTCAGGAACAGCTAGATGTGATTAAATTGACATGCTAATATAGTTATAGTAGTTTATCTGAAGAAAGAACATGCTATCAGAAACATGAGTCATAGAAAAGGGGAATCAGAGGAAGAATTCATCACTGTCCCCCTTGCCCATTTTGTCTAGTGAAAGGGGTCCCCTGATTCAGGAACCTAAGTATCTGGCATTAGACTAGGTCTATCCCATACTGGGATATTCAGTTTGATCTTCCAAACTAACTCCTTTTTTCCCTCAAATCCATTGTTGTCAAGTGAGGGGGAGCAGAACACACTGCCCCAAAATGTAACACTTTGGCATATGTATTGTTTTGAGATGAAGGCAATTGAGACCAGCAGATTCAGGAAAAGCTTTTTACCTCCCCCTTAACTGCCTAGAAGAATTGAGGTAGGGGGCCAGTACCAGGAAGACAGCTATTACCAGAGAGAACTTCTATATCACAAAGCCTTATCTGCATGGCATGGCAAAAATTTGTTTGCCAAACATTTGCTCTTCTCATCTTCCTGTGAATTGTTTTCCTTCCGTCTGAGGCCCTAGACCCCTACCCCCCTTCTGCATAGCTCAAGATGGTATATGAGTATTTTTATGGGCTCCTATATGTATGAAATTTGTTTTTCTCCTGTTGATCTATCTTGTGTCATTTTAATTATTAGATGAGCCAAAGAACCTAGAAGGGAAGAAGGAAAAATGTTTCTACCCCTACACAAGAAGCGTTCTGGTTATCATTTGATTTCCCATGTAGCTTCCCAAAGGAAGTTAATGCTTGGACCACTGACAAGAATATTTTAACCTGTTTAATAGCTATATTTCACATTTTAAAAGAATCAATTTACCTACTGGTTTTATACATCAGTATCTTATGAGTTTGGCTAAGGAAAGGCAGACTCCCACTGGTCAAATAACTCTAGATGTCATAACAAAATAAAATAGACTTAATGTGCCAAATAGTGGTATAGGATAGTACCTCCCCAAGAGGCCCAGATTTGCAATCCAGTCTTTCTAGGTAATGACTCTATCCTGTCATTCACCCAAAAAAAATATCCAAGTAGGTTAAATTTCAAATTATTCACAAATATTGTATTTTGCTCAATTGTGTTTACTCTAGTCCATGAATATTTGGAAATTCTTATAGGAGCTTCATACTGAAAATACATTTGTCTCAAGTAGGAACTATATATAGCTGATGTATTGTATTATTCGTGTAATAGACCAATGTTACTTTTGAATATTAAAAAATATATAGATATATACAAATGTTCTAGGGCATTTCCAGGTAAAACTGGAAAATGTACATTGTAAGAATGTTGACTATAAAGCAAAATATATATTCACTATGAAATTATCTTACTTAGAAGCAGGGAAAGAAAACCACTCTATATTCTCTACCTTAACTCTGCACTTTCAAAGTGGGAAGCAGCTGATATTTATACAGGAAGACAAATTAATAAAGGAAATTTGCTTTTGCCAACGAGTTTTCAGACATATCTCTTCCGTGTGCAACATATATGCTCTGGCAAGTGTATATACATAATCAGTGCTCTGTTAAATTATATTTTAACCACATGATTTAAAATGAACTTATAATAAATTATACTGCAAAATAAAGTATTTTTTTCTGTAGATCACTCCCTCTAATACCTATACACACCAATTTAGGCTTATGGTGTGCAGGAATACCGTGTGGTCAACTTCAAAGGATTTAGTGGACCATCAGTCAACATTCAAATTATTTTCTCAAACATTCAGGGAATTCTTAAGTGAACACTACCCACAAATTGAACATTTTGGAAATCAACTGTATCCAAATGAAAGAGCTTAAAAGAAATATATTTAATTGTTACAAAGCAGAAATGAAAAACCAGTGGAAGCCTGGTGCTCCTATAGCTGAGTTTTAATATGGAATGCAATATTATCACGGTCCAACAACTTGCTAGATTTTCATTTGAGCCACTATTTATATGGACAAAGCAAGTTATTACACAATGCTTGCCCTTCCTCTTCTTATCCATGATAATGCAAAAAGCAAGTCAGAAAGACAAAGCAAAGGAATGAACATGGCCTAACAACAACTCAATGCAAGTATGGGATGGAGAGACTTTTTTCTATTCTTTAAAAAATAATGGGGCTTCCCTGGTGGCGCAGTGGTTAAGAATCTGCCTGCCAATGCAGGGGGCACAGGTTCGAGCCCTGGTCCACGAAGATCCCACATGCCCCAGAGCAACTAAGCCCGTGTGCCACAACTACTGAAGGCTGCGTGCCATAACTACTGATGCCCGCGCGCCTAGAGCCCGTGCTCTGCGACAACAGAAGCCGCAATGAGAAGCCCGTGCACTGCAATGAAGAGTAGCCCCTGCTCGCCGCAACTTAAGACCGTGTGCAGCAAAGAAGATCCAACGCAGCCAAAAATAAATAAATACATAAATTTATTTTAAAAATAATGTAACTCACTATGAAAATGTGACACCAAAATCTCACTTTGAAAGAGGTTAATAGTTCTATAATCACGGGAATTCTATACTTTCCTCTCAGTGTTCATGAAAACATTAGTAATTTCATTCAATACCCCTTACTCTATCATTTAAATGAAAATGTTATTGCTCACCCAACACAAATCTCAGTTTTAAATGTTATACAGCATTTCATTGCGGTGCTAATTGTTAACACTTCTATACAAAAGCAGATGCATATTAGTTGCAACTGAAATATCTGAGATCATCAGCTATGGTATTGATCAGGCATCGAAGTTAATATTCTGCGAAACTGGGAAGTTTAATCCTACTAACAATCACTGTCTCTCTATAAACATTTTGTGTGTACCTTCACCATATGGAATTAATTCAGTTAAAGGATTTCACAAACTTTGGGAAAAGTTATCCTCTTGTAAATCTTGTCTTGATGTTATTGGCTATCAGCAGAATTTGAGATCAGGTTGTTTTTGGCTTCTTTCCAGTTTCTTTTAATTCTCTGACTTCAGGCCCTGCCTTTAGTAATACTCTTGATGTAGCCTGATATTCATAGTTTAGTACCAGGGTCAACCTCTATCAAAATGGTATTGGAGGGTCGCCACTTGCCAATAAGTTCTCGCTTGTCCCTAGAGATCATATTCAAATAACAGCATCAAACTACACTAGAGAAGCTCCTAAAACCAAGTAGAAGTTATCCTTTTGTAAGAGATATTTACAGTTATGTGGAAAATCTCCATTTGTAAGGGTATCTCCCAGTCTGTACCAGGGAAAGAAGGATGGCTCTAAATCTCTAGAAACGCTTTTATAATAGAGAGTGTAACGACTTAAATCTGCATAACAACCTTACCCTTGTTTACTGTGCTTTTCCTGAACCTCCCATAACTGCCGCCCATGCCACCACAACATCTTCTTGTCTTTAGTTGGAGAAGGTATTTAACTTGGTGGTTTGGGCAATTTTGGGGAGTTACTCAGTTTTCTTGGGTATCTCCCAAGGTATACATATTATTAAACTTCTGTTTGCTTTTCTCCTGTTAATCTGTCTTTTATTATGGGGGTAGGGCTCTCAGCCAAGACCCTAGAAGGGTAGCAGGAAAACTGTTTTTCCTTCCCCACAAACTTTTAATATTATTTTATAAATTTCCAATTAAAACTACTTTAAACCTCCTCCCAGTTCCCTAAAGATGTGCTAAATGATTTACAGAAATCTAGAAAACAGTGAAAAAAGGAGCTAGAATGTAAAAGTACATGCACTTGAACAGGAACAAATAGACTAGTAATTTTAAGGCAGCACAAATTTGGCTAAGGCTTTCATCTGGAAAGCCTGTGGTTGAACTTTGTCATACCTTCCCATATTCTACTTTTCCTAACACTTGATGACAATTGTGTGGTGCTTTATACTTTATAAAATGCTTTCACCTGATCATTGGGTACAGTCAGAGAAAGTCAGGGACTACAAAAAGCTACTTCATAAACCATTTCCAAATGCAGTGTCATTTTCTTCAAAAGCTGTGAGGAATACTACTTCTCCAGAAACTTTTATTGAGAACATATCTAAAAAAAGAATAGTCAGTGGAAAAGAGGAACATTAAAGACTATTATTTCTATAAGCTGCCCCCAATTAAATACAACTTAACTTGATAAAGGACAAGTTTATTTTCTCTTCCATATAGCAAAGAAAAACTCAAAAGCAAAACTACAGGAATAGCATTTAGTTTTGGCTGAAAGAGTTTTATAATTTTATTATTTGACTATGTATTATTTACCTCATTTTTATTTATATATACACTATTTACAGCCAACGACCAAACAGTAGGTAATGCTAGTACAGAGACAAACAAGAAGTAAATGAATGAATCAGCATTTTACCTAGGCTTCTACTGTGATGAATACTAATTCGTTAATGTGCAAGTTTCCGCATTAAAGTGCTAAATTAGCCTTGGTCCTTGTTGTGAAATTTAGGCAATCAGAAAAGTTCAAATACATTATCACATATTAATTGCCAATAATGACTTGCATCCAGGTAATTTGTGTTATTTAAAATAGGTTAACAGATACAGAAAGAATCCTAATTAATGAATTTACCAATTATCTGTCTTGCTATAAGTATGAGCTTGTGTTTTGTTTTTAGCCCTATCCACATCCTCTTTTGAATTCTACTTATAATGATTTCTGAAGCTACAAAGGTTGGCTACATGACCTGTCCTATTCTCGGTGGCCATCATTTCTTTATTCACTCAATGCTTTGTCAGAGAATGAAGGTATCAAAGCAAATCAGAGTGTGTGTATATACAAAATATTTCATTAGGAAACAAATTCTTAAAAAAAATAACTTCATAAGGCACCCAAACAATACCACACATAAAAGAGAAATAATTCAAGTGAGGCATTGTATGATGAGACTTAATTTTCTCCCATTCTCTTAATATGCGTGGACCAAAAAAAAGCTTCTTTTCCATTACCTCGTCTTAAGTAGTTTTTCAAATCAAACCCATACTCACACTCATGCTGTCACTGATAATGGATCTTGTGTCAAAGAAAAAGAGTATAAAGGACCCGATAATAAGTGCAATTATCAAACATCAAAAATGGAGATCAAAGTGGATTTCCTGACTCTTCCATATGCAGTCACTTCACAGCATTTTACTATTCATATCATGTGGCCCTGACAGGATATATTAATTTTCTGTATCATGAGAGCAATGGGATTGGCATACTTCAGTCAGAAGCTGGGAATAAGTAGAGTCATTATTTCTCTACCTTATTTTAGTGGGGTGTGTGTGTGTAAAATATACCCCCCAGCACATCACACTGTGTCTCCAGAGGTGATAGCGAGCCTTCAGGGAAATGTTAACCTCCCTATAAAGGATGGATCCAGGCAAGGATTTTCTTTCTTTCGGATAGTACAATATTTCCTCTCTCCGACCTATCTTTGGGAGGACTGAATTATCTCAGAGGGAAACTGGGAGTATTTCTAGAAACTTGCCAGCCTGAATCATTTCAATAACTCAAGTAATCTGATTTTCCACCTCCCTAAATCCCATACTCTCTCCTTTCCCCAACACTTTTCCTTATACATTTTTTCTTTGAGAGAATTTGCATTTTCTTTTCCTACTCAATGCTGAATAAAAATTGTGTGCTAAGTATTCCGTAGGTAGATTTCCAGAACTCTGATAGCCTGCAAGCTTCCAGTAACTGTAGGTCATTTTGTTTTATAGATTTTGTCTATTATTTGGTCAGGGCATTAAAAAAACATGTCAGTGACACAGGAATTACCTCTAAACCGACCTTCCATTGAAGTACTGTTGATGACGATCAAAAGAGAGAAAATTTTCTCATAATTTTTGCAAAGATCCATCAGTAACTTCAAGAGACAGACGTTCTCAGTAATAAACTCTTCAGAGTCGTAAGTTTTTACCATTTCTCAGCCACAGAATAAGAGCAACCTCTGTTTCATATTTACTATAAAAATTGGGAACATATTTATTAAAAGGGAAGTAGATCATTTGCAAAAGAAAAAGGGCAAGACCATAGGCACAGGGACAGATGGGAACCAGGCATAAGGAAAAAGAAAAAGGTTTCTTTAAGAGTTTTTTTTTTTTTTTTTTTGCGGTATGCGGGCCTCTCACTGCTGTGGCCTCTCCCGTTGTGGAGCAGAGGCTCCGGACGCACAGGCTCAGCAGCCATGGCTCACGGGCCCAGCCGCTCCACGGCATGTGGGATCCTCCTAGACCGGGGCACGAATCCGTGTCCCCTGCATCGGCAGGCGGACTCTCAACCACTGCGCCACCAGGGAAGCCCTCTTTAAGATTTTTAAAAAAACATTTAAAAAAGGCAAAACACTTTCAAATTAGTAAGTTGAAAATCAATTGATTACAATAAAGTTTCAATGAGTTTTAAGTATTTTGAGGTTAAAAAACAGCCAGTCATTAACATATGACTTTAAACTCAATAAAAGATCATTTTTGTTTTGTTTTAAACATCTCAATCAAGCTTTTCTCTACACTTGGGTAGTTCTTGAATGTTAGTTTGAAAATAGACTGGTTTCTAAACACGGGCTTAAATATATGACCAAACTAACTTAAAACTATCCCATTAAATAAATAAATATCATAATATATAGATTAGCCAATTAGCATGCCTCATTTCTCTCTATGGAGTAAAATGGCTCAGAATCTGACACAGCTGCTGAGGTTGTTCACCACAATACTAGTTAGATATAAGTTTCTGGAATTAAATGTGCCAGGTAAGAAAATAATTTTATAGTCTTCTCCCCATGGGAGGAAATATGGTTAAAGAGTTTGAGATGGCAGACTTCATCAATAAATTATGGTCAGTATAACAGGGTTGCAGAATTGCGTGGTGGTTTCTATCCCAACCAGTGAATACTGCTCTTGTTACTGTTTTTAAAGGGCAAAGAGCTAGGAAATAAGAAAACAAAAATAAAATAAAGTAAAATAAAAATCACGAAATATGTAGACCAGGAAGCAGATATCTTCATGTTACAGAACCATCATCACAATTACTCTCCATGCCATAAAGTATGTGGAGCTTACAGAATGAAAAATAATGAATATTAAGATGTCAGTGGCACCCATGTTGAAAGACCGACTTATTAGAGATACATAAGGCCATTTACAATCACATTTTTATATTACTTGCAGACTTAAATGTATAGTGTAGTGTTTAGACCAGGGGTTCTGGAAGCTGACTACCATGGTCTTAATCCTAGCATACCACTTAATATCTCTGTTAATTTAGGCATTACTGAACCTCTCTGGGCCTGTTTCCTCATGTAAAAGTGGTCAAATAACAAATATCCCATAGATTTCTGGAGAGAATTAATGAGTTAGTTCATGTACTTAGAATGGTGCCTGGCATATAGTAAGTGCTCACTAAATTTTGCAACTCTTATTAATAAAGAGGAATTCAGAATAATTTACATATAAATATTTAGTAGTAGGCGTGGTTCTATGCAAAGTTGTGAAATGACTCAAAGTTTCGTTTAGAGCACTTTCTTTCCTCTTTCTTTAAAACCCCCTTTCCTTTACAGCTTCCTCTTTTCCTCCCAAGTGGCCCTTTCCCCTCTGGCTACGAAATCTCACCCAAATATACATTCTTAAATAAAACTATAATCGAGTCCCTTTAAAAAACTTTTCTGTATCCCAACAAAACTCATTCAACCTGTGGCACATTCTCTCAAATCAGTGCCGTGAGACAGCATCTGGAATGATCAACTACCATGGAGGTGGTGCCGATATTTTGAGTAGAGCCTTCAATGCCTGAATCCAAAGGGGTAAGTATTCAGGGACTATCATCAAGAAATGATGACTCTAAATGCAGCTGTTTGCTGACTCCTCCCAGTTAGTTGAAGGCTAACTCCAGAACTCCTAGAGCCTAGGTTTGTATATCCAACTGAAATTCAAGATATAGTCTGGGTATCTCATAAGCATGCATTTCACATCCCTAAAATGTAACTCTTGATTTCCTTAATCTCACCACACTCTTTTCCTCATCTTACCTAGGTGACACCACAAGGTACCCAGTTGCTTAAGCAAGAAAATGGAATTATCTCAGATTTCACCTTTTTCCATACCTCCTACATCCAATTCATCACCAAATTCTATCGGCTTCCTTCAGAAATGTATCTTGCACCTATCCACTTCTCTCTGTTTCCTATTCCAAGCTACTTTCATGTCTCACCTGAATAACTGCAATAATCTCCTTCTTGGTCCCCCGCTTCCAATCTTACCCTCTTCAATCTATCTCTTGTACAATAACCAGCCCTAGACACACCCTTCCCTTGCTTACATCCCTTCAAAGGCTTCTTATTGCATTTAGGAAGACGTTTGAACTCATCATCATGGCCTCCAAAGCCTTGTGACTTGACCGCTGTTTAGCTTACAGTTTCCTGCTGAGCTGTTCTCCATCTAGTCCACCACATTTTTGGCACACTGGTCTTCTAGCAGTCCCTAGATGGGGTCATCTTTTCCCACAAGTCCTTTGCCTATGCTTGAAAGATTCTCCCTACCCTACCCTTGCCTCATCACATCTTGTATATTTCCTTCATAGTACTTACATCTTTAATTCAAAATTTTGTCTTTGTTTTTTTGATGTTCCCCTCTTTTTCCCACTAGAATATTAGCTCCATAAGCAGCATTATTCAATGCTGTACATCCAGTGTCTGGCTGTAGTTGGTGCTCAACAAATATATGAATAAATAGTACGTTTCAATACTTGTTTAATGAATGGCTGGGAAGGAACATGTTTTTTTAATCTCCTCTAAAACTGAAAGATGTACATAGCTTCTCATTGCCACCATGTATAAGACCAACCCATCATCTAAAAATAGTTATCTCAGTACAACACCCACTTGTCATTTTGATTATCTAAAAGCTAACTATCCTTCAGAAGGAGCTAATACTTTAAACAAGACAGTCAGTAAGTGTAATACTGCCTGCTTTTAACTGTCATACAACGTGTTCCAGTTAATACCTATAATATTTGCAAAATGTCTTTGCTTTAAACCTCCTATTGAAATAGTAGGTTCAGTCATTCCTTTTACAGATAATTAGAAAAACACCCTAAGAAATGAAATGTCACTTTAACCTAAGGTGGTGGTTTCTGAGTACCTAATATGTAATGAGATGCTAAAATCTTGGAAGAAACTTAAGTTTAAAATGAAAGGCATGAGATGGCTCTGGACTCAAACTTATCTTAGGGATTTATTTTCTAAAGATGGCCTCAAAAAAGCAACAAAAAGAAATTAGAATAGTAACTTTATTATAGGCACTTTCCTTTTAAAGATCAATAAGGGTTACTTGGTTCTATTTCATTCTAATAATATTCTAATGATGTCAATTAAAAGTCACTCTCATCTACTCTCAAGGACTGAGATAGTCTCTTAATCAAAGTCACTTTATTAGCTTTAGATTTGATCCGTGCCATGACATTCAAAAATAATTTTTTCTGGGCTTCCCTGGTGGCGCAGTAGTTGAGAGTCCGCCTGCCGATGCAGGGGACACGGGTTCGTGCCCCGGTCTGGGAAGATCCCGCATGCCGCGGAGCGGCTGGGCCCGTGAGCCATGGCCGCTGAGCCTGCGCTCCACAGCAGTGAGAGGCCCGCGTACCACAAAAAAAAAAAAAAAAAAAAAAAAAGAACAAGAAAAAAAAATAATAATAATTTTTTCTTTTTTTTAAAGAAATTTTTAGAAAATTCAAAATAGAGACAATAATATACTTTCACCTCCAGACTTACTATTTAAGCCTAAAGAGAATCTTATTTGTGTTATCTTCTGGTACCATAATTGCTGTCTGTGAGGAAGTAGTCATTTCTTACAGAGAACTCATATCCCTACCTCCTTTAAGTGTTTTTGGTATCAGATTAAATATTAATTTGAAGTACATCTGTGCTTATTCAGTTCAGCAGGTCCTGCTTATGAAGGGTGGTATAACACATTTTCATTTTGCAGCACACGGCAATATGCACTACACTGCTTTTCCACTAGGGATCACTATTTTGGAACAGATAACAGACCCCTATGACCTTTGCATTATATTTTATGCACTTTTCTATCCAAGTCAATATATAAAATCAGGACTTCTCAACCTTAAAACACAGGATAACTCTTCTGTTTTCTTCTTTCTAAAACAAGTACCTTGAGTACCACTGTCTCGCGACCAGCATCAAACATTAGATTTCAAGAATGTTGTGCTCTGCTGGGGAGAGCTCATTATTATACTAAATATGGAAGATATACTTTGTCAAACAGAATAAAATTTGTCTGAAATTTTATAAAATATAATGTACAAAGCTATATCTTCTGGAGTACCAAATACAACCTCAGTTATTTAAACCTCAACTGTAAGATTTATGCTTACGGGACCTTGACATTCATTGTTATAAATGGACTTTTTATGAAGGAAAAAAAAGTATCCCTGGATTGTAAAAGATAATCATACATCATTAATTTCACTTTGGTATTTAAAACAGCCATTTAAACTACAATGAATATTTCTAGATTTCTACTAATTTGTCTTCCATGAAAATGTGATAAGAATAAGGGGCATCAGTCCAACTGGAACCGTTTTATCTAGGAATTGAAAGAAATATAGTCATTTCCCATTCCCTGGCCACCTCTGCATGTCCCACTCTCCCATTCTTACTCCTATTCCAAAGTTAAGTAGAATTTGTATTTCATCTCCACAAGTAGACTATAAACTCCTTGTGTATTCAGGTTGTATCCTACTCAGTTTTAGCCCATGAAGTGCCTTGTATATGGTAATGACTCAAATATTTGTTGAACTGAAATTTAGTCCTACTGTGAGTGAACTGGATGTGAGTTTGGCTGGCGGTGTCCCACACAAATTCTCTTTTCAAGTCATGTCAAGAATTTCAATTGCTGACAACTTTTATTAACAATTCTCCATGTTTCTGTCATTGAGGGAAAAGGAGGAAACAGCCTCCCTGGTGTATTTCTCATCAGAGGCATGAGTATTTTGCGCCTTCTCAATTTTTGAAGTAAGCTACATTTCAGGAGATGAAACAAAGGAAACTCTTAACATCTGTCAATATGTTTCCAGTTCTTATATCAAAGAAAGTGAAATAGCCACCAATCCTAAAGAAAGAAATCAAGTTTTATAATTTACTTAATTAGAAGATGTGAAGTCTACTTTGGCAAGCGAAGTGTTGTTGACAGAAGGTTTCAGGAAGAAGCACCTTAACTGCATGAGCCTTTTTGGTTATGTTTCGAAAGCCTCCGGGCTTAGCTGAGCTCCCCAGATGCTCTAGCAAATGTGTGTGTGTGTGTGTGTGTGTGTGTGTGTGTGTGTGTGTGTGTGTGTGTGTGTGTGTGTGTGTGTGTGTGTGTGTGTGTGTGTGTGTGTGTATCTTCATTTTATTTTATTTTTTAAGCATCTTTATTGGAGTATAATTGCTTTACAATGTCATGCTAGCTTCTGCTGTACAACAAAGTGAATCAGCTATATGTATACATATATCCCCATATCCCCTTGTAAACCCATCATGTGCATTTCTCAAAATAAGCTTTAGTCCCAAATTCATTTTCACGTAGGTGAGTAGATGAACAAGAGCAATTTCCAGTTGATTATTTTCTAAGTGGTTTTCCATATCACATAGTTTTGGGGGACTTCGCAAAATGATTTATAGGAACCGTTTTCTCTCCAGCTTTTCAGTCACTAGGTACTCCTAGAGATTTGTTAATCCAGGTATAAAACCTTGATAAAGCCTAAAATACCACAATTCAAGAAATTCCTTTCAAGGATCTCCTATTTACTTGACTGCAGTTTTCAGAGAGGGTGGCATGATTTATTTTTCCCTGGGAACATAATTAAAGTCTTAACACTATAACTGAGCTAGCTAGGTGTTACCAGCATTTGATGCAGGATTGGCTTATTTAGTTGATCTTAGTACAGGGATTTGGCTACCTGAAAAAGTCCCACTATTTAAGTCCCACTGTTTTAGCCCCAAGTGGTCTTATAACTATAAAAACAAATTATGGGACCTAAGAGTGGGGTGCGGCACAAAGATGTGCTTATTGCCATGTTACATCTATTAATATCACAGCATTTATGTCATCTATAGGTAACGGGGTTTCCTAATAAGTGTCAGTAGCAGCTAAGGATGTTGACTACCTCAAGCATATAGAGTATTTTTCTAAAGACTAAATTGAGGCAAAAATAGATTAAAAGTTTTAACTCTACCTTATAGCAAATTAAACCCAGTTTATGCTACTGAAAGAAATTTTCAACTCCATCTTTTCTCATTTGTTTTTTCCCTTCACTGATCAGGTATTTCAATCACACAGAAAAGTACTGAGAGTAGATAACAAACATCCATAAATCCACCATGGGAAATTAACAAAAGTTAACCTTTCATCATATTTGCTTCATATCTCTTATTAAAGAATTAAAACATTACAGCTACTCTTGAAGTCCCATTCTTACCTCTGCTAAATTCTATTCTGCTCCCTTGTTCCCCAGAGGCAACCACTATCTTGAAGTGGGTATTGTATTCTTTTTGTCAGTTCTTTGAAGACATCAAGCTCTTTCCTGCTTCAAGGCCTTCCTAAGCACTGTTCTCTCTTGCTAATATGCTCTTCCTCACTCTCTTCACTATCACCTGCTCATCCTTTGGGTTTCAGCTGAAATGTTGCTTATTAATAGACAGCTTCCTAACTCTACCCAAATTGTGTCCACTTGACCCCATCATGTTTTCAAATGGCACCCTCTCATTTCACATGAGTGCTAATAATGATATTAATATATTTGTGTGTTTATCTGTATGTTTACTGTGTGTTTACTTGTGGAGCCCAACTAGACTATGAGCTCCATGAGGCACAGACCATTTCTGCCTTGTTTACCGCTGAATGCCTTGCACTTAATGCAACTCTTTACATACGGTAGGAACTGAATAAATATTATAACCCATAATAAAATCTCAATATTTGGCTATGATCAGTAACCAGCCAATGTACTTTTTACTTACCATTCTAACCTCATACATGACATTCTGCAAAGGAATAGCAACTTGATGCACTGTGAAATTAAAAGTACAAGTTATACATTATATGCCTTCTATGAACCTAAAGCACTAAGATGTATATATTTTTTAAAATTTTATAGGTGCTATAACTGTGTTCCCATAGACTTTAATGTTTTTAAAAATATTAATTGGCAGTAATTGCATTATTTACATGTTAATGAACAACACCTGGCCTCAGCTGGGTATAAAGACGCTGACAATGTTTTTCTCTCACCTCCTTGGCAAGGAACTAAGCATATGCAATTTTAAAGAGACCTGCTTGCCAGAAATAACACATTCATAATTGGTAGGACTATACGAAATTAGTTCACTCATTTCACCATTCTCAAACAAATGCATAATATTTTTCATGTTTAAAAGCTTTATGATTCAAAGAGGACCTTATTTCCTACACTTGGTGATTATTCACAATCATTAAATTATTCCTGTCAGTGAATGTGCCAGTAACTGGCTAAATGGAGGCCCAAGTGGCCTCCTGTAATAAGGGCCCAGTTCCTGGCTTAATCCCTTGAAAAAAACCTGAGTTTCCTTTGAAGTCATTCAAAATCTGTAATTAAATATGTTAATTTCCTGGTCCCTCTATCCTATGATATTTTAAATCACTACAGTTTTTATTCCATTTTCCCCTACAATCCTAAAACCAATTAAGAGGTTGAAAAATGACTTTGAATAACAAAGATTTTGTGAGTCACAAAATGGTTCTTGCTAAATTTGTGTATCCAGTCATCTATAAACCAATAGACATTAGCAGGGACCACAACAAGACAAAAAAAGAAGTACCAGGTCCTCAAATTATATGTGTTCCTAGAATTATATCTTACCAATTGAAGAAAGTTTGACGCTGCTATCCTATTTTCACACATAGACAAACCAACCACCAAATATTTATTGAGTACCTGGTATCCTTGGCATTATAACACGTGTTTTGGGGAGGGGAGTAGTGGACATACAAGGAGAAAAGTTTCACTTCAAGATGTTTATAATCTAGTTAGGGAGAAAAAAAATTACAAATAGCATCACTGCAAGATAGCATTGGTTTGTGTGACACAGGGAGTGTTTGCAGTTAAGAGGAGAGAGAGATTAGTTCAGAGGAGTGTGCATTCAGTGAAGTCTTCAACGAAAACTATGTGGAGTGAGGCTGGAGAGAAAAAAATTTAGTGTCTTCTAATGTGCCAGGAAATATGCTACCTGCTTTATCTCTTTTAACTTGCTCAAGGTCACACAGTTATTAAGAGCTAGTAAGATCTGGGACAAGAATCCAGATATGACATTATGTGTATTTCTCACTCAGAAACATGCTAGCCTTGAAGGATGGAGAAAACAGATAAGGTGAGAAGAACAACATGAGTAATGAGAAGAGTGATTTTGAAGTGTGCTGTGCTGAGGAGATTATTGCAAGAGCAAATATGTTGAGGAGTCTTAGGAAAATAACATCAAATAGATACAAAGGGAAGTGACAGATGATATTTCCAACCTTGAAAGCCTCAAAGAAGAATTTGGACGTAATGAGGTAGAAATTCAAATCAAATGAGATACGTGGTAAGATGGAACACACTAGTTTTTCAGAGGTTGATAGGGTAATAAGAGGTGAGAGAGGAATGGAGTCAGTATTATATAGTAGAGCTGGAGAGTCATGATGATAAAAAAAGGCAACTTCATTAAATAAGCCAGAACATATGCACCTCAGCGGAGCTGTATCTCCAGCCTTTAGCACAGTGCCTATATAATAAATGCTCAATAAAATTATGGTGATTATCATAATGAGTGAATAAAGGAATGAATGATTACGGGAGATATTTCTGATATCATGGACGTAAACCAGACAGAAATTTAACTTGACACTAAGAAAATGCTTTGGAACACAAATGAAAGTATTTGTGCTAATAACTAACAACCATTTAAATCATTTCTTAACAGTTATCAAATAGGCTTGGTATGTAATGAGTGCTCAAGACAGTATTTCAAAAATTAAAAGCAGCTAAAATAAGAAAGCATTTAATGTGTCATTATTGATGACTTTTAAAATATTCATGTTTGGCTGGAATGAAAAGAAACAGGTGATCTCAATCATTGCTAAATATTAAGGTTTTATTTTACATTCCTATAGATAAATACAACTACCTAACAAATGTCATGACTTTATCAGTAGGCTTAATGACAGTATCAGTATCATAAAATTTGATAACTTTTTATAATCCATTTTGGAAAAAGTTTTCCAATTTGTTTCCACAAATCAGAAACAAGGATCACAACAAAAAAATTATGCTGGAAGGTTTTCTTGTTTCTTCTTATTCTATTTTTACATTTATATGAATACACTGTGGTAACAAGAAAAAATATTTTTATGCATTTTATATGACACACTGTTCCAAGCATACAATGAACGCTTATACAAAATCATTTTTAGAATTAAAAATCTAGAATAGAAATTTTGAAATAAAGGATAAAAGTAACTAGTTTTGATTAAAATAAAACAAACCACTAGAACCTTCCCAACTACATCAAAAATTAGCCAGCCAATTTTGAAACTTTCTTCCTTCAGATTTCTTGATTAGTAAGTACAGTCTGCTTTTTACAGTACAGGTATTTTTAAACCATATAGAACATTTTAAAAAAACTATTATTCATACACACACACACACACATACACACACACACCATTAAAAACATAAAAGAAACACAATGAAATGGAAAAAGTATTTGCAAATCAAATCCCAAATAAATGACTGGTTTCCTTAATATACAAAGAGCACCCTACAAATCAATAATAAAAGACCAACAATTCAATGTGGTAAACAATATGGTTTATAGAAAATAAAATATCAGTGGCTCTTGAACATATGAAAAATCCCCCCTCTCATTCATCGTTAGTAAAATGCAAAATGAAAATACAGTAATATTGGATTTTCACTCTATCAGATTGGCAGAATTCAATAAGTTTGATAACACCCTGTGTTTGCAAGTGTTTGAGGAAACCGGCACTCTCACACATTGGTGATGAAATCAAATTCATCTAACTTCTGTTGATGGCAATTTAGCAATATTTGACAAATATTGTCAATGTTTATCAAAATTTAAAATGCACAGATACTTCAGAACAGAAATTCTACTTCTAGCACTTTTTCATGTATAAAATGACACACATAAAAATATTAACTATAGTATGTTTTTATAATAGCAAATGAAAAAAAGAAGAAAAAAGCAAATGAATGAAACTAATTTAAAGCAGTATTGGTAAACACATTATAGTACATTTGTGTAACTGGAAACTTGGTAGCTGTTTAAAATAAGGATCTTTAAGATACTGCTAAATGACAAAACGCAAGGTGTACAACAGTAAGTATAGTGTGCTTCTATTTAGGCCAAAAGAGGGAATATGTATGTGATTGTATATTTACATAATATCTCTGGAAAGATACCTAGTATCTAGTAGGAGTGGTTGATTTCAGAGAAACTGGGAGGGGGGGAATGGGAGATATTTATCTTTACTGGATAACCTCTACATTAGGTTGAACTATAAGAAATTGCCAATACTGAACTGTTTTTGATATACAAAAACATCAATTTCATATGGTTCAAAAATAACATTACAATATCTACTCCTCCATGCATGTGTTTCCTATTATTAAAAAGGCATTTTTTTTCCTTTTTTTAATTGAAGTATAGTTGATTTAAAATATTGTATTAGTTTCAGGTATACAACACAGTGATTCAAAATTTTTATAGATTATACTCCATTTAAAGTTATTATAAAATATTGGCTATATTCCCTGTGCTGTACAATATGTCCTGGTAGCTTATTTATTTTATACATAGTAGTTTGTACATCTTAATCCCCTACCCCTGTCATGTCGCTCCCCTCTTCCTTCATCCCACTGGTAACCCTGGTTTGTTTATATCTGTGAATCTGTTTCTGTTTTGTTATATCCATTCATTAAGTTTTACCTTTTAGATTCCACATATAAGTGATAACATACAGTATTTGTCGTTCTCTGACTTATTTCACCAAGCATAATAACCTCTAGGTCCATCTATGTTATTGCAAATGGCAAAACTTCATTCTTTTTTATGGCTGAGAAATTTTCCATTGTGTGTATATATATATATATATATATATATATATATATACCACATCTTCTTTATCCATTCATCTGTTGATGGACACTTAGGTTGCTTCCACATCTTGGGCTCTTGTAAAAAATTCTACTATGAACACTGAGGTACATGTATCTTTTTTTTTAAATTTAATTAATTAATTTATTTATTTTTGGCTGCATTGGGTCTTCATTGCTGTGCACGGGCTTTCTCTAGTTGCGGCGAGTGGGGGCTACTCTTCATTGTGGTGCGCAGGCTTCTCACTGCGGTGGCTTCTCTTGTTGTGGAGCACGGGCTCTAGGCACATGGGCTTCAGTAGTTGTGGCTCGCGGGCTCTAGAGCGCAGGCTCAGTAGTTGTGGCACCCAGGCTTTGTTGCTCTGTCGCATGTGGGATCTTCCCGGACCAGGGCTCGAACCTGTGTCCCCTGCATTGGCAGGCAGCTTCTTAACCATTGTGCCATCGGGGACGCTCACATGTATCTTTTCGAATTACTGTTTTCATTTTCTTTGGCTATATACCCAGAAGTAGAATTGCTGGATCATACGGTAATTCTATTTTTCGTTTTTTGAGAAACCCCATACTGTTTTCCACAGTGGCTGCACCAATTTACATTCTCATCAACAGCGTTCAAGAGTTCCCTTTTCTCCACATCCTCTCCAACATTTGTTATTTGTGGGTTTTTGATGATAGTCATTCTGACAGGTGTGAGGTGATATCTCATTGTGGTTTTGATTTGCCTTTTCCTGATGATTAGTGCTGTTTGAGCATCTTCTCATGTGCCTGTTGATCATCTGTATGTCTTCTTTGGAAAAATGTCTATTCAGATATTCTGTCAATTTTTCAATTGGGTTGTTTGCTTTTAAATATTGAGTTGTATGGGCTGTTTATATATTTTGGATATTAACCTCTTATCAGTCATATTATTTGCACATATTTTATCCCATTCAGTAGACTGTCTTTTCATTTTGTTAATGGTTTCCTTTGTTGTGCAAAAGCTTTTAAGTTTAATTAGGGCCCATTTGTTTCCTTTGCCTGAGGAGACAGATCCAAAAAAATATTGCTACAGTTTCTGTCAGAGTGTCTGCCTATTTTTTCCTCTAGGGGTTTTATGGTTTTCAGTCTTACACTTAGGTCTTTAATCCACTTTGAGTTTATTTTGTAGATGGTGTGAGAAAATGTTCTAATTTCATTCTTTTAAATGTAGCTGTCCAGTTTTCCCAGCAGCACTTATTGAAGAGATTGTCTTTCTCCCATTGTATATTCTTGCCTCCTTTGTTATAGATTAATTGATCTTAAGTGCATGGATTTATTTTGGGGCTCTCTATTCTGTTGCATTGATTTATGTGTCTGTTTTTGTGCCATACTACAGTGTTTTGATTACTACAGCTTTGTAGTATAGTCTCTAGTCAGGGAGCATGATACCTTCAGCTTCGTTCTTTTTTCTCAAGATTGCTTTGGCCAAAAAGGAAGTGTTTTAATAAAAGCTGCAAGGCATGCAAAAGGTTTTGTTGTCTCTTACCAAAATTATTATAGTGTCATCAAATTAACTTAGGACATGGTCAATTATGTAGATGGCTGGGGAATGGAATGGCCAAGAGGGAAACAGCATAGTTTTTCTTTGGGAGGTAGTGTAGCGTAGAGGTTAAGAGCCCCATTTATGGAATGAGACTGCCTAGATTTGAATCTTAGCTGTGTGACTTTGGGAAAGTTAAATTATCTTTCTGTACCCCAGCTTTGTCTGTACAATGGAGACAGTAGTAGTGCCTAACTCAGCAGGCTATTGTTGGATAAAACAGACCTAATGTCTAATGTGCTTGGATCAATGCCTGACACATAGTGCTCCACAATGTTAGCTACTATTATCATCATCATCACCACCATTATCATTGTTATTATTATTATTAACATGGCTTACTCACTTCTCCAGAGCTTCAAGCTCACTTTTATCCTTTTGTTCTCTCCTCATTTTCCTTCCAAAAGCCCACAGCAATTGTGCTTGTTTTGGATCTGTTTGCCCTCAGGTGCAGTATTCATGGTTCTCCTCCTCTGTTCCTTATCCCTGCTCCCCATTCCTAGGTTTCCATGTCAGTTGACTCTTCCCTTGTCCCTTCACCCAAGAGGCAGTGGTGGCTTCCTTCCATTTCTTATTGTGGTGGCCTCAGTGTCCCATATTCAGTTCTTCAGTTCCTCCACGATTTGTGTAACCAAGTTCCAATGTTAACTCCCTCTATTTTAATTTCTATTTCTCTCTTCCTGATTAGACCTTAACTGACACAGTAGGGCCAACACAAAGAGGTGTGATAAAGGATGGAAGGTAGGCAGGATGTGATTCACGTTGGTGGCCAGGAATGATTCCAGTTCCTGACCAGTCTTATTTAACTGAATCCTATGGGTATGAACTTACACTGAATGTTAGTACTGTGGTAACCAAGTCTTAACAGGATTTAACATTTTCACTAAATCAAACAAAAAAGTTATGTCTGCCTTGATGGCATATATCTAATGTTTCCATTAGCAACTGCTGGAAACTATTAATTAAAACTCTAGAGTAGGCCTAACCAGTACTGAAAGGCAATGCAGCATCAGTAGTAATGCATCATCAATTGAATGTATTTATGACTGTTTCCTCATTATTTCCTAATGAGGAATTCAAGAGGCTATGCATGACTGTAAATGGCTGGCAGGCTACTACATCAATACCTTGGGTCTGTCAGAGTCAACTCAGGGTTTTAGAAATGCTTGTTTATACACTCCACGGAGCCCATGTGCATAAAATAAAAGGTTTACTCTCTACTTATCCTCCACCAAATCATATGCTGTAGCCCAAGTAAATACAAATAAATACATAAAACAATGTAACTTACAGTGCTCTACAATGTTTATGAAGACAATTTTCAATTTGGTCGCATGAAACAATACATTAAGGAAACATTCCTAAAACCAAGACACAATTGACTTACTCTGTTAAATCCAGGGATTTTTATTCCAACCCTGATTTCATTATACAGTAAATTATAACATTCTAATTGGGACTCTACAAAACACCAGACAATATTAAATTTTAAATGACTATTGTCCTCTGAAATCATTGCCAGAAAAATTATGGGCAGAAGCTAAATAGATTCTATTTTTTTTCTTTAAAATACCATCAGTATATACATAGCATTTTATACTTCAGAGATAATTTTCAATAATAAAAGATTCTCTGTTAATTAAAAAAGAAGTAGTTTAGGTGAATAAAGCAAATTTTATCTAAACACTGTACTCAGGGAAATAAAACTGATTTAAGACATTGTGAATTGTTCGATGAAACAGAATCGTTCAATGAAACAATCTGAAAAGACTTGGCAAACAGTTATTTGAACTTTAGATAGACTAGAAGAACTCGTATGAAACAAAAGCACGTAAAATAGCTGAGAGAAGGATTCCTCTGTGCAAAAAATAGTATTTGTTTCAAATTTTAAGCAATTTTAAAGGAAATTACTTTTACTTAGGGGTTTAACATATTTGAAAAAAGTATTTTAAAATCTTGTAAAACTGTGTTAATGAAAATAAATTGGATATGAAGTTTGAAAATGAATGGAACATGTTTCTGTTTCTTTCTAAATATTTTGGAAATTATTCTATCTGTGAATGTATCAAGAGATGATTACAAAGATGAAAATCATACAGCTGTCATAAAGACAAAATCAATCATTGGGCATAAAATGGTAATTACATTAGTATGCTGGAAAGAAAGGAGATGATAAAACACAACAAAATAACCTTTCTTTCGGACCAACTTGCAAAAAGACTCATAAGAATTATAGTTCATTAAAAAGCAAACGATTAATATGTGCATGTATGTATATATGTGTGCATGTGTGTATGCAGTTGTGTATGTGTTCACGCAACATATTTAAAATATATACAAGAGTTCAACATAGGCTAAAGAAACACTCCTAAGCACTTGCTTTTGGAAATATAGAAGAATGATTCACAAGTTGCATATCAGTTATTTCTATGTAAACGAGTGCTTAGAAAGTGTTTGAAAACACTTTGGTTTCCCTGAAGTATTGTATGCTATTTGCCACCTTATTCTATGTCTGAATTTGCTTATCACCTTACACAGAGCAATGGGATGTAGCCTAGCCATTGCACTCATAATCATAAATAATTAATAGTTTCAGGATTAATAGATTTTACTATACAGAATTCATAAAATGGACCATTTGCTGTAAAACTTTAAAAATTACCTTAGTTATTTTGGATTAGTATTTTATCATTGTCATTTGTTATAAAAGGAACAAGGTACTTTCATAATTAATTATCTGTATACAGCCCATTTGAGATTTGTCAACTTTCAAAGAATATTCTCTTGCCTATGCATCATACTTCATGTGTTTCTAACCAAGATATATGTTTTAAGTTGTCTTTCAGAGTGCATGAGATTCTCACAGCAGCGGCAACTATGTGATTTACATACACTACTCGTTCAATCTTCACAACAAACCTGAGACTAAGTGGGATTCTCCCCATTTCATAGAAGGGGAAACTAAGACTCCGAGATGTTAAGAAAATTGCCTAAATTACATGACAGCTAAATGACAGAACCAGGATTCTAATGTAATCTTTTCATACTCCAAAACCTGTGCTTTCTCCACTGTGCACTACTGGCTCTCCAGGAGACCACTGGCAGAGGAAAACAAGGCTATATTAAAACATTAACAGCGTAACCCTGCCCACACTGGCGAGAAGGAAAAAACAACTTCTAGAGAATGTTATGAGATTATTTATGCATTTAATCTAATGTATTACACCTTCTCCATTTATGATTCTGTGTGAAACAACTGATGCTTGAAGCTTCTCCTGGGACCCTGAGAAAACCTTCAATCAGCTAATCAAAAATTCAAGAATGTCCTCTAGATTCTATTTAGTGAGGCAGGAAAGTCACTAATTTTTTTTTTTTTAATTTGCAATGAAAAGGGTTAAAATAAAAAGGAAGTGTGATGCTCTGTTAATCATAAAATTCAATCAATTAATATACTTCATTTCTAGAACATTTATATTAGTAAAAGCTTTACTCGATTTAACTTGCTTTTCACATAGGTTTATATGGTGAGTAAATGTGATAATGCCTAGAACAGTGCCTGGCCCATCAGTTACTGAAATTTTTAGCTGTTGCTGTTGTTCATTTGTTCATGCAACAAAAATTTACTAAGTGCCTAGTATGTTCCAAGCACAATTCTAGGTGCTGGAGACAGACTGGTAAATAAAACAAAGTTCCTGCCCTCATGAAATTTACCTTTTGGGGATATAAATGTGATGTAGTAATGTGGTTGCTACTTTTATTGTTATCTTCTTTCTTATCATGCTTATCATTGTCATTTCTCAACCAACCAACAACCCAGGATACACCATCTCTGAACTTAATACCATGATTACATAGTCTTCTCACTATCAGGAGCACCTTTTATAAGACAGGATTAACCCATAATATCTTTTAGGACTCTCTTAGAGAAGTTGTCTGGCTGAATCTCTTAAGCACCTGAAAGGACAGTGAACTGGGATTTCCTTGAGTTTAGAGAACACGCTGAACAAACTGTTTTATATGCTAAACTGCTAATAAATGTTAATAATATATGTGTATATGGCAGGATTTGGTTTGAGATTTGCTTTTACTGTAACCTGATAGTGAGATTTTGGAGAGAGTAACCCTCAATCATCTCAAGACTTCTCCAGAGGCTACCGTTACTTATTAAAAAACCCTAAAAGTTCTGCATGCTCAGGTCAGTCCACAGCAGAAAGCTGTCAGGTTGTGTAAGAATACTTTAAACATTAAAGAAGAACTAAACAATTTGCCTAAGAGCAAATAGTAACCTCACAGTAAGGTCATTGCAAGGCTATACACCCCAGGCCAATTTTGGACAAAATAAGATAATGATGACATGAAGATAAATGATTCCGGGAAGATAACAATTTAATCTAATCCAAAAAATTTTAAACACCCCAGCCACAAATTTCAGTGCCTCCTGGTCTTAATCAGGCTATGGATTATTCTTATTATTAACAGCAATATCAAGAAGGACTTGCATGAAATAATTTGAGAAATTTATCTGAATTTCAAAACTTCCAGGTGCTCCAACCAATCCTAAATTTAAAAATATTTTCATTGCACAATCTTATGAACCAAGTCACTTAAAATTTAAAAAAAAAATAGGACAGCAAAGAAGAAGGTACAAGAAGTTGGTGAATTTTTATAGCACCTTAAAAATCTCAAAGTGATATACCCCCTGTTTGATTCTTATGACATTCAACTCCATGAGGTGCAATCCCTATTGGCTATATGAGAAAAGTTATATAGATAGGTTCAGTGACTTGGCTAAAAGCTTGACATGTCATTGATGTCATTGGCAGAGTGTAAACCAGACTCTAGAATTGCCACTAGATCATGTGGTCTCAATGGTTTGACACCTAGAGTCTAAAGCTCTAATTCTTTCTTTATTACAGAGTGTTATAACGGAAACTTTTCCAATACAAAGTCTTTTTCAGGCAACAGGCAAAAGAACATAATGCCTGAGACAGTAGGAGAAAATGTTTCTGGCCTATATAATTGTAAGAAACTTCTTCCCCTTCTTTAATTACTGCTAACCTTCACTCTCTCTCACGCATAAGCACCATGAAATTCTCAAGTTCCAAGTGTTTAAATTAATCTGAATGATACTGGGCCATATGAATTTAAAATATTCCAGCCCCATTCCTTTTTCATATATCGGTCAATGTATTTTTGTCCTAGTGTTGCCGTCCCAATTTCACTTTCTGACATGCAGCCCATCATTTTCATTCCAGTTCTCCCCTGTATCAGACAACTCATTTCTCTTTCTGCTTGGCTTTTACTTATACTTTTCAGTAAGTCATACATTATTTTCATGTCTTCTCTTATTCTGATTACATAAATTAGAGTTTATTATCTTATCCAAAGTCAGAGAACCAACCCCCACCCCTTCACTGTTGAACACACACAGACCTTCAATTTTTATTCTTTCCATCTGGGTTCTCTCTTAATTCATCTGATGAGTAGAGATTCACTTGTGAAAATAGCATCCAATTTATATCTTCTAGGGGTTTCAGAGAGAAGAAGAGAGATCTCACTGTTTGCCCAACAGTAATCATAAAGTCCTCACATTAGAAGCATTCTTGAAGGTCACTGAAAGCAATCACTCGAAAAATCTTAGATAATATTTCTCCATTAAATATTATCGTTACTGGGAAAGTGAACTTCTCACACTTGTATTGTTTTCCCTCAGTGTTCTGTATTCTCTATCAATAGGTAGTTTCTATTAAGTGTACAGCTACATAATTCAAATAACCACATAATCTCTTTGGGATCATAGTCGACTTAATGCAACCCCCTCATATTGCAGGTGGGGAAACTAAGGCCTAGAGAGAAGCAGAAACCTGCTCAGAGTCGCATACTCAGGTGGAAGATATCCCGGAAGCCACATCTCCTGCCTTACAGACCAGTCCTTTTCTTCTGATATAACCTATACTTAACATATTGCCTTGTCCTTTTGAGTAAGTATATGTTGTCTTCTATTTGATAAAGGCAAAGATCAACCAAAGGCTGAGTTCACTCTTCCTCCTTTATGTAACCCTCTACAACATCTAGAATAATATCTGGGAGCAGCAGTTAATTTATAAAATTTCATAAATATGCTCTTATTTCCTTCTCCTAATTTTCAAATTTCTCAACACATTAAGATAAAACAGATTTACCAGTGACTTACTAAATACTTCCCTTATTTGTCATTTATCAATATCTTGTTCTTATCATCATTTAGTTGACAATCTAACTCCAAGACTGAATTAGCATTGCAATTGAAATTCCATAAGATAAGTGATCACTACAGACATGTGGCTTCTTGTCCTTCCATTTCTGAGTTACAAATAAATCATCATGTCAACGGGATACAGGATTAAAAGTTGCTTAAAAATAGACATTTCTGCACAGCGTTCAATTGGTATAATTCCCAAGCTTGGATAAGATGATGCGCTACGTCTTATCCAAGATGACTATGAAAAATTAGAACAATTAGAAAAGTACACACTGTGAAAGCTATAAACTTCTATGACATTGATTATTATCCGTTTAATTTACTATAAAATATTTCACAAATAGACAACTATTATTTGAAACTTCAAAATGAACTGTTGAAGATTTTTTTCTGTAAGTGATTTTTAAAAGGCAAAGGAGGGCTTCCCTGGTGGCACAGTGGTTGAGAGTCCGCCTGCTGATGCAGGGGACACGGGTTCATGCCCCGGTCCGGGAAGATCCCACATGCCGCGGAGCGGCTGGGCCCGTGAGCCATGCCCGCTGAGCCTGCGCATCCGGAGCCTGTGCTCCGCAACGGGAGACGCCACAACAGTGAGAGGCCCGCGTACCGCAAAAAAAAATAAAAGGCAAAGGAGAAGAATTTAGTATAGAATAAAGTATTTCAACCAATTTTCCCTTGCCACTCTATTGTGAAATGAATTAATCAAAAGAGCAGGGCATTTGGTGCTGGTGGATGCACTGGTTTTGCAATTCACTCTTTTATAACCCATTGCTTCACAGCCTGATACTTAGGGGCAAAGATATGAGCTTTAAGCAGTCAAGGAAGTTTACTCAGTGATAGCCTGAGCTAGGCTTGGGAATGGTTTAGATCCTATTCTATAGAAATAGTGACAAGAATATCTTGGGTTTGAGTCACTTACATAATAGAAAATTCCCTGCTTAGGGAGATGGACTAGCCATCTCAGATCACTGTGGTCCATTTATGGCATGGTAATAATAGTGTACTGTGCAATAGGAATAATAGCTGTGGCAGAGACTACAAGCTCTATCCACCAAAATCTGTCTTCTCTTTCTTCCTGAGTAACATTTATAGAAATCACGTGACTGCCCAGCCAGAGACCACATTTTCCAGCCCCATTTCAACCAGGTGACCATGTGCTCACCAATGGAAGCCTTAACACATTGCAAGTATATTCCTCCATTCTTTCCAACTTCCTGTCTGCTGGAATTAGGATGTAGTAGGAGAAGTTTCAACTATCCAGATGATAACAGTGGCCCTAGGGATGATGGAATAACGTGAAGAGATGAATCTGGGTCTCTGCATGGCTGTGTGCAGCAGAGGTGTCTGCTCACCCACCTTGGACCGTTGCATGAGAATGCAATAATTTTCTTTGCTGGGTCTTTTTGTTACAGCAGCTAAGCCTTTTACCCTAATAAATGTACAAATATGCCAGAAACTTATTACACACCAGAAAGTATTTAAAGAGCTTATTATTACTTGTGTCCATTGCATCCATCTACTTGTGCCAACATGCTCCCCATACTTTGGGTCATAACTGAAATGCAACTTCTCCACAAATCTTCTCCCCATTTACCTCCAAGCTCCCACTAGCTGAACACAACCTTGTTTGTTCCTTTCTCACGGGACTTCTCATTTTCTAACCTCATAACGTAAGTTTTGTTTGTGTATGTCTTATCTCTTCTACCAGAGCAAACTTCATGAGAGTGAGTTCATGTTTATTCTCCTGTGTAACCTCTAAAGTGCTAGTACTGTGCCTTTCTCAAGAATTGCTTACTGTCTGAACGAAGGACTGAAACATTTGAGCTTCATGCTGTTTGTCTATAACCCACTGTTGTAGCTGAGTGAGCCTGGAGCAAGGACATATTTGTCACAGGCAACAGAAGCAGAAAAGAATCTAGGTCCCAGAATCGATGACAAGTTGACCTCAAAACAACTTTTACCTATGACCTTGCTATCTTATGTCTTATGCTGCTTTCCGTTTCCAGCATTTCATAGCACCAAAGAAGATAAAGGATGCATGTTAGTTATCTTAAAGAGTTTACATTCACTTCTGACCAACCCCTGACTGGATTGTGGCAAAGTGCTCCTTCGTGGCAACTTTTGTCCCTTTACAAAAGCTTAGTAGAGTCAGGCACTGAATAGGCCAAGAACCATTTCGAGTCGAAAACCTACACTGTTATATTAAGCTGCTTTTCTTTCACTTGTCCTCACGTGCCACCATCATTTTTACAATATGGCAGAGACCTGTGTGTTATATTTCATACTAAGGAGCAACAGGCATTGGTAAAACTGGAAACTTACCTGAACTTTTCAAAGAAATTACTCAGAAACAGATAAATAAATATGCTTACCAATTTGCACATGAGATCTTGGGCTGAGATTTATTATTTTTTTCCTACCGTTCTAAATCAATGTAAAATAGGAAAGTTTGAGCAAACAGTCTAACAAACTTATTTTCTTCTTTGTACTTTGATATGTCATCATTCAATAACATTTCTCAATTCCCTGTGCCAGGCAAAGAGGAAAGTGAAAAGACAAAAGTGTAAAACACTAAATAATAGGTTTTTATCTGTGAGCCTAAAAGGCTAGTATGAGAATATACTATCCTTACAGAGTTCGTTTTCTTCCTTTACCTGAAAATATTTTAAATTTATGAAAGTAATGTAGGTTTCATACACTCATTGCCCAGAGATGACCATCATAAACAATTCTGTGGACATTCTTCTGGTTGATTTAAAACACATATAATTATGTTTTCCAAGAAATCGTGATCATTACATAGACACTGTTTTATAATTAGCGTTTTTTCCACTTAACACATCATGAAAAATGTCTCATGTCATTAGTCTTCTAAAGCATTATGGTTAATGCTGCATAATGTTCTGCTGTACAGATATACCCTAACTTATTTAACTAGACCTCCATTATAGGACTTCCCTCCTGTCTCTATGTCTCTTTCTTCCCTCACATTTATTTCATTTATACCTAATTACACAAAATGTGGGGGTAAAAATACTTATCAATTATTTAATAAGATATTTTAAGAGGAGTTTGCTTTTGTCAAAATTTTTCTTAAAAAGTTTTAAAAAGAAAATTGCTGCTTCTTTAGCCAATTAAAGGTAAATGAGGCAATGGGACTTCCCTGGCTGTCTAGTCGTTAAGATTCTGCACTTCCAATGCAGGGGGCACGGGTTCCATCCCTGGTTGGGAACTCAGATCCCATATGCTGCACGGCGTGGCCAAAAAATAAAAAAATTAAAAGGTAAATGAAGCAAATATCCCTGACTATGGCTCTCTGCACCTGTCAGCATATCTTTTCCTTAGCTGCTATATCCACTGTAGACATTTTTTGTTCATGCACTTCATGGAGGGCCACAAAACAAACACATGAAGTGGGGTTAGTAGCCATGTGATGGAAGGAAGAACCAAATAGGTAAGTATAAGAGGGAGTATCACATACATGCATTTACATGGGCAGCCTGTAATGAAATGTGTGTGTACTTAATTCCCAATAATCTTATAATTTTCATCCCCAGTCTTAAAATTACTATTATTTCCATTTTACAGATTAGAAAACTTAGTTTCCAAGTATTTAAACTAAGATCACACAGCTGGTAAGGGGCAGCATCAGAATTTGAGACTTTGAGTCTGTTTGACTTCAAAGTCCATGCTCCAAACCACTGCCAGGGTGTTCTTATCATGTCCAAATAAAACAATAGCAGGATGTAACTTAGAAAATTACAAACACAATCCACTTAATGTGCAGTATTACTAATGTGCATTATTACTTCCTTTTTAAAAATTTATTGGAGTATAGCTGCTTTACAATGTTGTGTTAGTTTCTACTGTACAGCAAAGTGAATCAGCCACATGTATACATATATCCCCACTTTTTTTGGATTTCCTTCCCATTTAGGTCACCACAAAGCACTGAGTAGAGTTCCCTGTGCTATACAGTAGGTTCTCATTAGTTATCTATTTTATACATAGTATCAATAGTGTATATATGTCAATCCTGCATTATTACCTCTTACCTTCCATACTTTAAGGCCAGAGTAATGTTATTAAAGGACAGCATTTTTTCCAATTAGAGGATTTCTAGAAATAAACTGATTTCACATCCCAAACTTTTCCTTACCAAAAATAAAATTTTAAAAAGGACAGAAATTCTTTTCTCATTACACACATTTCCTTCCGCTGAAATAAAAAAAATGAAATGGGAAGGTGATGAAATATAGGAAAGTAAGGCAAATATTATTTTTTTTTTTTTACCAGATACAGTTAATTTCTTAACTCTCTACCCATGCTTCCAGGTTGGTTGAAAGAAAACATTTATCGCACATTCAGGCTTGGCTACAAACATCACACCAAACCAAAGCAAAGCACTCCAGGACGGGAAAGACAATGCTTAACATTTTTTTCTCTCAAGCTCTTCCCAGAAAGGTGATAATTTGGAAAATACTGTTATACTATAGACTGATTTTGAATTGAATGATATTCTAACAAGTAGAAAATGACAAGTTTCTCTTTCACACGAGTCAACTTTCTTTATCCCCTTTTAGGTAGAAAACTGGGCAGAAAATATCAATCCCAAAAGATCCAAACAATTCAGGATGACAACTTCTGCATGTTTTTACTCTTAAGTCTATGGGTTATGATATCCATGATTGAAAAGAAAAAAAGAATCAGGCATTAGTTATGCAAGCATTTTTCCTTTTGAACCATCCTAATCCCCAATTAACCATTTTTTGCATTTAACTGATATAAAATATGTGTGCATGATATACTTTTTATATCATTTCAAATATGCAGCAATACTGAATAGGCAATTTTTACTGTAAATAACGTGTCTCACTTCCTGAAGAAGAGCCTGTGGTGCAGGATCTGGCCTTCAGGTCTGTCATCAAGTTTATATTAGTTTGAAAATTGATCAAAGGCAAAAAAGGTTATTAAAACACAAAACCACCCTTTACCAACAAACTTAACAAAGATTAAAAAGATATTAAAACAGCGTTGGGGAAAGTGAGTAATGAGACAGGTCCTCTCATACACTGTTGTCTGTAATATAAATTAGTTACGTTTTTCTGGAAATTAATTTGAAACCATAATAACAGAAATCTTAAAAATGTTCCTCTGTTTGACCTATTATTTTATTGCTGGAAGCTCTCCTAGGGAGATAATCTGAAATGTATGCAAAAATTCATGCAAAAAGTAGTCAGTGTAGAATTATTCAGAATACCGAAAAATTGGAGACACCCTAAATATCCAGCATCAGGGGAATATTTAAGTAAATTACAGAACATGATAGAGCCACTAAAATAATTTCCAAAAAGTTGTTTACTGGTATTATAACTTACATGTGACTAGTGTTGAACAAAAGGCAAGATATGATATAAATAATACAATACACGTTAAATAAAAAATGAAAAACCTGTAAGAAAATAAGCCAAAACGTTGACAGTTGTTCCTTCTGGGTTGTGGGAAAATAAACAGTTTTCCCCCTTCCACTTTTATACTTTTCTGTATTTTTGAAATTTATTGTTCTGTGCTTTCTAAATTTTCTAGTGATCATCTATTTCCTCAAAAATCAGGAAAAAAAAAATTTTTTTAAATCACCTGACAGCAAAGGTTTGGACTCTGTTTTATTGACAGGACCAATATTTGTGAAGGTCACACTTCTGTCCACTGCAACATCCCTTGCTTGTTTCTGACGCTAGTGTTGTTTCAAATAGCGAAAATGTGTCACTTTTCTCCAAATTGCAGATTCTTTACAAGAGCAAAGCAAGGCAAGAAAAGTGAATTTGCTAAAAAGTTTATGTGGGTTTTCTGATTTTTATCAAGCCCACCTGGATGACTTTCACTTTCTAGTTGAGAGGCTTGCAGGCAGTCAATATGGAAGCATAAATACTGCCCAAGCAGCCCTATGCGACAAAGGGGCCTCACACTAAACCTGGGAGGGAGTGAAAATGCGATTATGTTGCAGTGAAGTGAATCTGAGGAATTCTTGTGTGAAAATTTTGCTTAGGAGCCCCAAATAAAACTTAGACCTTTGGTTCAGATCCAAAGTCTGTGACCTTCCCAACAGCCAAGGTTCACATTATTATTTTTTATATGAGGGAAGCCCTGACGCTGGGATTTACACCAAAGTCAATAAAACTATCTCCTGCTTCTGAAAAAAGTGTCAATCGGATAAGCAGCATGTGTGTCCTTAGTATCCTGAGAAGAGCCTGGTTATAATGCCAAGTCAAAGGCTATTATCTAGCCTCACTGCATTAAAAAAAAATTAATGTGCAGTTTAAAATATTTTTGGCCTGATTTAACTAGTCGCAGGTTTTTCCCTTTAGGAAAAGTCAATATAGTGAACACAGACTTAAAAGCATCGGCAAAAAAAGGTAAATTATTATTCACATAGAAAGTCAATCCTTTTCTTTCTATGTATATATTTCAAAAGAAGGTGACCCTTAAAATAGAAAGGGCCCCAGTGCTAGTACTGTCAGATGATATAAAGAAAGCAAGAAATTAAAAACTTAAGATAAAACATTAGGAGTCATGGTCAATTTCAGAGCAATCAGAATGGAAGGTAACAGATTTCAGAAATTTGAAAGTAAATCAAATCAATTTAAAGACAGGCTTTGATTAACAACCATTTACACACATTTTCCAACGATATTTTCATTTCAAACAGTGACTTATCTTACTCTAGGGTTATTTCCTGGAATACTACAGTCCTTCTGCTCTGATATTAAAATCTAAGTATTTATAATGGCTAAAGGATACATTAGAATATCATTCTTTTGAAACACATTTTTCATAATTCTCAGATCTGTTAGAGTCAAGCATGGAATACAAGTAGTGTCTGCTGTATGCTATACTCCTAGTATACTCACTATCCAATTGTTTTAGCCATGACTAAATAAGAGATAAAATTTCTGGCAAGCATTTGCAATTTATGAGTCAAGAACTCTCCGAGAAGAGAATTTGATGCACTTTCCACCTGCCCTTTTATCAACATTAAACAAACAGTATGTTTTACTACAACTCACTTCTGACATTTATCAGTTGCTTTTATTTGTTTCTCTGCCAACCTCAGCCTTGTCAGCGGGACTTCAACATGACAGCAACGGCAGCTCATGCCAGTTAGACCCTTTTCAAATAAACTGTTCTTTTTAGCACAGTACACATTTGATTAGACAAAAGGAATGTAGAGAATGATTATCAAAGAGGCCGAAGGCAAGGAACTAACCCATTCTACATGTACCCATTCCTTTCCTTATTGAAGCAACAGAGACTCCCAACAGAAAGAAAGAAGGAAGGAAGGAAGGAAGGAAGGAAGGAAGGAAGGAAGGAAGGAAGGAAGGAAGGAAGGTAGGTGGAAAGGAAGAAAGAAACCACAGAATGTAAGTTCTTTGGTGACTTGAAACACACCATGATATTTATATGTTGTTTGGAAACAATACTGATGATTAGAGTATATTCCCAGGGCTTGAATTAATAACAAGTGATAGAACTCCATTTTTTCATGAATTATTATGAAAGTAGTAGATGGGAATTTTTGTCCTGAGGATTCTACCCACACTCTTCCCACACACATATGTACAAATCCTCTGAAAAAATGGCCTCAAGAAAGTCTCCCCTCTCTTTTATTTAACAAGGCACCACGCAGCTTGCCATCCTGGGCTAACAGCCAGAAAAAGATTACAGCAAAAATAATCACCTTTGCAACATTAAGGAAAACTTGAAACTGGCACTATGATTCAGGGGCTTATTTCTTTCCCTCTAAATATGATACCACGTTTTCGTATTTTATTTGGGAAATGCTTTTCTGCAAGACGTATCTGAAAAAAAAAAAAGACTTGTTTTCAACAAATAGCTAGAAGTGCTGAGAGATTTCCTGTTAACACCATGTAAGGCATTCCACTACTTAAAAGGGAATTTAGTGTTGACGAAAGATGCCAGTTTGACAGCCATGGAAAATGAAGGAAGCATCCTTTATTCCCAGGGCACATCATCTCAAAACAAGGAATCATCTCTTATGGTTAAGAGGGCCATACCTTATTGTTTAATATTCATTGAGAGTACACGCATGCTAGATGACGGTAAGATACACAGGAGACACAGTCTGTGTCCTCTAAGACATTACATTCTTCAAACCAACATATCTCAAGTCTCAGGGGCAT
Source organism: Aethalodelphis obliquidens (assembly GCF_003676395.1). NCBI lineage: Eukaryota > Metazoa > Chordata > Mammalia > Artiodactyla > Delphinidae > Aethalodelphis > Aethalodelphis obliquidens. Next base: position 4,461,246 of record NW_020838021.1, on the reverse strand, counting down.
CATATATGAGACCAGTGGCCTCTACTTTTAAAAGGTCCAAGGCGGGGCTTCCCTGGTGGCGCAGTGGTTGAGAGTCCGCCTGCCAATGCAGGGGACGCGGGTTCGTGCCCCGGTCCGGGAAGATCCCACATGCCGCCGGAGCGGCTGGGCCCGTGAGCCATGGCCGCTGAGCCTGCGCGTCCGGAGCCTGTGCTCCGCAGCGGGAGAGGCCACAACAGTGAGAGGCCCGTGTACCGCAAAAAAAAAAAAGGTCCAAGGCAACAAAAGCTAGTGGGTGAGAGATTCAAACGGGAGGGTGAAATCGCTCAGTTCAGAAATCTTTACTATTTCCTGTAAGTGTTCACCCTGTGTAATTAAAAGTTGGGACTTCTTGGGCTCATAGTTGTGTGCTGGCTGTTACATAGTTTATTATGTTATGATCTGTGGGCAATATTCATCACAAACTACCTCTACCCCACCTCCCCATAAAACAAAAACAAAACCCAAAACACCTCTTCTTAAATACTCATTCCTCATGTTTCTTCAAATAGCACATAAAACCTAGAAAAAAACATTTGGCCCCAGTACCTCAAACATAGTAAGTGGCACTAGGTATCCCAAGTTAGGTGGTTAGGTGGCACTAGGTATCCCAAGTTAGTTGGTTAGGTGGTCCTGACCTAGTATAAACTGAGAGTGAGCCTGGGAGATATAAGAACTCCCAGGGGAGTTTATTTGTATGAATGAATTAAATAGGGAGTAGGAGGAAAGATCTTTGAGTACATGTATTGTATGGAAATTTGTAGTGAGGGATATCTGGCCGTCAGAGATGGAGAACTGAGACTGGCCTGACGTAACACATTTTCTCTGCCTGCCCCCGGGAGCCTGTATGTTAATAAGGGCTGCTGACAAAAATGGAAGGATCTGTGTTCATGAAGGATTGAGCAAAAGTGAGTGGCGATGCTTCAGGGACCAGGTGGCAAAAGTTGACATAGAATAGGGGAGAGGGACAGTTTGATCATTTCTGTATGGAACACAGTATGACTCTGGCAACACAGCAAGGGCTGAGAAGTAGTGGTAGAGTTTGGTACATTGAAGGGGTGGGTAACATTCGGAGTCCTGAAGGGGAAATTGGCTACATAAAGAGTGCATTAGTTGCAGCAATGGCAATAGAAAGGCAGAGCAGAAAACTGTGAAAGGATTGGCCTTGAGCACGTAAGGTACTGGGTGATTCCAGAAATAACTGGAGAGACAAAGGCAGCGAGAAGCTGTGATCCTGCACATTGCAGGGAAAACCTGTGAGTGCTTATTGGGATGTTAGGGAAATGTGAGTACTGACGTCCACGTGACCTCATTCGTTTCCAGACAGATGAAGGCCTATGGTCTTTGAATAATGAAAAAATTCAAGGCATTTTCTAAACAGGCTGTTGAGCTTATTCACAACCAATCCCACCTCTTACACACACAAGGCTGGCTACAAAGTTAGGATACTGAACTCCACAAGCCCTCGCGAGGGGACCAAAGAGCATCACATACATGTCAAAAGCCACTGGAGTTCCAGACTGGTTTTGTTTGTGTTCCAAGTTTTCAGGTATTCCTGGGAGTAACAGGCTGTGATGATTTAGCACGGAGGCAAGTCCATAGTTGTCTTCGTCTTAGTGAAGGACAATTTTTGAAGATCTGAATGTCCCTTGACTTTTTTCCTTGTTCCCAACACAACATTTTCACAGCTTCATTCTCTGTCCCCTGACTGCTCTACCTCTGGAGATTGTTTCTTTAGTTTTCACAATCCACTGCAGCCTTCTGCCTCTCCTCCCTTAAATTTCTTCTTAGGGCCTGAACTGAGAGCTTCCCTAGACAGCCTCTCTTTCCTAATCTCTCACTCAAAAGTTCTGAACAAAATCCTAGAGCATCTGGAAGTTCCTGCTGATTTAAGGCAGCTCACTCACTGTACCAGTATCCCACAGGCTGCACTGAATACTGAAGTGTATATGTGTGTGATGAGAAATGGTACTCAATGACTCTTGCAAATTTGGAAGCTACTTCTTTTTCATTATCATATTTTATTCATCAGTGACCAGAAGGCTGAGACTTTAATGAACTTTGTACCAACAGAAATGTATTATATAAGGAACTTCACTCACTGTTTATCCAACAGTCCAGAGAAAAAGCAAGTTTATAGTCTATTAAGGCATGATGAAGAAGAACTTCGGAATTGTCTTCAAAACAGAGTAGTATTTAAAGGATTCTAAACCTTGGAAGTACTTTAATATAGGATCTACTGTCTTAAAACTATGAAACCCCGAATTCGCATTCTGAGAACTAATAATGCAACATGTTAGCATCAAGCTTCAGATGGAGTGGTATTTATTGCATTATGAAAATTGCGCCCTCTGTGAAGTCACCTAAGCATAGCTTGGGAGGGAAAAAGGAAAACCTTCAAGATATGGCAGCAGTCAGTGACTTTCCAACCTCTCCAAGTACATGTTTATCTCAGAGAAATATTTCACTGACTAGCACTTTGTCACACGGCTCACTTCTCATTACCATTTCAAAAGCACTTTCTGTGCTCTGAGGTACTTCTCTGCTACCCCAGGGTTTTGCCAAGACACTAAAAAGTTTAGTTGCCATGCATAATATACAACACAAGTTACTAGTATGAATTTTTAACATTGTTTTGCTTTATCACATGCCAGAGTCCCTGGAGATCCTGGCAGGGGGTGCTTATTTACTTATTTATCCCCACCCCCTTCCTTTTTTTAATGCAACCCTTGCTATTGCCCTGGGTGTATATTCATAATAAGAAACTTAAACAAAATTTGAACAAATGAAAACATATGCATCTTAAGGCAACTCGCAAAACAGAAATAAATGCCTGGATGAAAACTTTAGCAGAGGAAAATGAGAGAAATAAATATTATTAAGGGAGTTATAATCATACCTGAACAGAACAGTGCTGTGTAATGTTCAAAACAGTGTCTGTTTCTTAGCCAGCAAAACATATTAGTTAGTATGATGAGAGGGTAAGAGCCTGGCTCTGGGGTCAGACTGCCACTGCCTGTGTTTGAATACAGGCTCTGCAATTTACTAGCTGTGTGGCCTTGGCCAAACTACTGAAGTTCTCTGACTTCGATTTCCTCTTTTGTGAAATGGGAAACATAATAGGGTCTCTCTCACGTAAGGATTAGAGGAGTTCATATACACAAAGCACTTAAAACAGTGTCTGGCAGATAGTAAGTACGCAATGAACACATTAGATGTTATTGACACTATTAGATGTAATAGGAAAAAAGTTTTTGGTGACATGCCTTGTGGCCATCAAAGGACGTCTTTTATGGAAATAGCAAAAAATAAAAGTAGCTGAAAGAAAGGTCAATAGAAATTTTATGTCCTGTACTGATAGGTGGAAATTACCAAGAGCCAAAAGCTAAAAGTTAGGTACACATTACAGGTGAAATTGGTAGAGAGAAAGATGAACTTCTAAACGTAGGCTGAATCAGCTCAAGAGATTTTTACTAACACTTTTCAATGCTAGAGCTATGAGTGGTTATTAAATGATCCCTCTAGGTCTGGAGAAGCATTTCATGGAAAATCACCACCTTACTTTCCAAAATGTCTCTGCCCAGGAGATCCTGAGTTGAGTGAACCACAAATAGAGATGCTTATGTGCTTAGTGGATTCTTGGAGTTGTAGGTTTGGCAATTGAACTGGACAGACTCTACAGTTCATTTTGGCTTTAGGATTCTATGATTCTATGACACACAATATTTCTCATACTTTTAGTACATTACTTTCATGCTTAAAACTGTCCATTAGCTTCCTACAAAGAGTAACTCATTACCTCAATGTCCCATCTATCTTGCTTACCTTTTCTTTTTATCCTTAGTTCTCTACCCCGTAGTCACCAGACACTGTTCCTATTTTTAAGCCATATCCCCAAATATAAATGTACAAATAAGATTGTATACTTTTTCTCTCATTACTGAGAAACAACCATTTATACCACTCTTCAACTTCTCAGGGGCTTTGCTTGCCATTGACAACTTTATCTGAAGGGAAAACTTGGGGGTCATTGTAGATTATGTTCTTTCTTTCAACCCCTAGGTACAACTGGTTACCAACTTCTGTAGATCACAGCATCCAAATAGTAAAATAATATTAATTATTAATTGAAAGCTCACACCAGGCACCATGCCACATCACTGTATGCTCAAAGAAGTTAATAACTTTCCAAAAGCCACAGAGACAGTAAATGGTAATTGCTGGAATTAATAGTTATTTCTGACAGACTCCAAAGCCCATGCTCACACCATGTTGCCTCTTCCATCACCTTATTTCATCTTCCACAATGTTAGTCCAAACCATTATTTCTCATTTGGATCAATGGAACAACCTCTTAATTGGCTTCCTTGTCTCCAGATTTAACCATCTCTCATTCAGTCTTTATTTCAAGCTGCTGCTAGATTTAGCTTTCTGAAATGCAAATGCAATCATGTCACTTGCATGTTCCCCGTTGACTTTAGAATGAAGTCCAAATTCCACAGAGGACATAGAAGGAAGGCCCTTGGTAAAGTAGTCCCTGCCCACCTCTCTAGTCTCAACTCCCCCACGGGTACCTTTTGCTCTGGGTAAACTAAGCTGGCCTTAGTTTCTCCCATAATTCCATGCTCTCATGCCTCTGTGATTCCCACTGCCTGAAAAGGTCAACCCCGTTTCGTGACCTAGACTCCCATCTGTCCTTTAAGCCTCCTCAGCACATAGGATGTGCTCAGTAAATATCTTTTGGCTAAAACAACAATTACAAAGGCTATTTCCTTTTCAAAATTAAGGGCTAGAGATGAACATGGGTAAATACAGTAATCTGATTTGCTAAAATGCTATGAAAAGTACATTTGGGGCTTATGCTTCTAGAAATTGTTTTCCCAGCCATGACCTCTCATCTGTAAAATGTTGCCCAGTGAGCAGATCATAATTATGAAATATAATGTTTGGATATTAGGCAGTAGAATCCTTGCCATGTTCATTAAATATACATTAGTTGATATTTATAAATGTTTCATATATATTGCAAAATGTTAAAATACATTTCTGCTCTATGAATGAATTCATTACAACATTTGACTCTAGTTTTTATTAACATCTTACCCTAAGTGTTAATATTTCCCATCCTATTGGGAGCAATAGGACGCATTCCCCACATTAGCTTCTAAGAGGTCACTGATTTGTTTTCAGTTTGCTGGTCACTAAGAGTTGGCACAGAGAGTTACCTTCATAAATGATTCAACATAATGGGAAATATTAAAATTAAAGAAATAACAGCAAAAATGGGGCTCCAGAAGTGAAAAATGATCATTGGAATATCACTCCTCAGGGGAATCATCTCACTTAGCCATTCATTAAAAGTTGCTTCAAGGACATAGGAAAGAGGCACAGCTGTTGCATGCACAATAGGGATGTTTTTGGAGGGGGTGAAATTCAGTTTAAAATACATAGTATGGGCTCTGGAAAGACTCATGACGACTTTGCCAATAAAATGATTTTCCACGGACCACAGGTGGCTTAGTGATATTGGTTTAAGGGATAAGCAGGTGAACATTTTAAATCACAATCTCATGTCAGACCAGTAAAGCACGTTCAACATAACTTGATTTTAAGAACTGTTGTCTAAAATATATCACTTCCTAGGCCCACATCAGTACTCTGTACAGAAGAGTACATATATACCCAAATGATAAATATATTTGTGATTATGTAGGAAAATACGCCTTCCCTCCTTTCAAAGTACCATCTCTCTTTTATCTCCAGGTCCTTTACAACCCCCTCTTCTTTTTTTTTTTTTTTTTTTTTGCGGTATGCGGGCCTCTCAGTGTTGTGTCCTTTCCCGTTGCGGAGCACAGGCTCCGGACGCGCAGGCTCAGCGGCCATGGCTCACGGGCCCAGCCGCTCCGGCAGCATGTGGGATCCTCCCGGACCGGGGCACGCACCCGCATCCCCTGCATTGGCAGGTGGACTCTTAACCACTGCGCCACCAGGGAAGCCCTACAACCCCCTCTTCATCATTAGTGTCCGAGTCTCTCTCCTAGCTCCCTCACAACCCTTACTTCAAAAACTTTGTATCTTCCTCCTCTTTCTCCTCCTCCCTTTTCCCTCCTTCTCCCACTCCTCCCTAGAGTACTTGTAATCAGTCTGACTACTACCCTTTATCTCTATATAAGCATAATAAAATCTTTATCCTTTTGAGAAGGGAGACATTTTTCTTGTAATTTTTTACCTCTTGCATATCCAAGCTCTAGAAAATATATAAAGATTAAAAATGCAGAACCACCTAAGTATTCTGCACCACCATCTTATTTGCCTGACTGTTGAACTGCCCCTCTCATAAAAGTAGACAGTTTCCTGATATTTGGATTTAGCATTAGTCCTCTGTGATGTGTCACATCCTAGAATCAGACTTAAAACACTTAGGAAAACAGCCTCCATGCAATCTCTTGATTTGCTATTACTTTATCTTTGCTTTACTTCCTAGAGCTCTGGCTTTCTAAGTTTGGATCTTTGTCACTCTTAAAGGATTTGTTTGGATCCTTGTTCTCTATCTGGATTTGGACTCTTACTCTACTGATTCCAGTTTGTTAATCCCATGACTTGTGATGTTAATCAGGTTATGTCCCTGGGCTGCTCACTTGCCTCAACCTGGTATGATCTAGATTGTAGTTTGAGCCTTAAGTTTTGCCATCCAACTATGACACATAGATCTTATTCTCTCTTACTCGCTCTGTCTTGACCAGTTGGTTCAGTGACACATACCTCTAATAAAACAGAGTTGAAAAAAAAAAAACTACTTATTTCCCTTGAAGGCAATTATGTCTAAAGATGTGAATATGGCTCCATCAGCGTAGGAAACAAAGGCAGAAATGTTCTTTGCTTGGTGAAAATCAGTGAAGTGTAAAATGGGTTATGCTCAAACCATATAAATGCCGCCTCTAAACATATCATATTACCATCCATCAAGAACCTGAAACAATCAAATCTGAGTGAATGCAACACAGCCTCTTCCATACCTAAAATGTCTACTGGGCTTATGGGATAACAAAAGGGAATTACTGAAACTCACAAGGATGATGACAATGGAAAAATATTTTAAATGCGGCTTTATTTTAATTATAGGTTAGGGGAAAAAACACATAGAGTTTTGCAACACTGCAGAGAGGGATGTTAACTGTTGCATAGTTAAGGTGCAAAAAACCAACAACGCATTGCCAAATATTTTGTATTTTACAGATGTGTATTTTGGAAAAGTATGCTCCCTAATGTTATTCACAAACAGAAAATACATTGCTCACACTTAAAGAAAATGAAATCAAACAGGATAAAACATGAGCAGAGAGACTTCAGACATATCCCCCAGGCATACCAGCTCATCAAACTTGTGAAGAAGAGCAGTTCTCTAGCTAGATAGAGAGATTCTTCCTCCACCTGGGCAGATGGGTCTGGTAAATGCATAAGCTTTTGTGCTTAAGCAGAAAGACCAAGAGGAAAAGAAATAAATGTGCACCAAATCAGTGCAATCCAAAATTAATCTTATTTTGCTCTGTAATCATAGAGATGCAGTAATCATTTTAGAATTTGAGCTGGATTTTTTTTTTTAAAGTTTGAAAGTTATATGGAAGACAGGAAGATCAAAACAATTGTATTTACAGAAGGCATCTGTCTCTTAACAGGGTGTGAAGCTAAGTTTTCCATAATTTGTTTTCCATCAGAAAATTGAAATAAAAGAAAAAGATTGGAAAAGGTTACAAAACCATAAACAAAGTGAAAAGACAAGCCATAGACTGAGTGGAGATATTTTCAATGTATACAGCTGACAAAGGATCAGTATCCAGAATATATAAAGAATTCCTACAAATCAATTAGAAAAACATTAATTACTCAAAAGAAGGAACAGGAAAAGGACAAAATGAGGCAATTTACAGAGGAAGAAACTCCAGTGGTAACTGGTTAACTCTGGGAAGGAAAGGATGGGGTACAGCTTTACACAGGTCTTTAACATTTTATTTCTTTAAAAAGAAAGAGCGTTGTGGAACAAATGTGGCAAAATGTTAATATAGGTTTAATATTGGTTGTGGACACATAAATTTTATATTTTCTGCACTTTTTTGATATGGTTAAAAGGTTTCATACAGAAAAATAAAGTCTGTGTCTGTCTTTAGAAAAGACTAGGGGGCTTCCCTGGTGGCGTAGTGGTTGAGGGTCTGCCTGCCGATGCAGGGGACGTGCGTTCGTGCCCCGATCCGGGAGGATCCCACATGCCACGGAGCGGCTGGGCCTGTGGGCCATGGCCGCTGACCCTGTGCGTCCGGAGCCTGTGCTCTGCAGCAGCGGGGGGTGGTGGGGGGTGGTACAGCAAAAAAAAAAAAAAAAAGAAAAGAAAAGACTAGGGACAGAAAATGGAGTGCCTCTGTACAAAAGGGCAATGGAGAGTTGCTGATTAGACAGAAGTGACATTATCAGCTCTGTTCATCTAATGAAAATGTTTATCAGCTAGTCATAAAAGGATACCATATTCAGAACAGGGAAATTAATGAAACATCTTCACAGCACTTTTTTCTAAATGAAGTACATCAGTGGTCATTTTAGGCATGGACCAAAAAAAAAAAAAAAAAAGTCCTTTTAAATCATCTGGTCCCTGTCCTTCAGATGTAATCAGCCTCAATCCATTCTGTCAAGTGATTGGACCTCATCTCTTTGGCATATCATAAGTGAAGGAGATCCTGCTGTTTTTAGTTCTGCTTATAGTAAATCCTTGGCTTCACAGCTGAGTGACAGAAGTGGATAGAGTACAGGACTGGAGCCTTGAGAATTCAATCTCTGGCAATGACTTCTTAAAAGCTGGACATGTGGTTTGACCTCTCTGGACCTCTGTTCTTCCATCTTTCAAATGAAGATGATAATATTGACACTACTTTTAAAATATACTTCTTTTCTTGGATACTCATCATTAGATAAATGCACGGTGCTACACAAAAGCCTTATGATAATGATGTCATTGGAACACGTGGTATAAGATTCCCTTATAGTCAAAGGTCACCTTGATAAGTTCTTTTGGTACCCACCCCCCATCAAATAAACTGTCTTGGGAGGGCCTAGAGATTCACCTACTTCACAGTGATTATAATGTGATTATAAAGTATTTATTAAATTTCCCGATTAACCTTCACTGAGCTATGAGTATTCACTATTCATTTTGCAATGAGACTTAGTAATAAACATAGTGGAAACATGGAAAAAACATTCAGACATTTATTTAACTCGCAGAATGACTTCTAAGGTATCTTTATGTGTACAAATTATGTTAGATGGTAAACTTTAGAAACAGCTTAGGACTAACCTCTTGAATGCACATTTGTAGATAAATGTGAAAAAGATAAAGGAGAGGGGCTGCCATATAGCTCAAAAATCATACAAATCTGCCAATGCACGTAGCATATCTCTGAAATGCCTTATATTCCAAAAAGCTGCTGATCTGTTCTCTTTAGGTTAAACAGATCATGCTTAAAATATGTGATACAATGAGATATCATCTCACACCAGTCAGAATGGCCATCATCAAAAAATCTAGAAACAATAAATGCTGGAGAGGGTGTGGAGAAAAGGGAACACTCTTGCACTGCTGGTGGGAATGTGAATTGGTTCAGCCACTATGGAGAACAGTATGGAGGTTCCTTAAAAAGCTACAAATAGAACTACCATATGACCCAGCAATCCCACTACTGGGCATATACCCTGAGAAAACCGAAATTCAAAAAGAGTCATGTACCAAAATGTTCATTGCAGCTCTATTTACAATAGCCCGGAGATGGAAACAACCTAAGTGCCCATCATCGGATGAATGGATAAAGAAGATGTGGCACATATATACAATGGAATATTACTCAGCCATAAAAAGAAACGAAATTGAGCTATTTGTAATGCGGTGGATAGACCTAGAGTCTGTCATACAGAGTGAAGTAAGTCAGAAAGAAAAAGACAAATACCGTATGCTAACACATATATATGGAATTTAAGAAAAAAAAAATGTCATGAAGAACCTAGGGATAAGGCAGGAATAAAGACGCAGACCTCCTAGAGAACAGACTTGAGGTTATGGGGAGGGGGAAGGGTGAGCTGTGACAGGGCGAGAGAGAGTCATGGACATATACACACTAACAAACGTAGTAAGGTAGATAGCTAGTTGGAAGCAGCCGCATGGCACAGGGATATTGGCTTGATGCTTTGTGACAGCCTGGAGGGGTGGGATAGGGAGGGTGGGAGGGAGGGAGACGCAAGAGGGAAGAGATATGGGAACATATGTATATGTATAACTGATTCACTTTGTTATAAAGCAGAAACTAACACACCATTGTAAAGCAATTATACCCCAATAAAGATGTTAAAAAAAAAAAAATATGTGATAATCAGTACCCAACTGCCTATTTGACAACCTCAAGTGAAAAGAGCTAAAAAAACCTGGAGATATGCATACGTATCTTCAGGTACGTACACACACACACGTTATAATTTTACTTAGGCGTTAATATGTTACAGCAAAGTTAATATGCCATTTTACTTTTACATTTCAGCTCGATTTCTCTAGCAAAAAAGGAATGAGGTTAGAATATGATTCGCTCTGCTTATTTCAAGGTGATTTACACTTTTTTGTTGATCAAAATAGGGACTTAGTCACCATGGATAAGATATTTCTATGCCTAAAATTACTTCTAGAGAGTTTATACCCAAGGGCTCAGAAAAGTAACACCTTTCCATGTAACTAGATACTTTTGGTAAAACGACAGGCAACAAAAATAGAAAATAGTTAGCTGTTTCTAAACATTATCCTCAGCTGGGTGGAGAAAGCATTTTTCCTGATGCCTTCCTACCTCAGTGGAAAGCACACAGTTAGATAAACACACCATCTTTTGTCCTTTTGGCTAAAGAAAGGGAAAACAGGAGAGCAACCAGATAAGCAATAGAATTTAAACTAAAACTAAACCTACCTACAATATTTAGGGAGCTTGTATTCTGTAAATGAAAGCAAGGACTCCTGGACTCCTGCAAAGGCAAAAAGACTTCCTTGGTACACAACATGTGTTCCCCATTATTAGAAAAGAGTGGACAAAACTCAGCTCAGAGGAGTACCAATCATGTACAATTGCTTCTGCATCATTCCCAGTAACCTGGGGCTTCTCAAAAGCTCTGCATGCAGAGCATAGGTTGTGACCCATCTTGGCTAGCAGGTAAGTAATCTGGCTGCTTCTTTCTGAGAATGATTAAGAAAAAAAGGAATGAATTTGGAGAGGATTTGATAGACACAGAATCAACATGCCACCTACTGGTCCTTTTACCTGTGGTCAAGACCTACTATGTCTTTATCACCTCAGATGCTCTCAAACCACCACCCACATACGGATCAGGAAGATGTGTGATGCCAGGATCACCTTCATGGAAACAAGAGACCCTGCTGGGGATTATATAAACTTCTGAAGATCTGTAAACAAAACCTCCAGGACATATCAAGAACATGTTGAATAACTTTGTCTTTCATGAATAATCACTTTAGGTTTATTTAGGTGATCTGTTTTGTTTTGTTTTGTTTTCATTTTTATTGGGGTATAGTTGATTTACAATGTTGTGTTAGTTTCAGGCATACAGCAGAGTGAATCTGTTATACATATGCGTATATCCACTCTTTTTTAGATTCTTTTTCCATATAGGCCATTACAGAGTATCGAGTAGTGTTCCCTATGCTATACAGTAGGTCCTTATTAGTTATCTATTTTATATATAATAGTGTGTTTATGTCTGTGATCTGTTTTTCAATAGCTAGTTATACTTGCCATTGAGCAGTTGGCCTCTAGAAAGTCAATGTGGTTTCCTAGAAATACTTCCAAGTTTGCAGCACTTAATGTCTTACTTGCAGTGTTATCAGAGCTGAGTGTAGACAAAATCATGACACAGGTGTTTACCTTTCTTCCCCCTAAGTTTACTATGTCTCTTCTGATATTTTTTCATCACACCTTGGGATTTCCATGCTCTCAGTCTACTGCCTAGAAATCCATACTACCATGACCAAATGCCTAGTCTACCCTCTGATGCAAAGTATGCACTTAACAAATATTTGTGAAATAAATAAGTGAATCAATGAAAAAAACCCCAAGGCCTGATAATTTCTCAGAGATGTGGGAAATGACCAGAAAAATGAGATAAGCTCATGGGTTTGAAATAATTAAGTTTGATATGCAAACATTGTCCATTCTTTACTCCCAAGCAGCAGATTCCTTTGCTGATGCTCTATTTATGAAAAGGAAACTAAGTTGGAAGTTGAATGACAACTACACTGCGTCTTAGTCAGCTTGGGCGCCATAACCAAATACCACAGATGGGGTGACTGAAACAACAGGAATTTATTTTCTCACAGTTCTGGAGGTTGGAAGTCTGAGATAAGCGTGTCAGCATGGACGGATTCTGGTGAGGACTTGCGGATGGTCACCTTCTTGCTGTGTCCTTACATGACAGAGCAAACACAGAGACAGCAAACTCTGTGTTTCACCTTATAAGAGCGCTAATGCCATCATGACAGTCCCACTCTCATGACCTCATCTAAACCTAATTATCTCCCAAAGGCTCGATCTCCAAATACCATCACATTGGGGGTTAGGGTTTAAACATTTAAAATTTCAGGGACACAATTCAGTCCATAGCACACTGGTTTTGTTTTTAAGTTAATTACTAAGGATTTCTAGTCTGAAGGTCAGAATACAGTTAGAATAAATTTCTGGAAAAAAACCCTGCATAGAATTCTTTGACACCATTACCATCAGCCATTCTATTCGGGTTCCCTTGTATCAATTGATGCCACTGCCTACATAGTCCCACCTCTTCTTTCAAACCTCAGGTCCTCTCATCAAGCATGAACATATCTGTATTAATGAAAGCCTCAAATGCTGTCATTCATTTTGCCTTATCTGAGCTCAAATGCAAGCAGTAACAAGAAGCAATCATGTACTAAGTATCCCTATTGGCACACCAGCCATATTAGAACTAGATAGCTAACAGCATTTCTATTACCTGTAATTAACAAATAAAATTTGTTCCCACTAAGCGTTGTTTCACTTTCAAAATGAGATAGTGGTTTTTTTCTTTATTTTTTGTTTTTATCCAAGCTGCACTCTCTTCGACTTTTCTAGATCTATGCCATTAACTCTTGGAGCAGCTTTGCCCAGCATTCTATTCATCTGGAACCCCTTGTTCTTACGGCTATTTGCCACTTCATTCAGAGCCTAGGAGTGTATTAGCCACAGCTGATTCCTGTTGCCTCTCCACTCCTCCTATTCCTATCACAACCTCCCCCATTTCAGAGACCTGATCCTCACTGCACAACGCCTCCTTAGTTGTTCTGCGGCTAATTTGAACAATGCTCAAAGCTGAGTGGAAGCTAATCAATTTATTTTTCACCTATTTCATAAAACACTGCAGCAGCCCACTGGGAGGAAATTCAGATATCATTAGCAGTTTTCTTTCAACCAAAAAACTGCTTTTTTAAAGGAAGGGTCCAAACTTGATTCTGTTTCTTCTTTATAAATCCGTGTAAGTAATGACACAGATCTCCGCTGGGCTCCCCTACCTCCTAAGCGGCGCCATGTGGTACTCATAGATCCATTCACTGAGATGCCTACTTTTCTTAGTGTTCTAGTTTGTGTTTTTGTTTAACTTCCTTGAGGTTTTATGTTTTATGGTGCTCTCCTCCTGGGATGCCCGAGGAATGCAATGAACAGATGCATTCAATGACTCATTACCATTAGCAGCCAGAGTGGAATCAAGAACTTTATCAACTTCCCTGCCGCCTCCTTTGGTTCACAGTGGAAGTACATAATGCCTCACCTTCCTCTCTAGATGCACAGTTTATGTAACAGACTTACGTTCTCCAGTTCAGTGCTCTGTGGAATCTTTACTTACCATAGGCAAAGCCTCTCCTTTACTGCTACATCTAGAGTTTACGGCACTGGACCTTCTAGCCAAGTAGAAAGGAATTTTCAAGGGCACACAACTATAGACATACTTTACTATTTTTAGCACACAAACTATTGTAAATGTGTCTTCGAGGTTATCATTTCCGATGTATCTAATAACTCAATACTAGAATCTGTTGCTAGGCATTTAAATAGACACATCCTGACCCAAGTTATTCTCAAGTTCTTATAAATGCATGGGCTACAATCTATAGATCTACATTGGATCTTTAAGGGAAAGTTCCCCTTCTGCAACATTCCCTTTGGTGCTCCCAGCAGCAATTTCTCATTCTTGACGGACTATGTGGTTGAATGGGGTGGTAGCAGTGGAGGACGAGGGGTGGTCATTTTGTACTACGTTTTGAGTGTTTCCTGTAAAAGACTATATACACTCTGATAGCTAATGATAGCTAAGGCTTTTAACCACAGGCCCTTCCACAGAACTAATACTTCATGTTGAAAAATTATGTGTCACTAACTGTGGAGCTTTGGCAAACATGAATAAAAGTTGTGCTGGAGGTAAAACATGTTGTTCACCTGGTCCCTTGAAAATAAACAATCTGCCATTTGGTATTGTATTTTTAAGGAAGTATCTACAATTGGCTTGATGCAGATGGTGTTTATTTTACTATATTTATATTGCATTCTCTCTCCTTATCACTCCCAATCTCCCACTGTTTTTCAAAATGAGATCCATGGACCATCTGCATCACACTCACCTTTGCAGCTTGTTAAAACGGGAGATTCATGAACCCATCATAGGCCACGTAATACAGAATCTCTGGGGCTGTGGTTGAGAAATCTGCATGTATAATAAGCACTCCAGGTGACCAAGGGGTTAAAAATAAAAGAAACACAATTATTCTAAAAATGAAAAATTAATATTTTGTCTCATTTTATAAAACACTGGGACTTATACTTTTTTAAAAAAAGTTTGACAAGGCGGGGAAATTACACGGTGTGACTGGATGTGTATGGGAGGGGGTATGGGAAGAGTCATGGAGAAACTGGCGTTGAAGTTTAGATCTAAAGGCTGCATAGGAGTCTGGTAGGCTGGGAAGGAGATGGGTGAGTGGATGGGGGGAGAAGAGAGAGGAGGAGAATGTTTCAGGCACAGGGAACAGATTATACGAAGGCTTAGAAGTGATAAAAGTTTTGCATGAATAAGCACTTGGCCAAAATGTACCTTTCACAGAAAATATATTTAGACCCAAAGGAGAAGGTAATATGAAATTTCAGGCCTTGTGACAATTGTATAAATACTTTTTTTTTTTCTTCTTGGGGGAAGCAGGGTAGTTGGAGGGAGGTTAGGAAGATATATGCCCCAAATCAGACTAGGTGTAAGCCTTGCCCATGATATAGTGCAGGGGAAAAAGGAAGCTTTAGTACTTTCGTCCTGCTAGGAAATTGCTGACCTGCTTCTTTTGATTGTGAAGAAAAACGACTTCAGTGGGTGTCAAGTGGCAGGTGGTGACCACTGTTTCTTTAAAGACAATGTATGAAACACTGAAAATTTATTTCCTAATAAACTTGACTTTCTGAGCTGAACCCAAAAAAAAGTGCCATACGATAAAAGCATAAGGAATAAGAATATTTCCAACTGCTATTAAATATAATCCAAGTGAAGTGATTCACTGTGGCTCAGGTGCAGGCTCCCCATCAATACAATTTATAATGGTTCAGCTTCAAAGCTACACTTCCATTTGACAGTAATTTCCTTCTTTATTTTGTTTTGTTTTAAGTTGACTACAATTTTCAATCACAGTTATCAGTTCATCACTTGGATGAAGGTGACCCAGCAGCCCTTCTTTATCAAATTCCCGAGGTGCCCTTAGATTATCTTTCACAAGCAAAGTCTACAATGGTAACAGGAAAAATAAATTCAAAGATGAGGGTTTATCAAATGCCATCTTCTGTGGGCTGTGTTTTTTATTAAACATGAATCAAATAATCTTCTGAAATGAGGGGTGTGGTTATCCAGAATCACCTTCTTCCCCATTGCATGGCTAATTCAACAATCTTAATTAATAAGGCTTTTATGATGAGTTTCATAAACAAAAGCTGCCATCAATTTGCCAGCCAAATGTATATCTTATTATTTTGAGATATATTTGTATTTTTAAAAGTAATGAAAATTTTCATCAAATGAATCAAAAGGAATGACATGAAACTAGCATGGTAAATGTTGAAATAAATATTTTACAGCTAAATAATTCTAATACTAGTAATGATATCTCTTAAATCAGCATTTCCTAATGTATGGGAATGTTCATGAGTGTTTCAAGAGAAAAAAGTTCTCAATACAAATAAATTTGGGAAACTTTGTGTTAAACACATGTTTAACAGGTTTCTTAATTACAGGATGTCTCAGAGTCTTTAATATGCTGATAGGTATCATCAATTACCAAGAGAAGGATATGGTAAGCAGCATTTCCTAGACACATTGACTGTTTATCTTTTTCAGTGCATAGTTCAAAACTAGGGCTTCACTTTAACATATTTTGAGAAATTAGAATATATTGGAAATAATCATTATTTCTAAACTTAAGAAATGGTATAAATCTTGTTTAATCACTCCTTTAAAAACTGCCTGTATTAAAAATATCTTCAAATCTCTCAAAACATTTCACCAATGCTGTCCTCTAATCAGCAACTTTCAGCGTTGGCAGTGTAGTGTGTCTATAACTTCCAGATTGGACATGCAATTCAGGGTAATTAAACAAACTGGACTAAGCCAACACTACCACTTTACATGATCGATCCACAAATCGTCGACATAAAATTAATGAAAAGTGTGTGTGTGCAAAACAGAAAGCATGGAGAAAGAAGGTTTATTTGCTTGTTGTATTCCTCCGATACATTCTCCTTCGAAACAGAAAAACTAAATTGGAGTAGCTATCGGAATGGAGTTGTCTAGAAATTGGATAAAATTGAGTGTTTCTGCAGCATTCATAATTACTTTCAGAAGACTGAACAAGCAATGTGGGTCTCAACAAGCCACAATGGTTTGGAATGAGCCTTGGTATTCTGAGTAGGCTTTGTAATCAGCAAATTGAAAAATCTCCATGCAGCCCCAGAAATACCATCCTACAGTGTATCCTTTGGCATTATTATATATTATGAAAGCCACTGTATTTCTTTTTGGGGGGTTATGTATTGTGACATTTTTACATGATAGCTCTCAACAGGCTTTTTAGTACTCTGAGAGATAACCTAGTTTACAGAACTATTTTACTTGTTTTAAGAGGTCTCTAATCATGTAATCATAGATGATTTGGAAATGGCTTTGAAGAAGGACTCTTAGAGCTGTTGAGTTAATAACATGAGTTACCAACATTCCATGATACTTTTTATACTCCCAAAATGTTCACTCTCTAAATGAGCCATTCTCATTCTCTTTCCCTCCTCCTCCTCTCTCCCCGTCTATGTAGGTATGTGTACATAATGTGGGCTGAATTAGAATGAGTACTCTAATTTTATATACCACAAGAGATAGCATCTCTTGATATAATACAGCCCTGAAAGTCATTTTCAAACACTATTAGGATACTTAAGTTTTTTGTGGCCAGCCAAAAGGGCACTAACCTTGCCCATCGTTTCCAGTGCTTTCCCACTCCTACTCATGCCTATGCTCATCAACTTCTACTGCTCTCCCTATGGAGTTGATAAAATGTAACATGTTACTGATTTTGGAAAAGGCCATTCTCTGAAAAAGAATGGGTACTCTCATGTACACACTGTTGGTAGGACTGTAAACATATGCGGACTTCGGGGAGGACCTTTTAGCACTATATATATATCAGATATCTTTGATTTATTTTCCTATCAAGATATTAAATGCGTATACCCTTTGACTCATCAATTCCACTTCCTAAAGGATAATTAACGCAGCTGCACAAATATGTATGCACATGGAATTCACTGTAGTGTTGCTCATGTAAGTAAAAACTTAGAAATGGCCTATTTGCCCCTACATATAAAGGAATATCAAGCCGCAGAGGTAGATCTATATATACTGACATAAAAGGATCTCCAATGTACATTGTTAAGAAAGGGAAGAAGCCAGTCATAAAACACATATAGCATGATCCTATTTAGGTTTTGAAAATATTACAGAAGGATACCTCCCAAACTATTATCATTGAGTACCTCTGGATAGGGGGATGGGTTAAGACAAGGTGGGGTGGAAAATAAAGGACTTTTCAGCTTTATACTTTTGTATGGTTTGTTTCATTTTTGCAATAAGCATATAACGCTGTATTAATTGTGTAACTAGTATTTTTACAGTAAAATGATACTGCAATAATCTCTGAAACATTAGTTTCAAAAGTCATACACTCAGAGAAAAGAAATGAGAGGCATTTGATAATAGTTCTCATCAGGCAGATTAAAGAATTATTAAGGGACACACCCATTATTTGTCTTAGGTTTTAGGCCAGTGAAATACCTATTACAGTAAGTCCCCCACACACGAACCTTCAAGTTACCAAATTTCAAAGATGCGAACGTGCGTTTGCATGTCCAATCACGTAAGTTAGTTCATGTGTCTGGCGTACATTGTCACATGTGTGCATCCTCTACAAGTGGTTGTGCTTCTGTGTACTTTACTGTACAATACTGTATAGAATACAGTATCTTTATTTCAAGCTCAGGATGTCTGGAAGCAAGCGTAAAAGAAGTGGTGATGTAGCTGGTACTACTGTACTTTTCAAGGTACTGCACTGTAAGATTAAAAATGTTTTTTTATTTTTTGTATTTGTTTTTTATGTATTATTTGTGTGAAAATTATTATAAACCTATTACAGTACAGTAATATATAGCCATGTTAGTTGTGTTAGTTGGGTACCCAGGCTAACTTTGTTGGACTTAAAAACAAATTAGACTTACGAACTCACTCTTGGAATGGAACTCATTCACATGTAGGGACTTACTGTACTTCTTTGAGTACTGTGGCTCATGGACCCTAGAATGTCCCCCATGTTCATGCCCTTATATAACCCCCTCCTTTGAGTGTAGGCACAGCCTATGACTTGCTTCTAACCAATAGAGTATGGCAAAGGTGATGGAGTATCACTCCCCTAATTATATTACCACTTAGACATGTAAGACTCATTTTACCAGCATATAATAGAGAGTCTCTCTCTCTTTCTCTCTCTCTCTCTGATGCTGTCTTTGAAGAAGCTGCCATGCTGCGAATGGGCCTATGGAGGCAGTGTTGGAGGAGGTCATCAAAAAGACATGACCACCAGTTAACCCTGGAGCTGAACCTGGACAGTCAGAGGCTCCTCATCCCCTCCCCTGCCCTTGGATTGTACGTTCTGCCCACAGTTCCCACAGTAGGAGTTCTTTCAAAGAAGCAGCCTTGAGAAAGTAAAATGTTGTGGAGACCATCTGGATGGTATAAGTGACCAAACCCAGTTAAGGTCTCTACGTAAACTTTTAAGATTGTGACGAGCTGGTGCAGAGATTTACTCATCTTGCAGCCACCCAAGACAAACCTTGTGTGTAAGTTTCCTTGCTTATTAAAACTGCTACCTACCAATCTGGAGTGGTCTGCATCTTTCTTCAGTCTCTCCTTGCCCTCCATGTATGGGGGCATTTCAGATTTTACCTGGGGAACTCCTGAGTTTGCATACCAACAAGGGGGCCACGTGGCGAGGACTGGAGAGTAGCCTCTGGTATCTTGAGAGCGATCCCTGGCTTATAGCCAGCAAGAAAACAGGAAAGTCAGTCCTACAACCACAGGAATTTAATTCTGCCAACAACCACATGAGCTCAGAAGAGGATCCTCAGATGAGACATCAGTCTCAGCTAACATCATGATTTCAGCCTAGTAAAAACCACGTGCAGATAATTCATTTGAGTGTGCCCAGACTCCTGACTCATTGCAATTGTGAGATAATAAATGTTTGTTGTTTTAAGTCCTTAAGTTTGCACTCATTTGTTACACAGCAATAGGAAACTAATACAATTACGTTGTTTTACAATCTGTCTGATGCCACAGTAAGGAGTAGAAGACAAGAGAATGCACTCAATCAGCTAATTTGTCTACCAACTCCCTCTCACTGAATCATTAATGAGTGCATACATGCAAACTTTATAAATCACATTCTGTATGTTAGGCACTATCCTATGCATTTACATCCCTTATCTTACAACATCCTCACATGACTCCTATGAAGTGGCTACACATAAGGATGCTGTGGCTTTAAAAGGTTACAAAATTTGCCCAAGGTGGCACAGCTAGTAAGTAGCTAAGCCAGGATTTATACCCCAAATCTGTGTTTAACATGACTAAAAAAAACAAAAGAAAAATCAACAAATGACCCAACGTTTAAAAAGTCACTTCACTTTCAGATAATACATTCAAAATCAGTGATTAAAAAACAAGATGGCAGTCTGGCAATCCACCCAAATAGTAGATCAAATGCTACTTCTTTCCCCTCAAATATGTTACATTTTCCAGTGATTTAAAATAAAAACTCAGTAAGAGTTATTAACAGTAGAACTTGGCTACAATACCACACAGCTTTATGTATTCTGCCATTCACATGATTTCCTCTTTGAGTTACGCCAAATAGAGTAGTGGTTGATAACCCATGTCAAGGGTAGTTCTGTTCCTTAGTATCAGGAGATCAGTGACTTTTTAAGTTCAAATGGACTTCCTTTTAAAGGAAGTAAACCCTACAAAACTAAAAAGCCAGAAGCATAGAGCTGCATATCAGAATATGACACAATCAATGTAATCATCAATAGGCAAGTTGAGATAAACATCATACTGACAGGATATGTTGCTGAAAAAGGCCAGAGGAAGAATGACTTAATTTTACTTTTCCCATGGGCAAAGGCAGAAAGAGTGTCATCATGAACAAATTAAAGTCCTACCACAAAGCATTTGTACACTGTGCCATGCCAGAAAGCAAAGGGCAAACCACTAATCTCCACAGATAATAATTAGAAAAAAACAGTACAGAAAATATCAGGAATACTAAGGGCAAAAGGATGTTAGGAAATATCATTATCAATTGTGATTACTCTTCTAGAATGTGCATTTTGACTGATTTTATAGGTTGTGATTTTCTTACCGCAGGCACTGAGAATTGGCATTCAAACACTAGGAGAGCAAAGTTTAATTAACATAGACTTCTGAATAAAGAGACAACCAGAAAGCAAAAGGGACATCCAAGGCTATGGCTCAAATTTGCGGTTCAAACTGCAGACTATATGCACTGCTGCTTTTATTGCCTCTTCACCTTACCAGCTGAAAATTGTTGCCACATCAAGAAAATGATCTCTGTGATCCACATTTTATCCCATTTATGACCTCTCATCTTTCTGCTTTCCCTTCAGAATCAGTGCAATGTATAACTTGGACCCTGAGATCAGAGACTGAGGTCAAAATGGAGTAGACTCCAGAAGGACAGCGTTGAATATTACAGGATAATGCGAGAGGATAACCAGATAGATTCTCTGAGGACTCCAGAAAACTTTTGGTTTAGATCTGGTCATTTTAGGATGAGAATGGACAGAAAAGGACAGATAATAGGGCAAAATATATCTTGTATCTAAGTGGCATGCATGTGCCTAGGCACACACGTACCCAATACAAAAATAAATTCATGATATTCAGGCAACCCATAATCAAGTTCAAATTTGCCTATCCAAATATGCATCTCACTACTCTTCCACTTGACCTTGAGCAGGATGATGAAGCGACATCAGTGGAGTCTAAAAATTTTGGAGAACGTAGAGAAATCATTTTTCCCAAGGGAACAATTGAATAATAGTACTAATTTCTATGGAAAGTTTAAGTAGGATGAGAACTAAAATGAGGATTTGGCCAAAATGTTAGTGATGATCTTTATGACTAATAGAATAGTGGAAATAGAAGTCAAATTACAGTTTATTTTATTCATTTGATTCAATAAACTTATTTTTCTCCTACTATGTGCCAAACATTGTTATAGCTGACAAGGATTCAGACAAAAATCCCTGCCCTATGGAGTTATATTCTAGTGGGGAAAGCAGATATAAATGATAAGACAAGTTAAAGTATGTTAGATGGTGACAAGGGCTAAAGGCAAAATTAAAACAGAAGGGGGATAGGGTGTACATGTATGGGTAAGGAATCCAAAGTTGTCATTTTAGATTACATGGTCAGATAAGGACTCACGGAGCAGGTTATCATTAGGTAAAGACCTGAAAAAATTAAGGAATAATCCATGAAGACTGAGGGCTTACTGGTAAAGGAAGAA
Source organism: Aethalodelphis obliquidens (assembly GCF_003676395.1). Lineage (NCBI taxonomy): Eukaryota > Metazoa > Chordata > Mammalia > Artiodactyla > Delphinidae > Aethalodelphis > Aethalodelphis obliquidens. The sequence continues at coordinate 4,438,973 of NW_020838021.1, read as the reverse complement.
GTATTTACAAGGTAACGGAGAAATTAATAATACACGTGAGAGAGAAGTAAAGGTTTAAGCTCCAAAGGAAGTGAAGAATGTACAGGATTGAAAACACAGAATGGGAATTGACATTGAAAAGGGGGAAGGCAACTTCTGACTGTGAAATTTCTGGTGAGACTGAGTATAAATACAGGAATGTTAAAGGTGGGGTGATAGGAAGTTGAGACAGGAAGCAAGATTTTCTGCTGTCTGTGAGGGTGTGAGTAAAGCAAGTAGTTCAAAGAAGATGGCAACAGAGCAGTGAGAATGGGGTGCTTAGAAAAGAAGCTGACTTAGGGATAAAAATAAAGACAAGGGGTAGTCTTAAAGACTTGGCTAAGGTTTGATATTATGAATTTGAAGTGGCACCAATCAATGAGGCATGCGATTTTCTTTGACAGTTGTCAGCACAATGGGAGAAGGAAGAAAGAAAACATCAAGTGAAAATGATCAACGTTGAGGATTGGCAAGATGGTGCAATACAAGGATGTCAATGAGTTAGTGGTAAGAATGTGTTGGGATTAGTAAGAAAGAAAGCATGAAAAGATCTGAATGGTAGATAGGTAGCTAGGGAGTTGTGAGGGCCTAGAGTTCTTGATGATACCAGAGGTGATTTAATGAGAGGAAAGGAGTGGAAGCAGTGGAAGTGACTTGCTCATGAGGAGTGCAGGCGATGATCACTGGCCTGAAGAAGGTCAAGGAAGTATGAAGTAAGTTAGGGTTTCAGATGAGTTATCTATTAAAACATACAGGCAGATAATTTCAGATATTTTTTCTATCAAAAAAGTAGATTTCAGCCCAAACCAAAAATTCAGCAGAGTATAAATCTAGTACATGTTGTATCATCCTCATGATCCAATAAAACACTGAAATGCCAATCATAAAAGTCCAGCTAGAATTTCCCTTCAAGTGAAGGCTCCTTGCATCCCTCTTTATTCTGTCTCCTGGCCAAATTACTTACTTCCTCCTCTGCATTCCTTTACTCCTTTCTTCATATCTCAAGTATGGCATATATTATACTGTTATTATAGGATACTTACTTTTCTGCTTGTATCTTAATCTTATGGAGAGCAGGTACAATATATTGTTTACCTTTTCATCATTAGAGGCTGGCATGGTGAAAGAGGTAAATAAATGAACTGAATCATAGATCTATTTACAGTTGTCAACAGCCATTTAGTAAATGAGAAAATATCCCCCAAAATGCCAATTATAAAAAGCTCATTTCAATAGAACAACAGAAAATGTTTTGTAAATACTATTTGGAGAAAGAATCTCAAAATCTGAAGACACACTTTAACTAAATAGATACTCTCACTGTTGTTAGGTAAAATAGTGGAAAACACGTTTAAGTTTCAATAATGACTTTCAAAGTAATAAAATGCATTAACTCTGGGCAAGTAGGATAAACTTATTCAGTAAAAGATAACACGAGTCCAGCTATATACTGCATTAAACTCTGCCTGGTAGGATAAGAGAAAAATGTAAAATTGAATTGGGTTAAAAATGATTTTTTTTTTGGAAATGAACATGGAAAGAATATTTTATACTTGAAGACTGAATATTAGCCAACATCACTAAAGAAAAAAACTCATTAATTCAAGTCCACTTCATAGTCATCTAACCTATGTAATTGTCATTAGTGTTATTTTGAGATGTTCTGGCTTAAAGTCATTAGTCCCCAAGAATAAATGAAAGCATGTTTGCAATTTCGCAGGTAGGTGAGACTTTCATATACTTTACATTTGACAACTTTCATATATTTTACATTCTTGTATTTACCTTTATGTCATAATTCTTAACTGAAATCAGGATAAAGCTTGACTATAGAAGCATATACTAAACTTTTCATCTATGTTTTTTCTTACCTTATTTGGGCATTATCTGCCATTTAGAAAATATATATACAAAACCATCTTCCCCAGCCATTATTGGGCATTACTTAAATGCAGTGCTTTGTGTGAAATTCTCCACCCAAAGAAATAACAAATCGATACAAAAAAGGCTAAAATTGGATGTTTGATGGAGCTGTTATGATGACCTATGCTGGAAATATAGATTTTAAAAAGGATAGAGCTTGAATAAATAAAATGAAGAACATGTAACATGCTGGAGGGTTCTAATACCTTTACGTTCTTCCATTGTAGGATTCCCTCAGCCCTCACTGTGTGTGGTTACTTCTCAGTTTTGATTTTGCAGTAATTTTGCAATCAAAACTTAAGTTCTCTGAAATATCAGGGTGATAGGTAAAGAAGAAAAAAGGGAAGTTGAAGTTTCTGCCCTTCCCCCTCTAATCCAGATTGTATTTTCTGTCAGTTTTACATTTTGGATTCTTTTGGAAATGAAGGCCACAAGTATAAGAGGGAAAAGAAGACTCTGGACGGGGTGGTGCGGGAGGAATAGGAAATAAAGATAAGGGGAAAGGAAGGTTTGTGTATACGAGGTAGGAAGGTACTTTAGAGCAGTTTTCCCAGCTTATATGTGTTTGGGGAGAAGTGTGGGAAGGGGAAAAGAGTAAATTCAGCAATAATGTCCTATAGAAAGAGAATAAGAGTACTCTTCTACTTAGGAACCATGAAAAGGTGCGATGTAAGGTTGTAGGAATTGTAGTTTTAAAAAAAACAGGCTGCTATTATATAGTATCATATTGTGTCCTAGACACACATTTTATTCACAGTTACTTCAATTCTAACTGGCAATTATCCTTCCTTCTAGAACCTAAACTGTTAAAACCAAATTTAGTAAAGCAGGGCATATGAAAAAAAATCTCAATAGTCTTTCAGGTTATTCTAGTTTCCACAGGGAACATTTTACTAATGTTTCCTTTGGACTTGTCACTCCAGAGAAACCTTGTCACCTTAAGACATCCTTTAAAATACAGGTGGGGCACATGAAAAGATGCTCAACATTGCTAATCATCAGGGAAATGCACATCAAAACTACAATGAGATATCACCTTTCACCTCACACTTGTCAGAATGGCTATCATCAAAAAGATCACAAATAACAAATGTAGGCAACAATGTTGAGAAAAGAGAACCCTGGTACACTGTTCATGGGAATGTAAAGGGCAACACGGGGTTAGGGTGCTATGAGGGACAAACTATTACGTAAAAAATAAGCTACAAGGATATATTGTTCACCACAGGGAATATAGCCAATTTTTTTATAATGACAATAAATACAGTATAACCTTTAAAAACTGTGAAACACTATATTGCACATCCGTAACTTATATAATATTGTACAGCAACTATATTGCAATTGAAAAAAAAGGAAAAAAAATTAGTGCACATGACAAATAACAAAATGAAATAAAATATAACACGGATGGGAAGTCCCATAAAGAGTTTGTCATGGTAACAACGTTTAAATGGTAAATCTTAGATTCTTGGTACAAAAGAAATATTATGGGTCATAAGAGGGAAGGTGATTCCTAAGAGAAGGGAATAATATGCATAGCACAGTTACTCTAATTGTTCCCAACATGACAAATTATGCCAATAATTACTCTTTTGCTTCTCAAGGTCAGTAGGTTGAGAACAAAGTTGTCATCATAGGGGCTTTCTATTATCCACAAACATTTGATGGGTATCAGACAATAAAAAATCATTCTTTAGCCATTACCTCAGAAAGATGAGAAAGTATCTTTCTGGATAGTGTTTTTGAATCTTCAGGTGGTGATCCATTAGTGGGTTGTGAAATCAATGTATGGGATGATGAAGGGCACCTTAAAACAAAAGAATATTGTAGGGTAGGGTAGAAAAGAATAGACTAGAATAGGATAGGATATCACAGTGCATTGGTATGTAGTGTTTGGTGAACTGTTTTGTGAAACTTTAGTATATTCATATATATTATGTGTTTACTGGGTTGCAATGGAAAATGTATTTATTATGGTGGATCACTGCCAAAAAAGTTTGAAAGTTACTGTTTTAGGAGCTGCTCTACATCTCACAGAGAGTAGAGAAAAGCTTTACTTATGACCACAGATATGACCAGAAGATTATTTTCCTCTGAGGGAAAACCACATTTATCTCATTCTCAGGAGAACAAATACTTCTCAACTGGGAAAAATGATATAGATGCACATGAATCTCCAAGATGATAAAAAAAATTCAGCAAAATGGAACAATAGAAACATAAAAGAAAAAAAGAGTAAACTCCCTGTGAAAATTTCCAAGAACTGGTGGATAAACAGATGTGTTGTATCCATACAACGGACCATTACTTGGCAATTAAAAGGAATGAAATGCTGATGCATATTATGCCATGAACAAACCTTGAAAACGTACAAAGGGAAAGAAGCCAGATGCAAAATGCCACATAGTATATGATTTCACTTCTGTGAGATGTTCAGAATAGGCAAATCTATAGAGACAGCAAGTAGATTAGTGGTTTCATAGGGTTGGGAGATACTGGCTTAGGGGTGTGATAGCTAAAGGGTTGGAGTTTCTTTTTGTGGTAATGAAAATGTTCTAAAATTGACTGTGGTTATGGTTGCATATAACTGTGACTATACTGAAAACCAGTGAATTGTATGGCATGTGAACTATATCTCAATAAAGCTGTTGAAAAAACAAAGAACATTCTTCAAAAACAAGAGGCTCAGTAGCAATCAGTATCAATATTAAGCACAGGTCAGGAGAAAGAACAACTAAGCCAAACAGTGTTGATGAGTTGTTGTTTTTGCTAGCCAGTACTTTTCAACCTTCTTTTTATAAAACTGTACCTTAAATATTTTCTTGTAAACTACCCCTCTATAACTCTCATGTTTTGGATGAGATTGATCTCATTCTCAGCTCCATAGGTAGGCCCTTAATGGGCTTAAACAATCAGCAAATCTCACTCCTCTGGCCATGGTGATTAGTTCAGGGTTGGGCAAATGACTAACCACTAACCAAAGGGAATGAGATGCACTTAGACATTTCCTAGAGTTTCTGGGAAAGAAGAAGGTTTTCCTCCCCGCTCCAGAAAAGTTTCTGTCACCACTACATAGCCTGACAATGTAGCTAAGACCCCAAGAGTAGACCTGAGCCAAGCAACAGAGATAAATTAGATCTTGGTGACATAGATTGAGCCCTGATCAAGATCAAGCCACATCTGAAGACAAATATAAACCTGAAGTCAAACATTCACCTCGTCCTTAGGCCAGATTAAATCAGGTGATCTGTCACTCTCAAACTGAAGGGTACTAACTGATATAGATACTAATCATGTATGCACAACCACACATACATACACACACACTTATACAAGAAAACAAGGAAAAATACAGATGCTTGTTGTGAGGAGAATAAGACTTGCTAGAAACCACAAGAAAAAGTACAATTTACTTGAAAAGTATATCCATCCTGCCACAGTAACCTTAACTAACTGCCTATCACTTCATCAATTCAGTTCAAGTGCAAAACCACCACCACCTAGTATTTGCAGTACATAGGATTATTGCAAAAATGTACTTAAAAATTAACTCAGCAAAATCAGAGGTACCTCTCTGTTTCCAAACAGACCTATATGGAAACAAGTGTGGAAGAGGGAAAAAAACAAAACAGAGGGCTTCCCTGGTGGTGCAGTGGTTGGGAGTCCACCTGCCAGTGCAGGGGACACAGGTTTGAGCCCTGGTCCGGGAGGATCCCACATGCCATGGAGCAACTAAGCCCGTGCACCACAGCTACTGAGCCTGCGCTCTAGAGCCCGTGAGCCACAACTACTGAGCCTACGTGCCACAACTACTGAAGTCCGCGTGCCTAGAGCCCGTGCTCCGCAACAAGAGAAAACAATGCAATGAGAAGCCCGCACACCGCAATGAAGAGTAGGCCCCGCTTGCTGCAACTAGAGAAAGCCTGCGCACAGCAACAAAGACCCAATGCAGCCAAAAATGAATTAATTAAAAGAAAAAAAAGTTTAAAAGAAAATCAATAAAATTAAAAAAACAAAACAGGGACCTAAGAGCCTAACATATAATGTATTTAGGTTAGTAACAGTTCATTAAAGATATGTATTTACAGAATAGACAGGTAAGGCAGTTATTGTCTGACTTGAAGAGGCATCAACAAGGGTCCTTTTGACTAATAAATACATTACCAACTAGCCTCATTGCCTGAAATCGATGAATAACTACATATACTGCAGGTCTACATTAGACAAAGCATTGTGCTAAGTCCTGTGGGATTGTATAAGGCATTCTTACTGTCTAGGAGCCTATAGACTATATGGGGAGAGAGGAAAATACGTGCACAAACACGCACATAAAAAGAACAATGAAAGACAGTATACAGAGTTAAGGAAACAGAGATAGAACGAAATGTGAGTACTGCAGGAGTTAAGAAAAGGTCAGTGTGGGCTAGAATACATAACAAGCAGACTCCTGATGACCCCATATATGAGATACACTTTGAAGAAGGGGTAGGATATGCCTGAGTAGAGAAAAGATTCAAGCCTATTCTCAGTAGAACAATCTAGGTAAAATCAAAAAGAGACAGAGCTGACTACAGTAGAATTTTCACATTGTTGAAATTAAATTAGAGATGAAGAGGAGTCAGATTATGGATCATTTTAAATGCCAGGAAGGGAAGTTTAAATTTATTATAAGAGAAATTAGGAAGTAGAAGGGATTCAATGTGAAGAAGGTTCTCTGTTGCTGAGATGGAAGAGGCTACAGGACAAAGACCTGAGAGGTGTCTCTAGGAGCTAAGAGTGGTGCCTTCTTTTCTCTTAATTGATATGGTATATATTTTCTCTGCTGTGTGTATTATATGTGCATATTTCTTCTGATAATGTGGAAGTTTTGTATTCTGTTTTTAGTTCTACTATTACCTACGAATGGTTACCTTTGCAGTTATAAATTATTTATTTATATTTATAACATATTATATACTTTTGTAGCCAGTATCTGGGGCTGGTATTAGGGAGAGGCAAGTGAGGCTCCTAGAGCACAGAATTCAAGAAGGCACTAACTCTTTTGTGAAGAGTAGTGTTGGCACCTGAGATTGAGTGCTACCTTAAATTCAGTGGTCTAGACACCTTGCTTGCCTCACATTTCTTGAGCTCTATTTTTTACCCCAATGACTTTGTAGGCACTGATTCACTATTTACTAGTGTTGAACTTTATTGTGAAGTAGTCTCAGGGCACCCTGTTTTACCTAGGTGTGCTAAAGATTCTTGAAATCTCATCACTTTACCAGTGTGTGTCTCAATGATCATCCTTTTAACACTTTTCCTGGGATATGTTGTGCTTTTTCAACCTACAAATTCAAGTTAATTTCTAGAATGTTTTCTTGAATTTTATCTTCACATATTTTTGTTACTTTTGTTTGGTTCTTGTCTTTGGGAATAACATGTGCACTTAGATGGGATCTACTTTGTCCACATTAAATAGATTTGACTTTCTATTTCTTTAAAACTATTTGTTTATCCCATTAATTTCTTTCCCTTTTTTCTGTTCTGTTCTTCATGTGTCTAAACTGTATTTTTGGCAGTGTCTGTTCTCCTTACTGCTGCTTCCAATGTTTTCTTCATTTTCATGATTATTTTTTGCTCTTTTGTTATTTTCATGAGCTTCACTGTCTCACATTATTTCCCTTTATGTTGTCTGATTATAACTTTATGACTCTCTTCGAGCTCTCTGATTTATATACTATGTCCTTTCATGGCTATATCGTTTGTTCCAACTTTTTTCTGCTTGTGGGTCATATTTCTCTAGCGAGTGCTTAACTGCCATTTGTTTTTCCTATTTTTTATTTTTCTTCTAGTTCCCTTGTATAGATTATGTTCTGGTTCCATTTAGATTATTACTCATCTTTGAATAAGGTTAGTTCTTTCTAGACCAGCTATTAGTAATAGGTTCAGGTAGGGGACAGGATAATGCACTGTTCCTGACTAACAGAAATTTCCCCTGGTTCAGAATAAAGATCCTTTCAACACGGGGTGTGCGTGTGTGTGTGTGCGTGTGTGTGTGTGCGTGTGTGTGTGTGTGTGTGTGTGTGTGTGTGTGTGACAGAGAGAGACAATTGTTTTAGCTTTTATTTATCTCCAGTCAATGAATATTGGAAGTTGAATGGCTACTCAAAATTCAATCCCTCTCCTCTACCATTCCTCAAAATGATTACTGCAAAGATGATGTATGTACATGCTTCCTTCTTCAGACTTGAACTCCCTTTGGCCCATGGAAGCTTCCACCAACAGTCTATAACCCTATTCCCATTTTTCTAAATAAAGGATTATTGGTTTATTTCACAGTATGAGCTGATTACTTTGAGAATGTATGCTCTGCTTTGTCTGAAAACTAGTCACCTCTAGGCATCTTCCCACACTCCTTGATCATCATGGCACTTGGCAGGCTTTATCCATTCATTGTGATTCAGACATAAGGTTATTCTGCTTTTCATTCTCCTTTTGTATTTGGGTAATTTTAGAGAAAAGAAAGGGCAGGGTCCACTTTACTATGCCACTGTAAAAATGTAAGTCACCTCTAGATTTTTCTTATGCCACAATGTCTTTCTTCTCTGCCCATGTGACAAAGTTCTACTTTTCCTTTAAGTCTTAGCTAAACTGTCAACATACTTTCTGAAACGTTATCTTACTTCCTCAAGATAACTTAGGCACTCTTTGCTCTCTGTTCTCATTGTATTTTGGGCATAGTTATAATAAAGGACATATTATGTTGAATTGTAATCGTCTGCATATCTGTCTTTCTAACCAGGCTGAGTTTTCTAGGGCAGGGGCTATGATTTATTGGTCTTTTTATCTCTACCACTTGCCTGACAAATGGTAAGTATTCAATAAATACTGTTGAATTAGTGAATGAATTCCAATCAATATTCTGCAATGCCATAAAAGTTGTCTTTCTAAAGTACAAATCTTATCACATTAACAAATTGGTGGAGCTCCATATTTTTAGGAGAAAAATGCCAAGCATATGAGGCCCTTGCAAACTGTCCCCAAATTATCTTGACGTATCATCTTTTATCTGTCTCTGTTAGTATGCTATCACTTAGCCAGACTCAAATTCTTGCAATTTCTAGAATATGCCATGCCCTTTAATGCCTCTGTGCTTATGCACATTCAGTTCACTCTGCCTGAAATATCCTTCCTTTCCTTTTCTGCCTGGTAAATCTGTATTCATACTTCAAATATCACCTTCTGTGTGATGGCTTCCCAGATTTCCCCCGTTTGTTATTTTATTCTCTATGCTTTCATTGCATGCATTTTGCTTATATCTTTATTATAAAACTTACTACATCAAACCATAATTATTAGTTTGTCTACTCATCCACCCTACCAGCTGACAGTGAACTTCTCAAGGTCAGGGAAAATGTCTAATTATTCATTTCTGGGTCCCCAGTCCTTTGCATATGGTAGGTGCTTGACAAATGCTTGTTGAATAAATAAGTTCTAGTGTTGAAACATTCTTTAATAAATGCTAACAAATGTTTTCACTTTAAATTGCTAAAAACATCTTTTTCTACTTATATCTTTAAGACCCTTCAAATGACTTTACTCACTGAATCAATTCTGGATATAAATAATGACTTGCAGAAATCATCTGATGAGCTTGCTCTTATGGAACTGTTCCACCACATGGTACTTGCCTACTAACTTGCATTTGAATTTCCTCCAAGTGTGATTTATTTCAGTAATCTTAACTAATGAATTGGATCAACTGTGCAGTGATCCAGTCAAACCCGTGGTGATTGGCTGTCTTGACAATTGGGAAAAAAATACTGATCCTATTTGGTCAACTGGCCTAGTTGTATGGAGATAGGCTAATAATGCCATCAGAATTACTTTTATCAACACCATTAGGTCCAAGTAAGCAAGCTGTTAAGTAGAAGGCCTGTGACCACATTTGTTTTTAATCCGTTATCTCTCCCCGCACACCTCCCCATATCTTTCCTATAACAATGCCTTGCCCTCAAAGGGAATTTTAAAGTGTTTAACAACTTTGAAGTCTCACAGAATGGTAATAATGTTTCATACAATATCTGAAGTAAAGCAAATTCATACATTGTAGTTAATTATGTTTAAGGCATCAAACTGATTCTTTTTCTCTTGTTAACTCACTGGCATATGCAGCGTGCTGCTAATTATATAGGGAAATCTTGTCACAATGGCTTGGTCTAGAGAAGATTAAGATTGCAACATTTATATTTAATAGTCCAATCATATATCCATAATATATTTTTCTCTTCTAGAAAATGTTTCCCAAAAGAAATTTATTTCCCTTCTGAACCAATAAAACTAAATTTAACTGAGTTTCTTACTAAAATTCCTCCTTTTGTAAATATGTTCACCATTTCCATCTTAATTTTTTAATCTTTTGGATAGAGGTACCTGGGAGTTTAAATATTTCTGGAGTCTAGATGAGCCATTAAACATAGTAAGGCTTCAATTTGGTATGGGGTACATCATGTAGGAAAACATTTATTACTACTTAATATACATACTATCCCCAAAATGTGTGAAAAGTTTGAGGTTCATTTCTTTATTACTCTAACTGTTGAGGTGCACTGTTAATATAAGACTTCAAGTTTTGCAAAATACATGGGATAAATATAACCAGTAATTTAAATATTGTTCACAATGCAGTATCTTGAGAAATGATCCTGCCTGGAGCAAGTGTTTTGTTTTCTTATGTCCATATCCCTCTTGGGTTAATTAAAAATGTATTTCATCATATCCATGTTAGAAAATGTGACATTTAACACAACTAATTTATTTAACAGAAAAAAGATGAACAAATTGCTGACCTAATTTTTTCTCCCACACATTTCACATATTTGAACTTCACACCTATCACAAAGAATAAGAGTTATATGATGAAACAATTAAAATCGTAAGAAACTTGAAAGAAACACTAAATATTTTTCCGTCAAAAAACACAAATTTCTCCTTTTCTGCAAATGACTAATAAGTTTTAATTGCACTAGAAATAGGGGCCACCTTAAATAAATCCAGCAAACAAAAAGCCCAAGTCATGAAAATCATCAATTTGGGAGCAGGGTAATTATTTGCATGATAATGTGACCAGATTTTCTAAAAAATTAGTTTATATACTGATCCCCTACAGCAGGTAAACTATGAAAAGATTTGCATATGATGCTTTTTAAGAACATGCTTTGTGCGGGGATTAAGAGACACCTGAGTTTCAAAGGGGCACTTAAAAATCTACATTCTTAAACAAGCTAGCCAGTACTCAAATGCACCATGATAAGGCAGCAATTACTATGCATTAAAGTTACAAGACCTATAAATATATTATTGGAGAATGATTTTCTGAAGCAAAACAAAAATTGAACTGGCATGGAGAGGGAAAGAGCCAGAACAGTGAAGAACAAGCAGCAGTCTTTTCTCATCCATATCAGGACTGTGTAATAAATTACCCTCTTCTCTCTCATACTGTCAGGAGAAAACGATGTTTAGATTAAACCTCGCTAAGGCCTAAAAGGATAATTTGTCAGTATTTTCCAGTTTACTACCAATGCAGTATTGATTTGCTAGGGCTCTTCTTTCTATTTTATTTACACTAATTCAATCTGGAACAACTGAAACTTAACTTGTTGGAAGGCAAGATATTTCTTTAAGTCTCACAGGCCCAAGGTATAAGGTATAAGAAAATATGTCCAAATTATTCTTTCTAGTTCTTGTGGGTAAAGACCAACCTCTTCATTGGAGGCAAACCATTATCAGAGAAAACTACTTTTCTGCTGAGATTTACCTTGGGCTAATTTCTTTTTAGAAAATTATGGTTCTTAGAAGAACGTGATAAAAAACAAGTTCCAAATGACTGCCCAATTTAGCAGACTCGTGACTCCAGTTCCAGGCAGCTCCTTAGAAACAAGAAGTGAAACAGAAACACCTTGATAAACCTTCTTGTGGCTGAAGCTGATAAAAATGGCAGTGTTAGTCTGATGTACAAATGACAGAGCTCAGGGAGAAAACTACACTTGAGGGAAAAGATAAAATTACTTTCCAAATCCTTACTGCTTCCTGTGCAAGTTATACAAATTAATAAACGGTATCCTACAGATCCAGGACTAAAATGAAAGCAGCCAAAGGTTAAAATAATTTATGCACATATGTCGTGGGTAAGTAAACACATATATATCAAGTACTTAATTCATAGAGCTACTGCTTCCTTTCTTTCTTTTTTGTGGTTGTTTTGTTGTGTCTTGCTTTTCCTTCCTGAGGTACTTCAATATCTGTTGTGGCACTGTTTTGACACCAGTAAGTATGGAAGAACTGGTGAAAATGTCATGAGTTGATGGGTTCATGACTCTTTCAAGGCTGAAACATTGAAATTTCATTTCCCACTGTTTTTTCAACTTGTACAGACACTTCCTCAAACTCTGACATGACTCAGGATTAGTAAAATCTCACTTTAACATCTTCATATAATTTCTTATCCTAGTCTTAATTTAGACTTGACTGTCCTATAGACTCACATTTCAATTTTGACTGAATTGATTGATCAATTCTAATTGGAATGGTTTTTTAAAAAATCAATTGATGCGTCATTTGACAAAATATGGTTGTGTCTTCATAAACAAAAGGTTCAATAACTTCCACCGGAATGACCAGGCAATTCAGTCAGACAACATATCAACTTAGGCAATGTCTTAAATGAATCAAACTGCTTGACAATTTTGATTGACTTGCTTATTTTCATAAATCACTCAAAAAGATATATGTATGCGCTTATTTATTTATTTAATTATGGATACGCAACCGATTGGTATTTGCTATTTCTTAGTCTTAAAACCAACTATGCTGACTATAAAGTTCTCCTACAATACTCATTTGACTTGTAGTTTAATTGTGATTGAATATGGTTATGTCTACATGCATTGATTTGGCATATCAATTGCAGTGGTTTTTCCATGCATAAATTAGCTTGAATATTTTACCTATAAAAGCCAGTACCGTCATCACAAACTGAAACTAAACAAATCCAGGAAACAAGTAAACAGGTCTGACTGATTCAACTATTAACAAAGGGGTTTAAGAACTACTGAGTTTATTGAGCTGACCGATCAAATCATTCAGAAACCAAACTGGTTTACGCATATAGACAAGGCGCTAAAAAAATCAATTGTGCAAGAAATAACAGTTCAAATCAATCAAAAACAGTTACTCAGTTCTGTGCAAAGACACAGTCAAAACATATATAGCAAGAATTACATCTCTATATTTATTTATTTGTTCAAAATATTTGTTGAATACTTACTAAGTGTCCAAAACTATTCTGATAGAAGCTTTAAATACTTCAGTGAACAAAACAGAAAGGATCCCAGCCCTTATGGAACTTGTAATTCTGATGGGGGGAACAGACAATAAACAATCATCACAGTACACAAGTAAATTATATAGAAGATGATACTTGAGGATGTGTGAGAGTTAAAGATGCAAGATCTGGAGGAGGAGAGTTCCAAGCAGAGGACTTAGCTACGACAAAGTCCCTAAGACAGAAGTGTGCTCCAGTTTTTCTGGAGAGGGACAGAGATGCCACTGAAGTGGGAGCAGGAATAATAAGGGGAAGTGTAGAAGGAAGTGAGGTCAGAGAGATATCAGGGAGGGAATTTTAGACCACTGTAAATATTTTACTCTGAGTGAAATGAGAAGCCACTGCAACATGTTTAAGCAGAGCAGACTGACATTTTAAAAGGATCATTCTAGGAAGGAGGGAGACCTATTAGGGGGTATTAACCAGGCGAGAGATGATGGTGGTTTGGACAAGGGTGATAGCAGTAGGGTTGGTAATAAAGGAACAGTGTTTGCTGATAGAGTGGATGTAAGGTGTGAGAGTGAGAGAGCTTTCAGGACGATGCCAAGGTTTTTGGCCTGAGCAAGTGGTAGGCTGGCATTTCCATCAACTGAAATGGGCGAGTCTGCAAGTGGAGCAAGTTTGAAGTAGAGGGAGGGTTAGGAGCTCAGTTTTGGACAAGTGAAATTTAAGATACCCATTAGCCATCCAGGTGCAATCATCAAGTAAGTTGAAAATGGATGTTGGAAGAGAGGTCTTGGCTGAGATATGAATTTGGGACTCATTTGTGTATTAGACAGTGTTTTAAGTATCAAGACCAAATGAGATCACTCAGTGAGTGAGTGTAACTGGAGAAGACTCTAGGACAAAGACAGCACTGGGACATTACAATATTAAAAGGTCAGAGAGAAGAGGAAGAATCAGCTAACAAGACAGAGAAGTGACTACTGAGATAAGCGGAAAACTAGGAGCATGGTAATCTGGAAGCCAGGTGAAGTAAGCACAGAAAACTCATGAATTCATCAGGAAATGAGATACTCCCTTAGTTTTAACCGTCTCTTGTCTTGGCCCTTCTTTAGCAGAGGTAACCCAAGGTTTATAAAAAATGTGGCAGAAGGGAAATTCTTGGATTATTTCACAAGGCTGCCAATTTTCTCATAGTAAAAGTTATTAAACTTTTGCACAGAAGATTTCTACAGGCCACACAATCTCTCTAGCTGCAGGATTAGTTCAGCGAATATAAACTTGCCAAGGGACAATGAAAATAAAAGATAAGTTATCTCAAAAAAACTAGTTTTGCACTTACAAACAACAAAATAAATGAAAATTATTTAAACACAAATTTCTAGATGATAGGAGAATAAAACTGAAAACAAAAAATTAAAAATATAGACCTTGGAGAATAAAGAAATGCTATTTAAAGTCAACCGCCTAGTATAATAGTCATTGGTCCATGCAAACACAATTATGTGTACATTGCTGAAATTGTTAAATGACAAATACATGTTTTTGGTTTCAAAGGAAAATAGTATGGTATATATTACATGAAAGGTGTGAAATTCTCAGCTGTCTTTGTTTTAAAACTGCTCATTTTGGCAGACAACTTTTAAACATAAAACTGCTGGTCGGCTGGATAACAATACTTCCATGCCTTCCTTGCTTTCTCTGTAAGGCAGAAACGATCTCCAAACATAGCTTTTTTCCAAGTAAATAGAAGAATATGGCTCTTCCATAGACAGGGCTCTAATTTCATAATGACAATTAAAATGAGCAAGTGACTTAATGGTAATGTAAAGAGCAAAATATTACCCTTGGTCTAATAGATTTGTTTCTCATCTTATTTTTACAAGGAACACACACCAAAAAAGCTGTGTTAAAGAAATAAATCAAGAGCTACACCTGGAGACTGCCATAAAGGGAATATTTAATAATCTTGCGCTCATTTGTTTTAGGGAAGCTTTTATTTTTTTCATTTATTTTCAAACATTGGAAAGAACCCTGTAAGCAGCAATTAATTACTGGTTATTTTTCTTTTTTTTCTTTAAACATCTTTATTGGAGTATAATTGCTTTACAATGGTGTGTTAGTTTCTGCTGTATAACAATGTGAATCAGCTATACATATACATATATCCTCATATCTCTTCCCTCTTGCATCTCCCTCCCACTCTCCTTATCCCACCCCTCTAGGTGGATACAAAGCACCGAGCTGATCTCCCTGTGCTACGTGGCTGCTTCCCACTAGCTATCTAGTTTACATTTGGTTATTTTTAAAAAGTGGTCTAGAAAGCAAGTGAGTTGGATTCATTCCTCCTTGATACCATTGTCATTTTATTTACTTTTTAGTTATGTTAAATTAAAATTTTTAATAACACATGGTACCAAGTTCTAAAAGTGCAAAAGAGCACAGATGAAAATAAATCTCCCTCCAACCCTATCCCACAGTCACCTAGTTCCCTTCCACAAATGCAATCAGAATAATCCATTTACTGTGAATATTTCCAGAGAAATTCTATACATCTACAAGCATATATACATGTTGTTCCATTAAAAATCACACATCAAGTGTAGTGTACTGGACACCACAGTTTTTAAGTTGCAGGTTGTGACCTATGAATTGGTTAAGAAATAAATTTACTGGATCACAGTTAACATTAGAATGACAAGAAATAAAACAGAACAGAAAATGTCAGAGTGCGCTGTTCATAGTAAGGGTAGGTATTGTCTTATGAAAATTTTTTCTAGTTTTTATTTTTGTTTATAGATTCATTAAGAATTGGGTCACAATGTAAATTTTATTTCTTACTCTGGGTCACAGACAAAAAGGCCATTTCTATATACGATGATTCAAACCCTGTGGTTTTTGTTTAATGATGTATGTTGAAGATTGCTTTACTTCGATACATAGTTGTCTCATTTTGTTTGTGTTAAGTTTATGAAAAAATATTTCAGTCATCCATAAAAGTGTATAAAGAGCAATAATGTAAACACTAATGTACCCCTACCACCTAGTTTAAGAAATAAAATATTATAAATAAATATGCAAATAAATATAGTGTCAACAGAGTTGAAATCTCCCTGTGCCATTTCCGCTAAGGCATTCCACTTCTCCTTCCACCATATATATTCACTCTTTGTAAGGCTACAGAGTATTCCATTGCATGACTCTACCATAAACTATACAAGTAGCCTCCTACTGATTTACATTTTGATTGATATCCCTGATTTTTAGATATTTCAAACGATGCTACTATGAACATCCTCACACGTTTCACTGCATACCCATTGACTAGCTGTAGGATAAATTCCGGGAAGTGAAATTGCTAAGTAAAAGGAGGTATATTTTTTGCTAGATATTGCCAAATTTTCTTTCATAGAGATTGTATCTATTTATACTCCTAAAACCAACATTTTATACACATTTACCAACAAAGTATATTATCAAATTTTTTATTTCCAATGTGATCAGTGATAAATAACATAGTTCTATTATGCATTTCTCTTAGGAGTGAGGTTAACATATTTCATAGGTTCATGAACCATTCTTATTTCCTTTTCTATGGCCTAGAGTCACTTTATTTTTCATTTTATTGTTGAGACTTTTTTCTTATTGACTATGAATACTTTTTACATAAGAGAAATTAACCCTTTGTCTTTGGATGCTAATACAGATAGCATGACAACATTTTTGTTTATGGCTTCTTTTTTTGTTGTTGCTATATCTATAAAAGCTTTTCTACTCTAAGGTTAGGACAAAATTCTCCCAAATTTCCTTCTACTATTTATTTTCACATTTAAAATTTGATTCACCAGAATTTATTTTGGTGTAGGAAGTGAGGTAGAGAATCAATTTTATTGTTTTCTCGACAGCTACCCAATTGTCTCAACACCTTTTTTAAACAATCCATGTTTTCCCTATTGATCTGAAATGCTAGCATTATCATATATTATATTCCTATTTGTATTGGGTCCATTTGCAGGCTTCCTTTGCCATTCTAACACTTTATTCATGTATTAGAATATTAGTTTAATTAAAATGAACTTAAATATATTTAAACATCTGGCAAACTTATTATCACAACATTATGGTTTTTTCCAAATATTTTCAAGGTATTCTTGCATGTTGGTTTTTTTTTTCCCATTTGAACATTAGCGCCAGTAAATCAGAGTTTTTACATGACCAATTGATATTGTTATTGGAGCTATGTTAGAATTATAGATTAATTTAGGGAGAATTTTATGATAGTGATACTTATCATCCAAGAACAGGGTAGGGCTTTCCATTTACTTATGTTTTCTTCTATATTCCTCAATAGCATTGTTGTGTGTGTGTCTGTGTTTGTGTGTGTAAACGTATGTGTGTATGAGTGTGTGTCTTGGTCTTTTTGCTAGTTTATTCCTAGGCATTTTGGTTGTCATTGTTGCTTTTGTAAAAGTAATAATTTATTCAACCACATTTTCTAATTGGTTGTGATTTATATGGAAGAAAACTATTAATTTGGTGTCCTAATGTTATACCAAATTAATTTACTGAATTTTTATCATTTGTATTAATTTATTGTTTAGTTTTCTTAGAATTTTTAGATATACAACTGTATAACTTACAAATAATAATTGACCTCGTTGTTTCTAATTTTATTCCTCTTACTTCAGTCTCTCTTCTCATGGCTACAGTTGCTACCTTCATTATAAGTTTAAAGTAATTGGTGAAAATGGACATCCTTTTTCTGTTCTTGATTCTAACAGAAATCTTTGTAGTGTTTCCTCACTTAGAGTAAAACTGGATTTTGTGATTTTACATAAGAAATTATATATATTATATACTTTTTAAAATTAAGAGTCTCTATCAAAAATTAATGAGCAGTAGTATAGTACAGTGGATAAATGCAAGGGTTTGGAAACGGACTGGATTTAAATCCTGGCTTTGCCACGTACTAGCTAAATAACTTTTTACTTATCCTCACTGTGCCTCAGTTTCCACATTTGTAAATGGGGATGTTATTAGTACCTAAGTCATAGAGTGGTTGTGAGAATTAAACTCATTAATATCTAAAATACTTAACAGTATCAAGCAGAGAGTAAATATTATGTGTTTGTTTAATACAACATTGGGTTTCATGAAATGCCTTTTTGTCATCTATGCAACTTTTCATATGGTTTATCTATACTTATCTATTCATATGATAAATTAGAGTAACAGAATTCCTAGCATTGAACTATCCTCGCATTCCCTAGTATGAACTGCACTTAGTTGTAGTGTATTATTCTTTTACTATATTGCTGGACCTTGTTTGCCAGTATTTTACTTAAAAATTTTGCATCAGTATTCACAACTACAATTGGTTTGTAGATTTACTTTGTGATTTCTTTTTCTGCTTTAGATCTCATTGCTTTTCTTCCTTTCAAAAAATTAAAAAAAGATTTGGAAGCTTCCACTTTTGTTATGCTCTGAAAACATTTAAGTAGCATTGAAATGATGTATGTGTTCCTTAAAGTTTTGGCAGATTTTGTCTATGAAACTGTCTACATTTGCTACTTTTTTTGGTTTGGGTGGTTCTTTGGAAATTTTATTTCTATAATATAAATTAGAAAGTTTATATTTATCTATCTTCTCAGAGCATTTTGGTCATTCATATTTGTTCTATAAAATCATCTATTCCACCCATGTTTTCAAGCATATCTTAAGAGGTACACAAAGTAGTCTCTTATGAAGCAGTTGCCTCTTTATTTATAGTTATTTTGACATGCTTATTTCTTATTGTCTCCCATTTTCTTGATTGTCTTATCTATTTTATGCCCCCCACCCCAGAATTGGCTCTTGGATTTATTCATTAGTTCTAGATTTTTATGATACATATTTTCATTTTAACTAATATATTTTAAAATACTATGAACATGCCTATGTTTTAATTCAACTAAAATATCAAGTTGCATGGATCCTTATAAAGTAACATGCTGTACTGTAAGCACATTAACTCATTTTGGGTTTTGTTTGTTTGTTTGTTTGGTTGGTTGGTTGGTTGAGTTTTTTGGCCTCACCTCACGGCTTGCAGGATCTTAGTTCTCCGACCACTGATTGAAACCCTGCCCTCAGCAGTGAAAGCGCTGAGTCCTAACCACTAGACTGCCAGGGAATTCCCCACATTAACTCATTTTGGCTTCTTAGTACACTACTCATTAGTACACTATTTAATGTACTAATAAATAAGTGGTTAAACAATATATCAAGATCAATCATGATGACTAACCTAAAAAATTCTAATTTAAAAATTACATTATTTATGCTGTATTTATACTGAAACTACTTCCACATTGAAGTCTGTTTTCAGGTAAATATAACCATGATGCACACTACATTCATGCATACCATCCATTTAGATTTATGATCTGTATATAGATATTTATATTCTAACCTAAAATGAAAATAAATTTTCAAGCAGTTTACTTTTAGAATTGGGGACATTATAATATTGTTAACAATTATATCTGTATCTTTACCTACTATCTATTCTCTCTCTATCTATCTAATCTTCATATACTTCCATAAGCTATAAAGTATAGATGGTTGAATTTGACCACTTAAAAATATAAAGCTCTATATCTACAAACACAACTGCATCATATGAACCTATTTCAAAAGGCAAATGAAAAACTAGGAAAAATGCATAATGCATTCAAGGGTTTTTTTTACCTCTTATATATAAAATGTTCTTGAAAATTAATAAGAAATATGAAAATTTGTATTAGATATAGAATGGATAAACAACAAGGTCCTATTTTATAGCACAGAGAACTATATTCAATATCCTGGGATAAACCATAATGGAAAAGAATATAAAAAAAGAATGTATGTCATATAACTGAGTCACTTTGCTGTACAACAGAAATTAGTACAACCTTGTAAATCAACTGTACTTCAACTTAAAAAATTAATTAAAAATGAAATAGAAAAATTCAAATAGAAAAAATTGGTAAAGGATGTCAACAGACAATTTAGGAAAAAGAAATGTATATGGTCCATTAACATACAAAAAGATGCCCAAGCTCACTCATAAGTAAATTGCAAAATAATAGGACAAAAAGATACCATATTTCATCTAGCAGATTGGGTATTAGAAATCTTTTTCATTCCTTGCCAGTGTTGAAAAGGATACAGGAAAACAGATGCATCAGTAGTATATAGCATTAGTAGGAAGATAAACTGGTTGTTTAAAGGGGAAATTTGGTAATATCTATAAAAAATGTCAAATGTACATATCCTTAGCCCATCATTTCTACTTCTAAGAAATTATCCAACAGGTATGCAAAAAGATGTGTACAAAGATGTTAAGTACAGCATTGTTTTTTGTTTGTTTGTTTACGGGCCTCTCACTGTTGTGGCCTCTCCCGTTGCGGAGCACAGGCTCCAGAAGCACAGGCTCAGCGGCCATGGCTCACGGGCCTAGCCACTCCGCGACACGTGGGATCTTCCCGGACCGGGACACGAACCCATGTCCCCTGCATCGGCAGGCGGACTCTCAACCACTGTGCCACCAGGGAAGCCCCAGCATTGTTTTTAATATCAAAGTCCTGGAAACATAGATTTCCATAAACAGGGGACTAAGTAAAAAATGATACATACAGAAACAGAATACTATACAGCTATTAAAAAGAATAAGGCAGGGGAATTCCCTGATGGTCCAGCATTAGGACTTGGCGCTTTCACTGTCAGGGCCTGGGTTCGATTCCTGGTCGGGGAACTAAGATCCCACAAACCACTCAGTGTGGCCAAAAAAAAAAAAAAGAATAAGGCAGATCTATACTGCAAACATGGGAAAATATAATATTAACTAGATGATAATATTACATATATTATATAGATATAATTTAACATTATATATATTTAATATTATATAGGTATAATATTAACTAGAAAAAAGTTATTGGTCTTCTTTTACTATGTTATCCCATTTGTACATGTACAGAACATTTGGGGAATGATACATAATACACTGTTAACACTGGCTACCTCTCAAGAGTGTCTTGATAATTTCTTGCCCTGGTGATACAACTGGAAGTCCTAGTTATAAAATTACCTAAAAGATTTATATACCGGTTAATAATTTTTATTTTCTTGCATATGCACGATGGAATCTTTGTAAACCTATGACTTTTATACTTTATATAGAAGCGTAAAGAGGGAGAGGATTTTCACTTTAAACATGTTTTTACTGTTTTAATTTTTAAACCATCAGCTGATATTACTGTCATACTAAAAAAATAGTAGTTAAAATTCCCTACTAAAAAGGAAAATATAAGCTTGTTATATCTAACTTTATAATGGCTTGAAATTTCAATATCATCAAAATTGTTTTCAACTGTAAGAGTATCATGGTCAACGCAGAAGTGTCTCACCCACACATAAAGTGATCCCAATGACTTACACTCTTCCTCTGATTGTGTAACGTCTCCAAAGGAGCCATTACAAAGTCATCTGCACTGTCTTATACATGCCTAATGGATCCAACAGAGCCATTAGGATGTCAGTTATATGGCAGGGCTCCTGCCAAAGCTATTACCAAGTCATTGCATTGTTTCACACACTTCCTTCGACATTCAGATGGTTCCCGAGGAACTGTTATGGCTATGGAAGTGTCCTGTATAACTTACACTATCAAGGGAAAACAAAAAAAGCAAAAGAAAGAAGTGTAGAACAAACAAATCCCTTCCATTAAATGCACATGAATGGCCCCACATGGTCAAATATCAGAAGGCATAACTCCTCATTTGGGTATAACTGTTATATGTCATTCAAGAAACCCAGGTGTTAGGCTAGCTATTTTTTCACCACTCCTGCCTGCTGTTCCGATGAAGCAATTCAGGGTCTGAGAATGACAAATGCATGGCTATGATGGTATGGTGTTTACTGGTAGTACATGGTATATTACCAGGTTTCTGTGGTATGCAGTACAGAAGCAATAGGGAGTAGTACTAACGGATTTTTTGGCTATCATGGGATTGTATCAGATAATCTGTTACCTGTAAAGTTCCTGAGCAGTGCATAGGGAGCTCAGCTGCCCAACAATCATGGAAATCAACAGGGCTTCTGAGTAACCGAAATTCCAGCTCTACCTTAAGGGGCTACTACAATGACAATAGGACATACAATAGTACAAAGTTAACCCTCAACCAGGTTGAAGTGCTTCATTGAATTCCCTCTCATAGTCTTCTCTACTTAGCAGAACAAGATTGTTGGCTATTAAAATGATGTATTATTTAAGGTAAGACAAGTGCAAGGAATTTTACCCAGTTTGAAATGAGAAGGTAGGCTGAACTCTGCTACGCTAGAGTTTCCTGGGACACCAGATGTTTCAGAAGCCACATTGCATGTCTGGCTAATCCTTGATAAAAGAGACTTCACCCTGTAGCACCTACCTCACAATACATGCATAATAAATTCTTGTTGTGTGAAAGATAACCACGACTAAGATTTATTGAGCATTTAATTTAATATAAAACACTGTAAAGTGCTATATGTCCATTTTCTCATTTAATCCTCACATACAAAAACTAAAATAGGTAATGTCTCCATTTGACAGACAAGGAAACTGAGGCTTGGAGAGCTTTAGCTACCGGTCCAAGGACACACAGTAAAGTGGCAGAACCATGGCACAAACCTAGATCTATCTTATACCGCAGTCCATGTTCTTAATCACTCACCGTCCGGAGAACATTGTTATTTAGATTGCATTAATACAACAATTTTTACTTTAATAAATGATTTCACATCCCTTGTGTTCTCATAGCAAGCTGCACATATTTTTTTATCAGGGTACTAACTAAATCATATTAAAGTTAGTTCTTTATCTTCTCTGGTAGACCTCACTGGGTATACATGCTCACTTGACTCTGACCGCCTGCATTGCAAACTGCTCCAAGAATCCAGTGGATGGGTTCCCAGAAAGCAACATTTGTATTGCTGACCTTACTCCCTGGTTGTAGCTGATGTGACCAGTGGTAGACATCTGACTCAAGCTGGGAAAATTAATCTGTCTCATTGGAATTTAGAAACGGCATTGAAAAACATCCAGTTAATCTCAACTTCTTTCCTGAACAGAAGAAATATAAACTGGAGAACTGTATGAGGTTTTATGCCTGCCTTGTGGATGGAGATTTAGAGAAAGTAAATCTGCAGAGACAGGACTGAAGGAAATGGATTCAGAAGCAAGAGGCAAAGCCCAGGCAATTCTTCTAATCTAGTTCCTTCTTTTGTCCTGGTCCCATGAAGCATTCACATGCCCTTTTTATGAATTTGTTTTTCTCTCTTTAAGCTAGCTCAAGCTGTTACCTGCAATAACAATAATAAATAATAATAAACAATCCTAATTAACAGGGCATCAATCTTGCCCACTAGACTGTAAATTCCTTGGGGGTGGAGATCATGTACTGGTCATCTTTTATATATCCCCAGTCTCCAATACAGAGCCTGGCGAAGAGTAAGTGCTCAATAAGTATTGCTTACATAGAAATAGCATTATCAACAAGAGCATAGCCATAAATAATTTCTTTGCAACTTATACTTTATTAAAGGTTATAAATGTCTTTTCTCTACCTATTTCCCTCTATTTAGCTTCTTGATAAGCAATTTCGTTTTCACATTTTCTAATCCAAGTGTTTCATTTAGGCCATATGTGAGAAACACATTCTTGGAAATTGATTATTCAGATTTAGCTGTTGATATAGTTTTTTCCTCCAACCTAATGTAGAGTCAAATGTAATTATTGAGGAACACCCTAATCACTGAGGTTAATGCTCAAGTAGGACTGCCAAATCCTTCTAAGAAAAGCCCACTGGATCACCTGTTAGAGGCAGTTGTGTGTTAGATGACCAGAGGTTTGACCCACTGTAGCATTTCTATTAGAGAAGATCTACAAAATATATTATCTCTCAGTTTTAATTCTTCCCCTCAGAGCAAAGCATATTTTTCATTTATTTAGTGCCTACTGGGCTCCAGATCCAGTGGCTAAGTACTGAAGCAAAAATATGGAATAAACCAGGCTTTGTCTTCAAGTAGCTTCCTATCTAGTACTTATTAAAAACCATCGTGAAGATAGAAAATACACAACTCAAGTATAATGAATAGTAAGGTTGGTAGTAACGTGGAATGGGAGTAGAAAAGGAGTAAAATGAATAAAGTATTATGACTGATATCAAAGTGTCCTGCTCACGGGCCTCAGGCTGAAGCTAACTTGAGTAAATCTGCATTTTTCCTAACAGCCGATTAAGCGTCAATAGACAACAAAGGGTTTACTTAGGACAAATTTCAGGGAATGGAAATAAAGTGCCTTAGTGTTCTGATTGCCCTGTGAAAGACGAGAAATCCACATTCTCTTCTGTTACCTGCTGCTCTCCCTTCCTTGTACTGCAGACCTCTGTCTG
Source organism: Aethalodelphis obliquidens (assembly GCF_003676395.1). Taxonomy (NCBI): domain Eukaryota; kingdom Metazoa; phylum Chordata; class Mammalia; order Artiodactyla; family Delphinidae; genus Aethalodelphis; species Aethalodelphis obliquidens. The sequence continues at coordinate 4,414,271 of NW_020838021.1, read as the reverse complement.
TTTCGGTACTGAAATGGAAGGTTATTTATTTTAATTTTTCATGGGTTAAAGCATATCAGAAACTTCAATTCAGTTAAGGGCAACCAAATAGAGTTTACGAAAATGAGAAAAAATAAATATTTTCAAAGGCTTGATCGATTAATTAAATGAAAGAAATAAGTCCTTATAGACATGATTTTGGAAATATAAGTAGAAAATCCAAGACATTATAGCCTAGGATGGATAGAATTGAAAGTGTCTTTGAAATCACATCTCAGAATCTTTCTCAGTTGAACAGCACACCCAAATTAACAATTTCCCCAATCTTCACTTCTCTCCCAAATTTACAGGAGTGAAGCTTAAATCATCCTAAACCGATCCATGATATTGTGCCCATTGCCTCATCAATAATCTAAAAACCAGAATGTATATAGGAAGACAGAAACAAAATAAAATGTCATTGACATTAACTGAAACACAGGGATGCAATGGCATGGAGTCTGAGGTAGTGAAGTATATAAATCCCTCCAATTTTAAGCTATTTACTCTTTTCAACATAGTATATAGAAACTCAAATTACTGAAATAGATTCCTTGCTAGGCCTGCTTTCACGAATGTATGAGATCAATGGGAAATAAATAGCCACATTTGTACACAAATGTTAATTCGTTAAAAATAACTTGTTTTTTCAAATTAACATTTTTTTAGAAAAACCATTTACACTCTCAACTCAAACCTCCTCTGTGAGAATCTATGGAAATGTTGAAGGCAGGCCAGGCCTGGTATCACTGACTGAAAATTTTTGGAATCTAAATTGGTGAAATCTTACTCTAAGTCATAAGATTCCAAATTGTATACTCCTTACTGAAAATTACTAGTAGGAGCAGAGTAAAACTTAACAGAACTCTGAGTGGAGAAAAGTTGTTCAAGTTCGTATCTTATATTCATTCATGATCCAAGGGAGGAAAAAAGTGGCTATTTGGAAAACAATCAATTGTATTTAGCTAACTTGTTTCTGAATTGCTGTTTAACTCTTCCTCTTATGTAAAATGCTGATAACAATAGAATCATTCCACAGATGGGTCAGGAGGATGAAATGAGATAAAGATATTAAAAGTGTGTTTGGAAATTGTGAAGTGCTGATCAGTAAGAATAGTGAACATTCTTATTGTACTCATATGTTACAAGTACTATTCTAAACCTTTATATACATTAATTTATTCAATCATCACAAAATCTTAGAGGTAGATAGTAATATTCTCCTTGTTTTACAAATGATGAAGTTCAGGCACAGAAACTTTAGACAACTTTCCCAAGATCACACAGCTGGGATTTAAATCTAAGCTGTCTGGCTTCACAATACAAACTTTTTATCACTATGTTCTATTGAAGTCCCCCTTGGAGGTGCACATTGGGTCAAAAGAGGCTTACAGTTAAGGACTAGTTTTTAGCAGAGCGGATCATAGTTTTATATCGGCGCCCTGCCCAATTTTGTGGTCGCGCATCCAGTTCCTAAAATAAATCATAAGGAAAATAAACCTATAAAGAAAAGAAAAGATACACAGCCTTTACTCCTGAGTCTTCCAACTCTGTCTCAGTAAACAGTGTTACATGATCAAGGTAGATGGCTGATTACAGACTGAAGGCAAAACGAAACTGAACAGCCCCAAACATTCTTGAAGGTTCCTAACACATCCAAGGGACGTGGCACGTGAACACAGTGCGTATAGTGGCTCATCACAGTAAGCAGTTCTCGTGGTGGAAGAAGGGGAGGATAATATGCATTTTGATGAAGCTGATTCTAATATATCTTCCCTCTGATCCATTTCCCCCAGTTTCTTACATATTTTGAGTCATTGCCCTGTGGTCAGATGTGAGGATTCCCTCTGCCACAAAGTGTTTGATTTTCATTAAAATCATTAATAAATATTGCTTTCAGTATCCCTCTGCAAAGGGGCAAAGCCCAATGAGCACAATGAAGGCAAAAGTAAAAGGACACCAATGTCCCCTCACTAAGGAATGACACAGTATAAAAACAGGTCTACAGAAAAGAATGAACAACATTTCCTTCATTTGAAGGTGTTATTTATAATTGATGACATAGGTATAGTGTGATTCTTAAGCCAAGCCAGAGTGTCGGAAGGAAAAGACCAAGACCATTTGCTAGGTGTAAAGTTATGACAGTATCTGAACTATATACTATGTTAATGGCTAGAGTCATGTAAAAAATCATAGATAATGTATTGATAGAACAGAAAGTCATGAGGCCAAAACCAACCCAACCTGATGTAAATCTCTGCCTTCATGCTAAATCAACGTTTCCCTATTCTACCTAGCTCCCCCCTCACCTCCTCATTACTATCAACATACACATACATGAAGTCTTCCACAGGAAAGCAAACCAACAAGCTACCAATAAACTAATCTTTGACAGGTTAATTAACCAGGCCTGTGTGTTGTTTATCAGACAGGCAGGGTTGAATGTTGTAGGGTGGGTGTCAGGGATGGGGTGAGGTAAAATAATTTGTCATTGAATATTTGGAAACACTTGCCTTGAGTAGACCCAGCTTGAGCCTCCATGTCACAACAAACAGGAGAGAATTTAAAACCTGTAATAGCAAACATTTTTACTAATTAATCCTTGTCCAAGTCATCTGGGATTCTTCAATCTTCAATCCTTACCCTTCATCCAGTAGTATTTTTTAAATAACAAATTCAGTGAAATACGATTCACATACCATAATGTTCACACTCTTATTAAAGTGTACGATTCAGTGGCTTTTAGTATTTTCACAGAGTTGTGCAACTACTACCACTATCTAATTCCAGAGGTTTCATCACCCCAGAAGAAACCCATACCTAGGGTCTTGCAGGAGTAGAAGAATGGTGGAGCACTACGGGGAAATTCCTTTCTTTTATTTTAATGTTTCAACCCAGTGAACTGGCTATAACTTCCTTATGTCAGGAGTGAGATGACGAAGAACAATGTCTTTGAAATACAGGAGAGCCTCTATCACCCCATTTCACATAAATTTGGTCGTTATTTTTCCTGTTTGACAGTTGAAGCCCCAAAACTGTAGGGACTAGTCCAAGGTCCCCCAACTTCCATCCTATTGCTGCTTCACTTACATGAATATGCACGACACAGATCAAATATGTTCCCTTCTCACTTCCACACTTCACCTCCTCTACACTCTTCGCCTAAGTCAACAATACATACATACATACATGAAAATAAACCTAAAATATCAAGACCCTCAAGGATATTTGGTGATAGGATATTTAGTGATATTACAAATGTCATTCCTGATTATATCCTTGTGGCCAATGTCTCCTACAGGCTGAAGGAGGCAGAGGAGGATAAAATAGAAAAAGCTTCAGGTACAGGGCTGTTGGCTACCTCTCTGACACCTGAGAAAATACTCATTAGCCACTGCTAACAGACCAGGCTTTGTGGTCATGGTGATGGGACCTATGAAATTTAGACAAACAGAATGAGGAGGAGATTAGATTAATGTGTTTAATAAGCAGTAATGTGATTTTTATGAAAGGACTTTGTTCTTCGGTAGGGACAGAAAAGCAGACAACAAAATAAATTAACCTCTTCCCAACAAATCAAAATGACAAAACTTTTCCATTTCTAAAAGTTGTAAGAAAATAATATATAACTACAATTTAATGACACTGCTGTTACTACTTATTGTCTGGCAAATGGCTGATGTTCACCTTCTGTTTTTTTTTTAATCATTTCAGTCCAATCTGGTTAATTTGCCTTTCTCTGTACACTTGACAGGTTAATCTGAATCAGAATAGAGAGCACATACATAATAAGCTTGCTATACAGCTGTTCGTCTCATTGTTCATATATTGATACAAAGCCAAAATACATGACATGAGTACTTCTAAAATAAATATCACTAGTATTGCACTGGAAAATAAAGATGAAAATGAAAGGTGAGTAATGAATAAGACATGCACAATATTACTGACTCTATGAGATTTATTTCCTTCGGGGGAATCACCAGAAATAAAAAGTATTTCATCTATTATTGTAAATGAATGTGTCTATTTGCCAGATACTTAGGTACATGCCTTGTCCATGGGACCCTGCTAACCTGCATCTCCATTCTGCAGACAAAATGAAGGGTAGGCAGACATAGGGAAGGAAAACAAATCAAAGGCTAAAACCTGCATCCTCTCTGGGTTTTATGTAAACAATACAGATAGCTCTATTACCATTCTCTCCATCAGACTTCCTTTCATGGTCAGTGTCAGTCAAGGACAATGCGGAGTTGGCCCGGCTGGACAAACAGGAACTATGCTCTGACTTCATCCCCCTTATCCACATTCTCAGCGCATGGTCAGGTGAGGCAGCACCTTCTGTCTCCGTGTCCACATCAGATCCCATCTCTAGCTGGTAGCCATGCCGAGAAACACTGTGCATGTCTGTCTGGTAGCCAGAGCACAGAGTGTGAGGGGTTTCACAAAATTCCATCTCTGAGAAGACACAAAGTTCAGAGAAAAGGTTTATAAACATACAGAAATACCTGGTAAAATTCGACCTTTTTGTCCTTATGTCCCTCTCCCCCATTGCTAGTATTTATGTGTTTTTGCCAAGTTAGAATTCTGGTCTTTATATTTATGGTAGCTAGGATTCTGTGCTTATTTTGCACTTCTGTAGCTTAAAATTATGCTCCTGTTGATTCTTACAAGGTTCTGGAAAAAGCATGCCCAAAATAGCTTTATACCTACAATTTTAGGTTGCACAAATGTAATGAAATAAGTGAGTGCAGGGGAGTATAAAGTGTAGAGAGCTGTCCTTTAAAAGATATTTCTCTTCTAGGAAGAATATATATGATCTGCAGAGCACACCTATGCTTAAAATATTAAAATTATTGGCTTTTCTAAGTATTTAATATACCTTAGGGTTAAGAAGAAATAATTCAATGTGAAAACTCTGAGGAAAAAACATTAAGTATACTTTTTGAAAGTATTTTTCCTAAAACACATTAGTCTAAACTCTAAAATTATAAGTATTTAATATCACTACTTTCCATTGTCTCCAAAGAAGTATGAGGCTGACTTTATGCTAATTATTGTTTCATTCATTCTTTCAAGAAATACATAAAAAAACTTTCAATCGTATATTGCACCTCAGCAATGCTTCAAGGCTTGGATTCTCCCCCCAGTTCCCCCTAAGCCTTAGAATCATAAAATGTTTAAGGTCTTAGAGATGCTGTAATGAATCCCTTCTGCTTACAGTTGAGGAAAATGAAGTCCACAGGGTAGATGTCACTTGTCCATAGCCAATGTTAGATAGCAACAGAGCCCCTTTTCCTAAAACACTCATCTGGGCATGGTGCCTGCTAGACACCAAGGAAGCCCCATCAACTTACTGCATGAATATCAGGCATTCATTCAGTCTTACAGTCAATTTTGCATTCAATTATGGCAAGGTGTCAAAAGGGGGAAAAGATGCTTTAACAGACCTTAATAAGTTAATGAAAAATGACCACATGCCAAGACATATCATCTGAAATGTCCATGTAATACTTAGATAAGGTAATCCGGGGATGTTGTACACTATATAGGATTTTCTCAGACTGACATCAGAGACAGGGTATGTCATTTGGCCAGGAAGAAGCTTAACTGAGTGCATCTAATCCTTAGCACATATCAATAAAATGCAAACCCTAAAATGAATTTAATTCTTTGAATACAGAAAGTGCTAGAATTTAGACTGACCGTATACTAGAAAGAAGAGTACAGAATACAAATATATTTTTAATAGCAATTTTTGTGACATGTAATTGCCAAACAAGGGTTTAACAAATCATATCTTAATGCTTATTCAACAGCCATTAGGTACCCAGCACTGTGTTCTGTGAAACAGGTATTACAGGTAAATAAAGCTACTATATTTTATTACGAAAAGTCAATTATAAATTCTGTCAGGGTTATATGTCACTGTTGAGGATGTTACTTATGATTTCTGTGATGAATGTCTTTTTCAAAAATAAATTTATTTATTTTTATTTATTTTTGGCTGTGTTGGGTCTTCGTTGCTGCGCGCGGGCTTTCTCTAGTTGCGGCGAGCCGGGGCTACTCTTTGTTGTGGTGCACGGGCTTCTCATTGTGGTGGCTTATCTTGTTGCGGAGCACGGGCTCTAGGTTTGCGGGCTTCAGCAGTTGTGGCACGCGGGCTTCAGTAGTTGTGGCTCGTGGGCTCTAGAGCGCAGGCTCAGTAGTTGTGGTGCACGGGCTTAGTTGCTCCGCGGCATGTGGGATCTTCCCGAACCAGGGATAGAACCCGTGTTCCCTGCACTGGCAGGCAGATTCTTAACCACTGTGCCACCAGGGAAGTCCTGTGATGAATGTCTTTAAGAGTAATTCTATTTTTCTACCAAAATTGTCTAAATTCTATAGGAGTGATGCTTAAGAAACGGCATGGTTTCCACTTGTCAAACATAAAACCTTATGAAACTGTGCTTCTTGACATAAGGCTAAAAGTAAAAATCCATTTTGCCCAATATAAATCTTAGTGATCTAGAATATGGGATTGGTTAATATTCATGCGTCTTAATTTCACAAAGTTTCATTATCCAATCCTACTGTGCAGTTGTTGCTACAGCAACCTCATCATGAATCTGTCAGCTTGGAGCTGTAGGAAAGGAATTTTATATAGGCCTGCATTCACAACTTCTTTCATTCCCCTAGACCAGTGGGTCCCAAACTTTGGCATGCTTCAGAATCACCTGGAAGGCGTGTCAAAACACAGACTGCTGGGCCTGACTTCCCCACGCCCCCAGTTTCAGTGTCTGATTCAGCTGGTCTGCAGTTGGGCCAGAGGATCTGCATTTCTAACAAGTTCCCAGGTAAGGCCTATGCTATTTGTCCAGGGACTTTGAAAACTTTGAAAACTGCTTCTCTAGAGATTTCTCTGAAATCAGCGGGAGCCAGGAAAAGGGGAGAAGTGAGAGAGCAACCTTATTGTGGCATTACCAAAGATTTTTCAACAACAGCTCAAATTCTATTTGGAGACACAAGCAAGAAAGTGTTTGAACTGAATTACTGTGAACTGCTGCCCCCCCCCAACCCCCCATTTATTTGCCATGGATTCAGGGCACTAATTAGGAAATTTACTTTAGGAATTAAGTTTACTTTAGGAATATTTAGGAAATAAATTTACAGACTTGCATTTATTTTCACTCATACGATGGCATATGAGATGAGACTTTCCAAAGATTTTAATATGAGCATCTGAGTCATAGTAAAGACATTCATTGGAAAAGGATGAGCAAATAAAAATAAATACATGGCTAACCTGTCATTTCAGATAATAACAGAGAAGTTTTTAAAAATAACCACTGATGGATGTAAGCACAATCCCTCTTTGTTAAAGAGATTTGTTTCCCATTCAAAAAGAAACTTGAACGTGGATTTGTTCCCTTCTAAGGAAATGTGGTGTAACACGATAAAAAAATTACATAATATTTCTATTGGAACTATGATTTGAATACAAAAAGACTAAACCCCACATTCTCTTAGATACAGTCAGATAAAAGTACACTGCCTTGCCGATAAATAACTTTTGAATGAAACAATGCAAGTAAGTTATCAGTTGTTCATTTTTTAATGATAAAGAAAGAAATTAATAAATAAATAAGGAAAGAAAGAAAAGGAAAAGTTTCACTTATTTACAGTAAGTGTTATTCATTGAACAGCCTCGCTTCTCATTCTTGAAATCAATGTTACCATTGTAAATTATTTCCTTAAATACACAAATGTCTTGGTGGTGTTCAAAATTCCCACAGGATGCATTTTCTATAAAGCATTTACAAAGCACCATAAGTGGATGTTTTTAGCCTTGCACATATAACCTTGTTACCTAAAATGCTACAGATTCCCTAGAGAAGATAAAGTTCAATGGATTTATTATAGATCTATTCTTACCAAAAAGCTAGTCACAAGAGAAATATAAGTACAATCTTAGAATATCTAGGATTTAAATGGACAGACTGGAAACATGAGAAACTACATTTCAGGAGTAAACAGACACAGATGTTGCCAAGTGAATGATGTATGTGGGCCTTACAAACATGTATTTAATTCTTATTGTAAGGAAAACCTATTTTGCAGCCTTGTAGGAGACAAAATCTGAGCAAATTAATAAAGAGTTGAAATCCAGTTTTTAAAATGGGCAAAAGATTTGAAGAGATCCTTCACAAAAAAAGATACAGGAATGACCAATAAATGAATGAAACGATGCTCAACCTCATTAGTTATTAGGAAAGTGCAAACTAAAACCACAATGAGATACAACTACAGACCTACCAGAACGGCTAAAAAATTCTGATCACACCAACTGTGGAGCAACTACATACACGGCTGGTAAGAAAGTAGAATGGTACAACCACTTTGGAAAACACTTTGGCAGTTCCGTAAAAAGGTGAAGCTAAATTTAACAGGAGAGCAAGGCACTTCTGGTCATTTATCACGGAGAAATAAAAATTTCTGTCCACACAAAAATCTGTACGAGGTTGTTCAAAAGGTTTACTCACTAACAGCTAAAAATTAAAAACAAGCCAAGTGTCCATGAATAGCTGAAATGATAAATCATCTGTGGTATATGCACACTATGGAATACTACTCAGTCAAAAAAAATGAACTATTGATATATAACAAGATGCATGGACCTCAAAATAAATGAGTGAAAAAAGACCAACAGAATGTGTATGTAATGCATGCTTCCATTTAAATAAAGTTCTAGAAAATGCAAACCAACCTATAGTGACAGAAAGTAAATCAATGGTTATCTGGGGAAGACAATAAGGGAGAAATGGAGAACAAAGGGGCACAAGGAAACCTTTGGGACGATCTAAATATCTGCTATCTTGACTATGGCAATAGTTACACATGTGTATACATACCAAAGTTTATCATATTGTACACTTTGAATATGTGTAGTTTATTGTACTTCAATTATACCTCTACAATTGTTTTTTTAGTGGATTGTACCCCACCAGATAGTAAGAGAGTGGAGTTAAGCGTCTCTGAGCCAGAAGGAGGCCCTGCTTTTTTCCTCCTAGTGGAAGAAAGCACATGCAATATGAACAAAAAGGTAGTCAAAATTCTGTTTTGCTTATTTATAAGTCAAGAGGCAATCAAGGCTAAGTGACTCGTGATTTCTCACTGATCCTCTAGGGAGCACGTTTTTCCTAGGAACATTATTGAAAACCATTTTTCGAAAATCAGTTTTAGGGGGGAAACTGAAGATGAAACTGATCACTGGTAGCTTTCAGCAGCTAAGGGAACATTCTGTAGTTGGAAATCATGTGACTAGATTGAGTGGATTGGCACGAAGGATCACTTTAGGCCTCTACTAATGCCAATAATTTAATAATTTTTAAAAATTCTATGAAGTGCTGAATAAAATGAACTATTGTATATTCTCTCTGAATCTAGGGATTGATCTTCAGGTGTTCAGCCTGGAGAAGTCATTTATCAGAACTTGAAAGGGAAAGTAATACTTATATCAGCATTTTTCTAGAACTTCTGAGTTTCTGATGAGCTCAAGACTTTATTTTTCTTTAAATTCTACCCATCCACACTTCCTCTTAAAATGGAGCTTTAAGTCATCACACTCCAAATAAATAACTGGAGGCCAAAAAGCATGGTATATCTTAGCCATGACCTGAGTGATTTGGAATATAACTTCCAAAGAGTGTAGTCCATTTCCAAAATAAGAAAGAGGGAGAGGGGATAAAATTATTAGCTTTAATTACTGTAATTCATAACAAGACTTACAGACTATATGCAAAGACAGCTGTTATTAATTAGCCATGCAGTTTTTGGGTAAGTCATTTAATATCTTGGAGCCTCAGTTTTCTCATTTGCAAAATGTTCAGGTCCAACTAGAAACAAATCTCTAGGTGACCTCCCTTGACCTCTATAAATTTCTGTAATTATAACTTAAGCCTGTTATGGAAAAATGTGGAATGGTTAATATTTTCAAATTGGAATGGGAAAAGAACTAGTGGTTTTATGAGTCAAGGTGCTATTCATACTTCCACTGTGAAAGATAATCAGTCATATTAGCTAAATAAGATCTTGTGTCATGATTACAAGTCTTGCTATGTTAAAGTACTGATACAACCTAGGTAATCCATTGTGAATTGCAAGATTATTAATAAACCGAGTACATAAAATATATCATGTAAAAAGTCTACTTAATAAATAGTTCCTCATCAAACATGAAATTATCAGTTTATAAACATGGCTATTACAAACTGTACTCTATGGCATAGTGAATAAAAATTCACACAATTAAAAATACTACAGGGTTTCCCTAGTGGCACAGTGGTTGAGAATCTGCCTGCCAATGCAGAGGACACGGGTTCGAGCCCTGGTCTGGGAAGATCCCACATGCCGCGGAGCGGCTAGGCCCGTGAGCCACAACTACTGAGCCTGCGCGTCTGGAGCCTGTGCTCCGCAACAAGAGAGGCCACGATAGTGAGAGGCCCGTGCACCGCAATGAAGAGTGGTCCCCGCTTGCCACAACTAGAGAAAGCCCTCGCACAGAAACGAAGATCCAACATAGCCAAAAATAAATAAACAAATTTAAAAAAAATACTACAGACCCACTAATAATTCATTACTGGCTCTAGGGAAAAATACAATGAGTTATTACAGTCTTAAGCAAGAAATACAAAGGAAGGAATGAAGGGAGGAAGGAAGGAAGGAAGGAAGGAAGGAAGGAAGGAGCGGAGGGAGGGAGGAAGGAAGGAGCAACACTACACAGGAGGCAGATAATTTTCACAACTGGCTACCATTTTATATTTCTCAGTTTGGGGGCTTTGAAGGGGAAATGATATCAAATTGTCAAACAAATCAGTTCATCTAAGTTTACTTAAACACACCTCTGCTGAACATCCACTCAATTTCAAGTCAAGAAAACAAAACAAAATAGACTTCTCTGATTTCCCCTAGTCTTAGAAAATTAGCCCAATTTAATTTTCTCTTCTCTTCTGTTACTTTGTGAAAAAGGTGTATCAAATGCACAGTACTGCACTAGGCACTGAGCAGAGTGAGTTAACAGGACCATGTCATGTCCTTTGGCTAGTATCACAGAGAGCCTTTTTAAAGGTCCAAATGACAACAGAGTATTAAAGGCACACCACCCAGACCTGACCTTTGTTTTTGTGCTCAGGGATCATCAGCCTTTTCTGGGGCACCAGAGTGAGAGATGGAGTGCTCCCACATGCAAGTCTGGAGCCTGTGGATATCAGATGACTTAAATAACTAAGCTTCCTGAAGCCTAATCTCCCCCCTCAGAGTTCCAAATGCACCCATTATTTCGGTACTCAGGACCTACCAATTTTGCCTTATTTAATTTTCAAGATTTCCCCATCTGTCAGTATAGTGAAAAGTAAGGCAAAAAATCTGGTAGAGTTAAAAGCCCGAAGTATAAACATTCATCCTTTGTGACCGATATTGGCTAACTGGAGCCATCCCAGAACATAGTTAAAAGACTATGTTAATGTAAAAAAAAGATGCTCTCAAAAGTATAGTGATTTGTACACACTGCTATATTTAAAATGGATAACCAACAAGGACCTACTGTATAGCACAGGGAACTCTGCTCGATATTCTGTAATAACCTAAATGGGAAAAGAATTTGAAAAAGAATAGATACATGTATATGTATAACTGAATCACTTTGTTGTACACCTGAAACTAACACAACACTGTTAATCAACTGTACTCCAATATAAAATAAACAGTTAAAAAAAAGTATACTGATTTGCAAATCTGTAAAAATGGCTCAAACCAGAGAAGGACACAGAATTATAGCATAAAGTCAAAAGGAAGGGAGATGAGATAGGAACCTAGAAGAAATCAAAAGGGACTCCAATCTTATTTAGAAAAAGATGAAAATATCCTTCAGCAATCTAAGGAAGGAAGGAAATTTGATGTGGGAATAAACAACTTCTATTTATTTCCTTGAACTAATATTCATCTTAGTGCAGGGTCCAGCTTAGACTGTCCTCACATAAGATGGGAGAATTTGCTCTGAAGCTAACTCAGACAGCAGTTACCACTACAATAAAAAAAGGTGAGGCCTGCTCTACAGCCTTCATAACAAGAGTCTGGAAAAATAATCAAGGACTAGAAAAGATGGTGGGAGGTCCTGGACTTCAACAGAAATTTAGATCAATGAGAACCTGTGCATGTTCTCTTTATTTCAACATTTCAAATGAGACTGAGACTTCCTGGCCTAAATGAGAGATTTTCAGGGCTACTGAACACTGAAAATGCATGATGTTCAATGGCCCTAAAAATTTCTCATTTCTTACCTGTGCTGGTCCAATTTTCTGGCTGTTCATATCACTTTGGAGCCTGAATCTTTATTGACCACTATGGTCTTCCATGTATACTTCCATATTTTCGTTATGTTCACAAAGTATGTGAAGCTGTTTGTTTAATGTATGTATTTGTATGTGTACGTGTGTGTGTTAAACTGCATTAATGTGCAGCACAATTTCATCTAGAGAAGTGAGAACAGTGAGCTAAAGAGTTAGATGCCCACTAAAAACACTTGAGAGTGCTTCAAACACATACTCTTAAAAGCAAACAATGTGACTTCTACAACATTCTACCCTAATCTGTAAGCATTTATTTTGTGATGATTCAGTAAAGATGTCAAGGTAGAACTGTGCACCAGAGTCACTGTCCACAAAGAACTACTGAATAAACTACATTCTGCTCCATTAGGGGATTCCTGTTAACCATCTTTCAAAGATGACCTATTTATTTGTGCCTCAGTATCTTTGGACATGTTGTGTCAACCACCTGGAATACGGCCCTCTGATTTTTCACCAATCTAATTCCTAATATCCAGTTTGGGTCAGTACCTTCACAAAGTATTCTCTGACTTTCTTCTCCCTCCTCCTAATAATCTCATCCTTCCTTATAGCATTTCTATTCTTTACTACATGGCTTTAAGTCTGATTTTATATTTTTTTCTCTATATGTATATCATCTGTATTACCTCCTGAATCAGACCTCCGGATCCTAGAGTTTTCTAAACTTTTTGGTATCTCTCAAAATCAAATGAGATAATTTCTGCAAAGTGTTGTATGATCTATGAAGGAACATATAAATATAAGGTAGTATTGCCATCCCTTCCAGCCTTAGAATAATTCTAGGCAAGGAGTGAGCATAAAATACCAAAGTTTTAAAGTCAGTACTTAATATGAAACCACTCTTGAAAGGGTTAAGTTCTTGAATCCAATTCTAACACATATGAGATGGTTTTATTTAACATAAAACAATGCCTACCACTGCAAATTGAAAAATTGCTATTTTGGTAAATTAGCTATGCATTTTGACTGATGCGCCACAAACGTGGCAGAAAGAGAAAGACAGCAACACACTGGCTGTGGATTTAGGGAAAAAAATCCAATTTATAGCAATATTAAACTAATGGGGAACAAGCTCTCTGTACCATCTTCTGACTGAGATAGTCTCACCAAGGAAGCTGTCCTCACTATTCTTTTTGGCTTAAAGAATTGGGAAACTAATTCCTATTAAAATTCTTCAAAATATACCCTAGGGTATAGAACTGGGAGGGCTTTGATCAAACCAGCCACAAAGCCTTGGTAGAAGACGATCTCTCAGCTGACTTGAGTCAAAACTTCTCTTGTCCTTCTTACCCATTGGTTCCATCCCATATACCAGATAGAAATTACCATCTTGGCAAATTTGTAGAGTGTCCTGGACTAAATAGGTGGCTCCTCTGAGAGACTCTGTTTTCATGAACTCAGAGAATGTGTCTTTTTTTTTTTTCCCCAGAGATAGAAGAAACTTTCCAAACGGGCAAAAGTTGTAGAAAGAACTTTTAGGATACTCATCAGGGACTTCTGAATTTGAATTCAGTTTAGAGAAAAACGTTAAATTCTGGAGAAGAATTCCACTTCCAGTCAAGATAGGGTGACAGGGACGAAATTTCTCCTCATGCCTCAAACAGCAGCAACAAAAACCAGACAAAATATATGTAACAATGGTTTTCAGACATTGGGCAAAAAAGGACGGTAATCCCTGAGATGTCGGAAACAAATGGGATGAGCCCTATGAGTGCGCCAGCTTACTGCCTGCAAAGAGTTTCCAGGCCTTAGCACAGGGGAGGGAGACTGTAGGGGAGCCTGGCAGTCTCTCTGAGTTGTGGAGACGGACCTGGTAGTCTGGGAAAGCCAAGACAGCTAGAGTTAGCAGTACAGAGTACCAAAGAGGAGAGAGCTGCAGAGAAAGAAAATTCCAGAGATCTGCAGAGGGTCCCCCTGGATGTTCACCGAGTCCGGAACAGCACATGGATGCAAGGAAACACTTGAGACTGGAGAAAGAACCATCTGAAAGGATTAAAGGAAGCAACTTTGAATCTGAAACAGGGCTGCAAATCTGAAACAGGACTGCCAATAGTCCCTGTTCTCAACCAGAGTGAAAAACCTCATAATTCATGAGCACTGAGTAGAGTACGCAAAAAGGGTTTTGCATTCCTATACCTATTATTGAACTTTGTTTTGGTGTGTGGTCCATACTTGGCAACGGTTTTACCCTTTTGGGTCTTGCTATTAAGCTTTGTTAGGTGGGTGGAGTGCAACGTTTGCTCTAGGGCTAATTAGACCTTCACGTGTTATCAAGTTAAACATACACCTACCATATGATCTAACTATTTACCCAAGAGAAATGAAATCGTGTGTCCATACAAAGACTTGTACATAAACAACAGTTTTATTTGTAATAGCCAGAAGTTGGAAATTGCTCAAATAGCCATCAACAGGTGAATAACTGTAAACTCTCATATATCCATACAATGGACTACTGTTGAGCCATAAAAAGGAATGAACTATTGATACATACAAAAACATGGGTAAATATCAAGCTATGCTGGATTTTTTTTAAAGGGTCAAAAAGTCCATTTATGTAAAACTCTAGAAAATGCAAACTAATCTACAGAAAGCAGATCCCAGGTTGCCTGGGAGTGGAGTAGGTTGGGAGTGGTAGAGGAAGAAGCATTACAGAGTGGCAAGAGGAAACTTTGGGGTGTTATGGATATGCTCACTATGATGATTGTGGTGATGTTTTCATGGGTCAAAATTTGCCAAATTGCACACTATAAATATGTACAGTTTACTGTATATTAATTATACCTTAATAAGCAAGTTTTTAGAAAATGGAGAAGACAAGAATGTTTTGTTTGCCTAATTCAAATGTCACAATTGAACACTGGGAGCAGTGAAACAAAGTAACATAATTGATAAGACTGAAAAACCAATCTGTGTTCACAAACCGCCATGAATGAGGGAAATGACAGGTGACTTTCTCTTGACTTGTCTGCCATTTTGCCTTCATTATGGTGAAATCAGAAGGGCTTCGATTCTGGACACTAAAATTCCTGAATGCTTTGATTGTTAGACTGATGCAAACATGATCAACAAATTAGGTATGATCCTAATGTGGCAGGAAGGATTCATGGGCCAATCTGAGCTCAGCGATAAAGTACTGTGACAGATCAGGTGGACTCAATACCAGTGACACACATTTGCCATTCCTACCTTAACAGGCTAGTTGCCTTTGTTTTAGTCTACAGCTATAGATTTCTCACATAATCCTGGCTAACTGTTCTGTTCAAATGCATGTTATTTGTTTCAAAGAAGACTTAGATGAGAGGAAATGGTTAACTCAGTGCAAATGCAGCCCTAACCTTCAAAAGCTATCTCTCACTAATGGGAGGTTAGTAATGTCCCCTTTGTTTACCACTAATTTCTACAAGGGCTCTTTAGTAGCAATAGTGTATATATAGTCAATTGTAGAATAGGTTATTACACAGAAACAGTAGCACAGCAGTCAAATAACTCTAGTAATCAGGGCCAGTCTTGACCTCATTCTAAAGTACAGTTCAACTGAACTGTATATTCTAATAATAGAATTATTTTTGAGAGTTGTGTTTACATTACAATCCTACCTGTACAAACCTATATTTAGAAAGAAAGGCCATTCTCTATTTGCTGTGGAAATTGAGATACTAATCTACCTCATTTACCAGGAAATTCATTTGTAACTGACAAAGTACAAGGTTTTAGACTTAAACACTTTGACTAGTAATTCTGATTTCAAAGCACACATTCTCCAGTCCTAGGGCACAAGCGGATGGAACTCAAGCTACCAAGGAACATGCAGGGGGATTTTTTTGCTTTTTTTTTTTTTTTTATGTATTGAAAAAAAAGTACATCTGAGGCAGGAGGACCCTAGGCTGATACTCCAAGATAAAGATAATGGCAGGAGCAAGGAGGAACTGAGTCCTGCTTGGATAAAAGATAAAGAGACCACATATTTCTCCTTCTTGAGGTCAAGGAGACCTCCCAGACTACACATGCACAGGAAGCTCCTCAGAGGTCAGAGAAGGGAGGGGGCGCCAGACCATAATATGTTTGGTCTATTTTCCAGAAACCCTTGGAATCCATCTGGCTAAAAGATGCGTGCACACACAGGGGAGGGCCCTGACTGAGACCAAATATGGACACAGAGCCTGGCAAAGCAAGATGATTGGCCAGAGGAAACCCGGAAGAATTGTGATTTAAGTGAATTAAGAATTCACTTAAATTGTGATTTAAGTGAATTAAATTGTGATTTAAGTGAATTAAGAATTGTGATTTATAAGTGATTTAAACTACCACAAAGGTGTGACTCTTTCTCTGAGCCTGCCCATGTGTGTCTATCCACACGTGCTTTTTTCCACCTAGTAAACACTTTACTTGTTTCACTACTTTCCGTCTTTCTGTTGAAATTCCTTTCTCCAAAGTAGGCGAGCCAGGGCCTTGTAACCAGCCACTGGCCCTCGTGGTCTAGTGGCTAGGATTCAGCGTTCTCACTGCCGCAGCCTGGCTTCAGTCACTGGCCCTCGTGGTCTAGTGGCTAGGATTCAGCGCTCTCACTGCCGCAGCCTGGCTTCAGTCACTGGTCGTGGAACTGAGATGCTGCTTCAAGCCGCTGCAGGCTGAGGCCACCAAGATCACATCCAGATGTAAATTTAGCACCTTCAATGTACCAGGTCCCAAGACATACATTATTTTATATAATTCTCACAGTATGCCCTGTGAGAAAGGTTATTATTATCCCTATCATTTAAATAGAGCAACTGAGGCTCAAAGAGAGTTTATGTAAATTGTCCAAGGCCACATAGATACCAAGTGGCAAAGCCAACTTGGAACAATTTTATCACTGAGTCCTAATCACCTTATACAGCATATGAAGTTATAAGTAGCACATTCGAATTCACAGCCTAGTTTTCCTCTTTTGTACAGTGTGCATGTGGCTCATGCTAGAACTTCCTGCTTCTCGCCTTCCCAGGTTTCATTCACCTCGCTGCCGTTTCCATCTGGATTTTCACAGCCAGCCGCCAAAATACTTTGAGGGATATGGCAGCTGGGAGGCAATGAGCATTTCCTTTGTCACTGACAGTATGAAAAAGAGATCCTTAAACTATGCATATATAAGCTCATTGCTCTTATAAGAGTTTAATATATTTTTATACCTTTTGAAGTATTATTTCACTTTGTACAAATTCTTATGGATTCACTTCATCACCATCATGGCACTTTAAGTCACTGAAAGTAACAGTGATATTTTAGAGCATATTCCAGGCTTCCAGACAACACAAACAACATCTGTGTCTACAGGCGGACAAATAAAACGCTGGCCTCTCCTGTGTTTAGATCCCTAGCTCACAGCAGCTGCCTTGAGTTTTGAAATTATTTAACATTAACAAAATTGAGAGGAATATTATTCATTGGGAAATGCGTGTTGGAGTATTACTTCAACACATGATCACCTCTCCAGAGGAGACAATCAGATCAAAATTGGGGGCATTTCCTGTTTACAAGGTAGCATTACCATTTCAAGCTAAATAGATTGAGGCTAAATCTGTGATCTACGTTCAGAACTTTACATGTATTACAGCATTCAGAGAATGGCTTTGAGTTCAAAATATTCCAGTTTCTGATTAAATGTTGAGGAAGTTTCTCTTTATTTTAAATTTATCAAGGAGGTATGAAATTAGAAAAAGGCATGCTTCTCTTTAGCTATCATTTAGTGCTAACACTGCAGGCGATTTCTACAGAATGTGTTTTCCAAAACCTCTTAAAGCTAGAAAGCAAATACAAACAGCAACAATAACATTAATGCTTTTGAATTGGAAATTCATATGGCCCAATTCCTTATTAACGTTGCTCTAAATATTTAACCCAAACAAGCAAACGAACATTTCAGGCACTTAAAATACAATGGTCAATCTATATACATGAATGCAACTGTGTTCATTTTACAGATTTTGGAAAGATGTTCGGGTGAATCAGTCTATGAGAATTGCCCAACGACATTAATGATATAAGGACAGATATAATATGAGTCTACATAATGCCTGAACAGTTGACTCCATTCAGTCCCCAAATCATCACCTTGAGGGAAAAAAATCAACCTACACAAACAGCCAAAGAGAGATTTGATGTTGTATTGACAAAACATCTGCTTGGTTGAATACTCACTTCCGACATAGTCACTGGCTCTTTCAGTGGTTCCAAGGTTTGTCCTAGATATGATTCTAAGGCAGGTCTGTTCCTTTTGTCCACCCACTTGCCCGTTAGCCTCTCTGACTCCATATCCAGCATCCATTATTTTTATTGTGTCACCTCCTTGCCTAGAACTTTAACTCCATCTGTTTATTCTCTTTCTTTTTCAACTGTTCCTTTGTGTGGCCAGTTACCTCAAACCACAGCACTGTGCTAGCAAATCTGATAAATTTAAGCCAGGTTTAGTATACTTACTTTTTCCAAACTCATGCCAAATTATATATTATCATTTTTAATAGAACACTCCCACCTTTAGTTTTCATACACTCAGTTCGTAAGTTATTTAATAAGCATTTATTAAGCACCTACTGTGTGATATACACTATGATATGATCCAGGCAGATAAGAAAGAAAGGGAAAAAAGACATGTCCTCTGCCCTTGAAGGGCTGACAATCCAGTGCAGACCTGGAAATGATGACAGGACAAGGAGGTAAATGCCATGACAAATTTATGCATAAAGGACTGTGGAGCCCAAGGGATGTGAGGGACTCCTCCTGCCTGGAAGATTGAGAATGGCTTCAGAGAAGAGATGATACTTTGAGTCGCACCTTAAAAAAGGATGAATATGCCTCTGGCAAGTTAAAAAGGTGGTAAGAGCATTTCTAGCACAGAGAAAGGCAAAGGTATGTGCAAGGAAATGGTAAATTCAAAGAATAGCAAATGATTTGCTGTCTATGCTATAGGTGTATAGGTAGAGGGGCCAGTTTGCAAAGGGCCTTACTTGTCTCAAATTATATCCCATGCTGCTTACTGTGCCTTATATGTAAGGGTGTCAGAATCATTACACACAAATAATCAAATTTTAAGACATTTTCAGAAATCTATGAAGCATCCTGGAAATTCTGGAGCTCTGAGTTTTCATCCAGAATGTAAGAAAATTCATTTTTTTAAGCAAATATTTATTAACCATATAATGTGGCAGGCACTGTTCTAGGTACTAGCGAAAAAGCAACGAACAAGACAGACAAAAACCCCTGCCATCGTGGAGCTCATATTCTAGTTGGAATAAATTTGTAAGAATGGTGTTCAGACCAAACTCAGTATCAGTATTACACAGATTTTCATCTGTATATTAATCTGTGTATTATTGTCTGTGTATTTCATCGGGGGGTTAATTTAAGGTCTTTCCAGAGGCTTCATTAAATTGTGTATATGAAAGCAGTGACACGGAGGAATTTAGCTTCTTGTAACACCTGAATCTACTATGTGAAAACAATGTTTTCTGTGCATCCTCCAGCAGGGAAGTTGAGGACCTCAGGAAGCTAGGCTGAGATATGCTACATTTGGCCCTGCTATATGTTTCACTTTGCTTCCAAAAATATTTTTGGCTAAATACTTGAGAGGTTAAAATAATCTTGAGTGCAGGGGAGGAAGTGAGAGGCTAGCCTGCAGTGACTGGGATTTGGTAGGGGGGAGGAAGAGAAAAATTGAATTATTCCACAGTTTATCTATAAAATGATACGTCTATCAGTGTTCTACTTCATGATATATAATCAATAAAAAAAGTACATTCTGGATAGGGTGCCCCATTTAAATACCAAATAATAGTTGCTCTAAGAATTTCAAGTCTGGGCAGGGTTATTTAAAACAGTCAATTTGTGAAGAGTTTAATTTTAGCATTAGGCTAAAATTATAGAAAGATAACTTTCACTCATCTAGGAAATCAGTTTTATTTCTTAACCTACATAAAATTCAAATGGGCCTTAGGAGAAGTGTGAAAAGAAAACTGGAAAGGCCATTTGGAATTCTAATTATTCATATATGAAATTGAAATATATATTATCTACTGGTATATTAAAAATGCAACTGGATTCCAAATTCACATTTTAATAAAAAAGCCCTTTACAATAAGAATTAGAATAATTTAAGTATAAAATTAGACTCGGCATGTAAAAGACTGGAAAAACGTTTATTATAACTTTTTTTTTTTACTACTACTATTCGTGTAAAAGAGACACTGGATTTTTATAAGCAGAGGTAGCAATTTATGTCTACTATGCACTTATATACATTCCCAACATGATTCCATACATAAATATTTCATTAATTTAAATAAGGGGAAAAAATCCACACGGCCTCCCAAGGCTCTTCATGTTAAAAAAGAAATATCCTTGTTCTCTTGGTGAGGTGACAGAAAACTACTTAGTCTTCAGAGATACATTACTGAGGGGGGTGGGGATGGGGGTGGTGACTAGGGCACCGTTAAGGCAACTGGAACAAGTAATTTATAAAAAGTACCCCCTACTTGTTTAAAGAGTTAATATGCTTCTCTCCTCTAAAATGAGTGATTTCTTTTCAGTTGTTAGCAACATAAAAACCAGTACATGGCACGCACCATAAGCAATGGGTCCTCTTAATAAAAATGATTAATACGTACATATTTATGTACATATAGCCACATGTGCACACAACTCAACACATTGTGATTTCCAGCCATACCTTAACTTATGCTTTCTGAAACCCAAGAGACTGTCTCCATTAGAACATTCTCTAAAACCAGGAGCCAAGCTCCAACCAGGGATAATGAGGACAAATTGACAGCTGATCTCCGCTAGATGTCACATTAAATTATGGTACCTTCTGATCCTTACCAAAATAATAACAACAACAACAGCAACAACAAACAGTTACTCTAATGCTTACCATGTGCCAAACACTATGCTATGCACTTGGCAGATAGTATGCATTTAATCCTAACAATAACTCTCTGAGAGAGGTATTAGTATTATCCTGAATTAACAAATGAGGAAACTGAGAAGAGGTTAAAATACTTGACTATAGCCACCATTGCTAGTTAGAAGTGAAGTCAAAATTCAAATCCCAGTCATTTAACACCTTTTACTTCTAACTATATACTACCTAGTAGCAGAAAGGCTATACATTCACTTTGTTACAGGTAAAATGAACTCTTACTATATGTAGAGCTAGTGGCGGTAGTGAAGCATAGTCTAATCTAACATGGTCTCCAATTTCAAGGAACATACACGTGGTAGAGTGTAAAACTGGAGCCCAATGAGTGGTCCAGACAATAAGTACTAGGAGAGCAGAGAGGAGAGGAAGGTCAGAGAGAAAAATAGCTCGGTGACATCTCATGGTGGTGGTAGATTAAGCTAGGATTTAATGAATGGATAAGGTTTGAATGAGCAGAGGGAAGAGTTTAGACCCAACACTGTGCTCCAGATTTGTATATCCAACTGTTCATCTGTCATCTAACTTAGATGCTTAAAATGTACCTCAAATAAAAAGAAAATATCCAAAGCTAATATGACTATTATTGCCTCTAAATCAGATCCTCCTCTTGGCATTGCCTTTTAGTGAATGAAACCACACAATTGCAGAAGCCAGAACCCTAGGAGGCATCCCCCCATCCCCGTATTCAACACAACATCAAACCCAGTCATTGTTATCTCTTAACTATACCTTGAACCTATCCAGTTCTTTCCTTTGCCACTTTCAATAATCCCTGGCTTAGATGACTGCAGTAACCTAACTGGTCTCCTTGCTTCTAATCTTGTTCCGTTCCAATCCATTCTCTGCATAGCCACCAAAGATATGATAAAACTAACCACATCACCCCCTTTCAATACTTTATTGTAATGTTTAGGGTAAATCCCGAAGTCCTTAATATACTGTCCAAAGCCCTCTATGATGTGGCTCCCTATCTATTTCTGTAGCCTCTTACTCTCTTCCTCCAGCAACCTTGTACTTCTTCCACTTTCTCAGATGTGTCATCCTCTTCACCTCATGATATTTGTACATATCGTTCCCTCTTCTCCTTCCCATCTCTTTACTCTTTACCTGGTTAATTCCTTCTTATCTTTCAGATTTCAGCTCACTTCTTTGGCCCTTCAGCCCAGATTAGGTCCTTTTTTCTTCGTAGCACTTACCACAGTTATAATTTTTGGATTATTTACATAATTATGCAATGACTGTCTAACATGACCAGAGTGTGAATTCCTTGAGAGCAGGGACCATATCTGTCTTGATCATCATTGTATATCATTGTATATAGCCGTGTCCAAAACAACTTTTTATACAAAGAAGCATCAATACATACTTGGTGAATAAAGGATTGCATTGGGAAGGCATTCTAAGTGAAGACAGTAGCATAAGCAGACAGATGTGAATGAGGATGTCAAATCTAGGGGACTGATGATAGCGTGAGAGTGGCTTCAGCACATGGTTCTCTGCTCAGGAAATACACCAGTCTGGCTGGATTAGAGTTCATATAGAGGGTGAAAAGAAAGATAATATCATGAAGGACCTTAATTAATAAGGTAAGTATTTCAGAATTTATTCTGTAGGCAATAGAGAACAACTGAAGGTTTGAGGTGGTCCAGACATGCCTCTTGGTATCTGCTGCTCTCACAATCGCTCATGTAGTCTCCATTTCAGCCTAGAGTTTCCAAATACCTGTCCCAACCTTCAGCATCGCTAGACCAGCTGTGATTGGAAAGGTTCCTGCCCAATGGAACTGCCACATGTTTGAATGACTGGCTCACACTGATTTTCCCAGTGACCACTCTATCTGTAATTTCACTTCTTTAAGGAAACCATTCTTTTTTATCACCATTTTAGACTTGTGCTTTTGGAAAACAAGCTCCTACCTTTGTGTTGCAGTCTTAGCCACAGTGATTATTCAAGAGGTAGACAGCTGACCTAGTCTGGGACCTAGGCCAGGCCAATCCAGGCATGTCCTCAGGTTTTCTTCCTTTGCTTTTTAAATGTTTTCTGCAAATAGGCAGAAGAGGACCCTTTCCTCTTAGTCAGCTAGGTAGGTTGATGGCCCAGAGCAGTCAGCAGGTCAGATTTCCAATTTTTGTACACAATGAAGCTGACATGCAGAGAGAGCTAGGCTTAAGAAGAGGTCTTGACTGTCCTCAAGTCCATGGTTCTGGCCTGTGTTCTAGCTTTCCCTAAGACCATGTCCACCTCGTTGACTGGTTATATGAACCAAAAAAATTCTTTTCTTTTCTTAAGCTAGTTGGGGTTGGGTTTCCATCGTTGCAATCAGAGTCCTGACTACTAAAATAAAATCAGAGGAAACAGTTGTAGAGTTGGATTTAGAAAATATCTTCACGGTCAAGTCTCTGCTAATGGATGTTTGTATCTCATCCCTTAACCCCACACAGATTTACTGGCTCTTGTTTTTTGACTTGGATTTTTAACTGTCCTTGGGTGTATTCCCTGTACATCCCAGGACCAAGAGGAGAGCCTGGTCCATAATCAGTGCCTGTAAACTGTCTATTGAATTGAATTGTGGTAGATTCCTCCTGTAGATTTTTAATTTTCTTATCTCTTCAACTCCAATAAACTCTGTTTATGTGCTTGTTCTGCTAGCTGGTCACACTATTTTGCTATCGCCTGATATGATTTAACTCTGGACACCCCTGTTTAACTTATTCACCCTCTGCTTCTTTCTAGTACATTCACTGGCTCATCTGACTTTCTCACCTTTATCAAGTAAAATTAAGTCGCTTGCCTCAACACCCTTCCGTGGTAGCCAGGTAATGTATATACTCAGAGCTCTCTGACATCAGCTCTGCCCCCTAGGAACGAAACAGAAAGGGAACATGTAGCTTATAAGATCTGGACTCAAATCTCAAACCCAATTGTGATGCTGGTTTCTCAGCTCAGGTTAACCAAACAAAAACCTTGTCTACATTCTTCCTTCTTTCTATCCAAACTCCTTGGACTGAGTTTCACATCCTGGCCTGGGCTGTCTCTGAAGTACAGGAATTAATATTTACATATAAGAATTAGGAAGAGGAAGACAACTCGATGAAGATGCTGAAAACTTGAGTCAGAGAGTAGTCAGTTTTCTAACAGAAGCAAGGAAAAGTGTCATGGTGGGGCTCTAAGCCTGAAGAGAAATTCCAAGAAAAATATACTGCCCATTACCTATTCAGCCAAGTGAAAGAGGCCTTACTCAAGTCAATGTCAAGGAAAAGAAGGGAACTGACTGCAGTAAGGGCCTACTTTGTGCTAAGAAAGAGCTTTACATAGATTTCACATTTAAAGATACAGTCATCACAGTTACTCAGAGAGGTAGTCATTATTAACTTTATTTTACAGATGAGAGAACAGGGTCAAGCTAAGTAACCTGGCAAGTTAAGTAACGTTGCCAATTTTTTTAAAATGGAGCTAGAATTTTAGAATAGAATTAAAATGGAGCTAGAAACATATCTGTTTCACTCTAAAGCCTGTTCCTGCCTAGCCTGAGTAAGGCAGGCCTTCAAGTACCTACACTCCAACCACACCTATGCTATTCAGTATTTGAATATTGTCCTTAAATTCCCACTTTTGCACTCAAGTGACTCTTTTGCACAGAAAGTTCAACCTCTCTATATTTGCCTGTTGAAAGTTATAATCATTTTTCAAGGCTCACTTCAAATCATCTCTTTTCAAAGTCTTGTTCTAACCACTTAGTCTTCTATTTAGTTTTATTTTACTCATTACTAAATACTCACTATTAAATGCCCTGTAGTAGTTCTTTGGTTTGTCTCTTTCTTCTACTACCAGACAGTCATAGAATGAAGGTTCAAAAGTGTTTCCTAGATATCACACAGACAGAAAAGGAATCATTTTAAAAATATTTTCAACAATTAAAGGTTGAAATTTTTTAAAAGTATGGTTAACCCTGAATCAACCAAAAATATGGATTTACTTGAATTCCTCGTTCTGTAAGCATCATATTAACTGATACATATCACAAGTTCTGTAACTTGTCTCTCTCACCTCTCAATACTATATCATGGACCTTTACCGTGTCAGAATATATAGATCTACTTCCTTCTTTTTAATACTTGCAAGGAATTCCACTGTCTGAAGATATCATGATTTATTTAACCAGACCTGCATATTTAGCTTGTTTTGAAGTATTTACTATTACAATCAAAGTTCAGTGACTCTCCTTGTACAGACATCTTTCTGCACTCTTGCTATTTTTATATAAGATATATTCCTGAAAGCCTGATTGCTGGGTCACAGCATATATGCTTTTTAAGTTTTGTTAGGTTCTGCCACATTATGCTACAAAAGATTATTCTAATTCACATTCCCACCAACAGTGTGCCCAAGTGCCAGCTTCCTTATGTCCTTGCCAACAGTAGATCTTAGTCATCTTTTTGTTCCTTTTGCCAAATAAGAAGGTAAAAATGTTATTTCATTTTTATTTGCATTCTATTTATATGTATTTATATTCTTTTTATTTGAATGTCTTTTTATATATTTATTGGTTATATGTAATTCTTTCATTTGTACATGGAATGTGCTATCCCGTTGCATTTTATATGTGCCAAATATTATCTCTCAGCCTATTGCTTCTCCCTTATTGTTTCTTATGAGTGTTCAATTTTCATGTTATCAAATTTGTCAAGTTTTATCCTTTACAGGTTCTGGGTTTCATGCTTTGCTTAGGAAGGCCTTCTACATAACAGAATTGTTTTTATACTTTTTTCCCCTTTAATCTCACCCTCCCTTTATTAATGACTGAATTATGCTATTAACTCAGGTTTTGACTCCATCAAGAGAGATCAAATCCCTTCTACTCACCAAGAGCCATTGCTGTCTATTTCTCTTTCTCAGTCCATTTATACTACATAAGATGGTTTTGAAATTACCAAAACATTCCTCATTATAACGACTCAAACAATACAGATGTTCATAAAGACAAAATGAATTAATAACTCCTTCTCTGCCTCCTCCAATCCCATTACAAGGCAACTGATATTCATTAAAGAGTGACTGTCTTGCCTTACCTTTCTCTAGGCCCATAAACATATATACAAATATATAGACACATATGAATAGACTTTCCTCTTATGTTTATGAAAATGGGATATTTTATAAATTACATTACACTTGTTTATTTTACTTAATGATATAATATGGATGTTCTTCTATGATAGGATATGCATCTAATTCATGCTTTCCATATCTAGGAATATTCGATGTTATGAATGTGCTGTTAATTATTTAAACTAGTGTTCTATTGTTAGATATCCAGGTTGTTTCTTTTTCTTATTATTGTTAACTGTAAAAATGATATTACATTCAATATCTTTCTCCCTTATCTTCCTGACTTCATGAGATTTTCTGAGTGCTATTACTTCCCCCCTTTTCCTCACCCCCAACTCTTATGTTTTGCTGAGATGGTTTAGTATTTTTAGTTATAGGTTTGCATTGTCCAATTATGGTAGCCTGTGACTATTGAGCACTTGAAATGTGGCTAGTCTGAACTGAGATGTGTTACGAGTATACAATACATATGTGGGGTTCCTAAGATTTAGCATAAAAAAGAAAGCAAAATATCTCAATAATTCTTTACACTAATTATACGTTGAAGTGTTTTAGATATATTGAGTTAAATAAAATATATTCATCTGTTTTTTATTTTTTAAAATGTGTTTACTGAAGAGTTTTAAATTAGATTTCATATTTCTATTGGAGAGTCTGTTCTGAATGTTATTACATTTCCCTTATAAAATATCCTTTCTGTTTAAAGAATACTAATTTAGACCTTTATCCGAAGCAATCTGCCTTTCTATTTAGATGTAAATATTTTTCCGGAGAGCAAGGTTCATTGCTTATCCTTGTTTCCTCCCTTATTTATCTTCTCTCACCTTGAAGTCTCTGTTCCGATTAATTTATTGTTGGGTTTGAGTTTTTTCTCAAATATTTTTTTCAATGCTGTATGAGAGTGATGTACTTTCTGAATTCTGGTATGTCCTCAAACATCTCTCTCTGAATCAAACAGGTGAATGATATCCTGATTGGGTAATAAGATGCTTGGATTGTCCTTTTTTCTTGGAAATTTCTAGATGCTATTACATTATATTCTAGCTTCCACAATAGAGATGAGAAAACCAATGCCTGTCTTAATTTTTTTCTTTGTAGATAACTTGCTCCTTCTGCCAGGAACACTGCAAGATTTTCTGGTTATTCCTGGAGTTCAGGAAATTTATCAATGTATGTTTCAGTGTAAAACAAAGAACTCCTGTTCTGTACATCTTTTTGTAGAACCAACTTTTGGCTTTTAAATTCTTTAAATAATTTTACCTTAGTTTCGTATGACTACTTTCATGTGATACATATATTTTTTCTTTTTCTGTTCCCTTGAATTGGATGTTTTCTTTCCAATATTTCCTTAAATTCATTTAATGCTATAAAATTTCCTTTGTGCTGTTTTTAGCCATATCCTTAGGCTTTTTATGAAGTAATCTGATTTTTGTTTATTTTTAAATAATTTTAAATTTGTTTAGACTTCCTTTCTCATCCAAAAATTATTTACGAAGAGTATTTTATGATTCCAAGGCTTTTTCCTATTTACTTTTTTGTCATATTTTTTATTGTTTATTTCTAAGCTTTATAAAATTCTCAACAGAGAATGTCACCTGTCAGTTCTCTACTTGGGAATTTATCCAGGTTTTTCCTGTGGCAAAGTACATGATCAATTTTTTTAATGGTCCAGGGCATATGATATGAATGTGTATTCTTTTCCATTAAAGTCTATAATTCTATGTATTTGTCAAAATATTAGGTCAAGTTTCTTAATTATATTATTCAAATACATTGTATTGTTACTTTTTTGCCTACTTATTTTTCAAATTGTGAGAGTTGCATCCCACAACTGCCTTTGTAGTTTTACCAAATCATTTGTGTATCGTTCCAAAGTTATGTATAATAAGTATTTCTTGAATAAATGAATACATGTAGGTTCTACTTTAATGCTTTTGGCCTTAAATGCCACATTACCTGATATTGGCATCTCTCTACTCTACTCACTATTTATTGAAAGTTTTCTTACACCTCTTTGTTTCTTTATTTTGAAACATTTTCACCATTTTGCTTAATGTTTCTCTCTTTTAGGCGTACATAAGTTAAAATTTATAAATCTGTGTGTTTTACTCCAGGAATAAGAAACGTCAACCCATTTTTATTATTGTGACAAACCCAATGTCTTAATCAGTGTAATAATTTATATTTATTATATTTGTGGTTGGCAGGATAATGGTTCCCCCAAAGATGTCTATGTCCTAATCCCGATGCCTTGATTTTAGCCCAGTGAGACTCATTTCAAACTTCTGACTTCCAGAAGTGTAAGATAACAAATTTTTGTTTTTTAAACCCAGTAAGTTTGTGGTAATTTTATTGCAGCAGCAACAGAAAACGAATACAATATTGTAAAATGTAGGTAACGGTACGTTTCCAAATTACTGGGGGCAGAAGGGAGAAGTAGATGGATAATGAGAAAAAGTCAATTCAAGAATTAAATAAGGATATTAACGTTCACCTTTGTTATTTATTCTTTACATTTTCTTATTTAATTTTTAAATTGGCTTTTTCTCCCTTACCTGCCCCTTCACAGCAATTTGCAACTTTACTGGTATCTTTATTTTACAGTATATCTCAATCTAAATTAACAAAAGCTTTCAGTTATAGTGGCCCATTCCTCAAGGACTAATACTAATTGAAGTCTTACTATCCTTTTAATTTATAA
This sequence comes from Aethalodelphis obliquidens, assembly GCF_003676395.1. Classification (NCBI taxonomy): domain Eukaryota; kingdom Metazoa; phylum Chordata; class Mammalia; order Artiodactyla; family Delphinidae; genus Aethalodelphis; species Aethalodelphis obliquidens. The sequence continues at coordinate 4,385,104 of NW_020838021.1, read as the reverse complement.
CCAACAGATAACGTGAGGGTTAGCCCCAGGGAGGGAGTAGCAGGAAGTAGGTGAAATTTAACCTTATTTCACTTTTACCTCCCCATTTTACTGTCCCTTTCCTTTATCCCCAACCAAGAATGGACTGTTCAAGGCTCTCCACCAAAGAGTGCCATGACCTTCCTGGTGAATATCTTAAATCTGGATCCAATTATTCTCTCTCTTCCCTTAAGAGTTACCTGTTCTGTGTCCTGTTCCCCTAGGGACTTGCTCTATGCTCCATGACACTTTGGCATGCAAAGCAATGAACAAGTTCATGCTGTTAATGAAACATATATTACTTATATGGGGGACAATGGCTTCACCTTTTTTCCTAAGCGGTTTTGCTTTCCAAAAGGGAACAATAACTATACTCAAAGAAATGGCTCTCCAAGGCTGGGAATCCCAGGCATTGTGGCCGGCTACATAAGGAGACATCTGTGGCTGGCTACATAAGGAGACATCTGTGGCTGGGACAAGGGAAGGGGACTTCGCATCATACTTCACCCTGCACTATGTAAGTGAGCTCCAACTACACCTGTGTGAAATCAAACAAGTAACAACAGAGTATGAACCACCAACCAAGACTTAGAGGTGACTGTGCCTCAGGGCAGCTCTAAGGCAACTATACGGACAGATAATTGGGCCTGTGAGATGACAAAACAACTTGTACCCATAACATTAAACACAACTGTAATTCACTCTGACTCTAGCAGAGGTTCCATTGTTTACCACTATAAAATAAATGCTATAAATCTTATAAATACGGAGAGAAAAAGAATTTAACATAATAATGCAATAGGGTACCTTATATCACAGAATACTAATAAAAACTTTTATATTATAGAAATACATTTTAATAATGCTGTGCTTAAGAATAATTATACTTTGATTTTCATGAAAAAGATCTTTTCCCACACACTTTTCAGTATTATCATTGGATTTCTCTTCTCACCAAAATTAGCTTAATAAATTATTTGGATCTTAAAGGTTATGGTGAGTAACAGACTTAACTAAAACATGGACTTCTAAACTGGCTTACATGCTTCCACACTGGCAAAATTCAACTACCATTATGAATTACTTGTTAATTATGCTGTTTATATTTTATATGCATGCTTGAGACTTAACATGTTTAGCATGTCTCACATTTTTTTTCCTTCATAAAGACTCACTGGATCATATTTTTAAATGGAAAAATAAAGAAGTTAGTGTGCAGTTTTGATTACCACTTACATGGTTGCTAAATCATAAAATATAAGCAAAGCGAGAAATACATGAAGGAAGAAAACTCACTGAAATATAGCTAAGGCTGTCAAATAAATAGTTAAAAGCTTAAAAGAAAAATATAACGTTTATAACTGAATTTTCAACATTGGATTATATTTTGGAACTGGAAGGGGCTTTTCAGACCATGTGGTCTAGTGAGTCACACATTCAAATACCTGCATGGGTCGGGTAGGTAAGTAATATAAGCGAGGGAAGTGGGTGGGTTATGGCCATAAGGATTGGTGGAGAGCCAGAGAATATACTCTGTCTCAAAGAGGTGCTACTGCTCAGCTTCAGCTGGTGTTGACAAGGTAATACAGGCTTGGAGGGGGCGGGGGGCAGACTTTCCAATACGTAAAGACAAGTTGGAAATCAATAATTTTAGACGAAATATGTTACTTTTAAATGCTAACTACTTCAATTTTTAAAATGTTACTATCTGCAAGACATATAGGGTGCATAACATGCCAGATTTAAATTTCTGATCAAGTCCAACATTCTTTTATTACAGAAAGGAATATGGAAACATAGATGAAGTCACTTAAGTACTTAGCCACATGTAGCAGAAAGAAAATGGGATTTGAACTCTGGTATATCTGAGTCCAATTCTAATTCTGTTACATAGCTACTATGTAACCTTAGGCAAGTTTCTTAAACTCTGAGCCTAGTTTCCCTCTCCTTAAAACAAAGGTAATAATACATATGACATAAGATACTTATGAAGATTATATAAACATAACATATGGGAGGTGCCTATAGTGGATCTTGACACATAGAAAACATCCACTATTTTAGCCTCATTCATCACTCTATGGCCCTACCCTGCTCTATTTTTTCCCAATAGTAATTCTGTGCACCTGTAGTTTTATTATGCCCCACCTCTTAACTAGAAAGTAAGTTTCATGAGGGTAGGGAATGTGTCTATTTTTTTCACTACTTTATTCCAGGCTCTAAAATATTGCTGGGCATATAATAGGTGTTGAATAAATACAGACTGAATAGATTAATTAATGATTTCAACAAATGATAATGCCTTGACTCCTTCCCTTTAATGAATAAACAAATGCAAGTACATGTATGTGTATGCTGCCCAAGTTCAAAATGCAAGTTAATAACTGTACCTTGAACTTAAATTCATATCAACTTTCTTCTTTAGGATTATTTCCATAGCACTAATGAAAACTGCCAAAATTACGTAATGTCCTACATGGACATAATTCTCTTTCAGCTTTATAGAGAACACAACCTTTGAGGAAAGAAGCCTTTCAAAAACAGTCTATTTCTTTCACTTCTACTGAATTTGATGGTTAAAGGCACTTATAGTGCTCTATTGATTCTTCCAGGCTTTTCATCCTGACAAAAAGTCTATTCGCTGGCTTTATAAATCATAATAACAATTTTACATATATCTAGCTTATTGTACTTAAAAATACTGTCAAATGAACACTCATAACTATAAATTTCAACTGAATTGCACATCAACCCTGTGAAGTAGATAGGGCTGAAACTATTTTCCTCATTTTACAAAGATCAGAGACATCCAGTGACAAGTGCCTTACCTAAAGTCACAATACAAATAACTAAAAGATCTAGCAATTAGACTACAGTTCTAAAGTGGCATTTTCTATCCACAGGATCTAGCCAGGACTTTCCCGCTACAGCCACCACCAGTGCCTCCTACAATCTGGATTTTTCCTGCCCCTCACCCCTTATATAAAAACTCATGTGTCCTAGGTCCTATTTCCAATCCCAGTTACCACTTATATCTCTACTTAATATTAATTTAACGAACTTTACTGACCACAGCCCAGTGAGTGACATAAAAGGGAATAAAACTAGGACCTGCCCACGAGAGCTTTCAATCATCAGTGTAACATTAGTTTTTAGTCTCGTTAAAATATATGTCCTTTGCAAAAAGTGTTATGCCTTAAGGGACTATATAAGGAGGGAAGAGGGAAAGATGCTGGCTACCTATTACAATCCCCTAGGGAGCTTTGGAAAATACCAAACTTGAATTAATCTAGGGTGGAGTCCCAGCAGTGAAATTTTTTTAAAGTTCCCATAGAAATCCTAATGTACAGCCAGCGTTGAGAACCACTGGGCTAAAGGAAAGAAATCATGCTGTAGGGGAAGAACAGAGGAAGGCAAAAGACAAATAAGTAAAGATATACTTGACTTTTTCCCTTGCAGTGTCATTTAATTAACCTCTCTTCTTGATATCAATTATCTTTAAAAGGTTTTCATTGTAGAAGTAGCTTTCCTGAGTCTTCATTTCCAATTTGTTAAAGAAAAGTACTTCCTTCCCTCAAATCTAGCAATCAAGTACCCTTTGATGATGATATAAATATAACGAAGTTTACGCTTACAAAGTTTAACAGGAAAATAACCAAGTGCATGAATCAAAACTGAAATAACTAATTGTCTTAATGTTCATGTATAATTCCGCTGATATTTACTTTATGTCCTGAGTTCTCTGCAGTGCCCATCTTCTTATTCTAGTTTGTCTTTCTTTGGGATGGCTCTTGTTTGCTTTTCTATTTTCAGCTACATCCTGGGTTTTGGGTCGCCCACCTAAATTATTTTGATTTGCGTACATTTTCCTCTTGAAACACACTGTTTCTCCTAAAAACAAACAAACAAAAGAACTCCATCTTTTTTTATACGCTCCACTTTTCCTACAGTAAGAGTTGCCAAGCTATTTCATCAGCCTTAGATGGAGAAAATTTGAGCGCTAGCTCTAATAAAAAGGAGTGAAAATTCCTAAAAGGAAATCTGTAGAAACCGAATCAAAATTGAGAACTGGAGATTTTCTACCCTGAGGTAAGTGCATGGTCCCTCTAACAACGGAATCTAGGACTTTGTTGGGAATGGCCTGCATGACTTCTTTGAGGGTGGGATTCAAGTCAAATATGTGCTTCTTTTTTTTTTTTAACATCTTTATTGGAATATAATTGCTTTACAATGGTGTGTCAGTTTCTGCTTTATAACAAAGTGAATCAGTTAAACATATACATATGTTCCCATATCTCTTCCCTCTTGCGGCTCCCTCCCTCCCACCCTCCCTATCCCACCCCTCTAGGTGGTCACAAAGCACAGAGCTGATCTCCCTGTGCCGTGACGCTGCTTCCCACTAGCTATCTATTTTACGTTTGGTAGTGTATATATGTCCATTCCACTCTCTCACTTTGTCACAGCTTACCCTTCCCCCTCCCCATATCCTCAAGTCCATTCTCTAGTACGTCTCCGTCTTTATTTCCGTCTTACCCCTAGGTTCTTCATGACCTTTTATTATTTCCTTAGACTCCATATATATGTGTTAGCATACGGTATTTGTTTTTCTCTTTCTGACTTACTTCACTCTGTATGACAGATTCTAGGTCCATCCACCTCACTACAAATAATTCAATTTCGTTTCTTTTTATGGCTGAGTAATATTCCATCATATGTATGCGCCACATCTTCTTTAACCATTCATCCAATGATGGACACTTAGGTTGCTTCCATCTCCTGGATATTCTAAATAGAGCTGCAATGAACATTTTGGTAGATGACTCTTTTTGAATTATGGCTTTCTCAGGGTATATGCCCAGTAGTGGGATTGCTGGGTCATATGGTAGTTCTATTTGTAGTTTTTTAAGGAACCTCCATACTGTTTTCCATAGTGGCTGTATCAATTTACATTCCCACCAGCAGTGCAGGAGGGTTCCCTTTTCTCCACACCCTCTCCAGCATTTATTGTTTCTAGATTTTTTAATGATGGCCATTCTGACCAGTGTGAGATGATATCTAATTATAGTTTTGATTTGCATTTCTCTAATGATTAATGATGTTGAGCATTCTTTCACGTGTTTGTTGGCAATCTGTATATCTTCTTTGGAGAAAGGTGCATTTAGGTCTTCTGCCCATTTTTGGATTGGGTTGTTTGTTTTTTTGTTATTGAGCTGCATGAGCTGCTTGTAAATTTTGGAGATTAATCCTTTGCCAGCTGCTTCATTTGCAAATATTTTCTCCCATTCTGAGGGTTGTCTTTTGGTCTTGTTTATGGTTTCCTTTGCTGTGCAAAAGCTTTGCAGTTTCATTAGGTCCCAACTGTTTATTTTTGTTTTTATTTCCAATTCTCTAGGAGGTGGGTCAAAAAGGATCTTGCTGTGATTTATGTCATAGAGTGTTCTGCCTAGGTTTTCCTCTAAGAGTTTGATAGTGTCTGGCCTTACATTTAGATCTTTAATCCATTTTGAGCTTATTTTTGTGTATGGTGTTAGGGAGTGTTCTAATCTCATACTTCTACATGTACCTGTCCAGTTTTCCCAGCACCACTTATTGAAGAGGCTGTCTTTTCTCCACTGTATATTCTTGCCTCCTTTATCAAAGATAAGGTGACCATATGGGTGTGGGTTTATCTCTGGACTTTCTATCCTGTTCCATTGATCTATATTTCTGTTTTTGTGCCAGTACCATACTGTCTTGATTACTGGAGCTTTGTAGTATAGTCTGAAGTAAGGGAGCCTGATTCCTCCAGCTCCATTTTTCTTTCTCAAGATTGCTTTGGCTATTCGGGGTCTTTTGTGTTTCCATACAAATTGTGAAATTTTTGTTCTAGTTCTGTGAAAAATGCCAGTGGTAGTTTGACAGGGATTGCATTGACTCTGTAGATTGCTTTGGGTAGTAGAGTCTTGGATTCTTCCAATCCAAGAACATGGTATATCTCTCCATCTGTTTGTATCATCTTTAATTTCTTTCATCTGTGTCTTATAATTTCTGCATACAGGTCTTTTGTCTCCTTAGGTAGGTTTATTCCTAGATATTTTATTCTTTTTGTTGCAATGGTAAATGGGAGTGTTTTCTTAATTTCATTTTCAGATTTTTCATCATTAGTGTATAGGAATGCCAGAGATGTCTGTGCATTAATTTTGTATCCTGCTACTTTACCAAATGCATTGATTAGCTCTAGTAGTTTTCGGGTAGCATCTTTGAGATTCCCTATGTATAGTATCATGTCATCTGTAAACAGTGACAGCTTTACTTCTTCTTTTCTGATTTGGATTCCTTTTATTTCTTTTTCTTCTCTGATTGCTGTGGCTAAAACTTCCAAAACTATGTTGAATAAGAGTGGTGAGAGTGGGCAACCTTGTCTTGTTCCTCATCTTAGTGGAAATGTTTTTCACCACTGAGGACGATGTTGGCTGTGGATTTGTCATATATGGCCTTTATTATGTTGAGGAAAGTTCCCTGTATGCCTACTTTCTGCAGGGTTTTTATCATAAATGGGTGTTGAATTTTGTCAAAAGCTTTCTCTGCATCTATTGAGATGATCATATGGTTTTTCTCCTTCAATTTGTTAATATGGTGTATCACGTTGATTGATTTGCGTATATTGAAGAATCCTTGCATTCCTGGGATAAACCCCACTTGATCATGGTGTATGATCCTTTTAATGTGCTGTTGGATTCTGTTTGCTAGTATTTTGTTGAGGATGTTTGCATCTATGTTCATCAGTGATATTGGTCTGTAGTTTTCTTTCTTTGTGACATCTTTGCCTGGTTTTGGTATCAGGGTGATGGTGGCCTTGTAGAATGAGTTTGAGAGTGTTCCTCCCTCTGCTATATTTTGGAAGAGTTTGAGAAGGATAGGTGTTAGCTCTTCTCTAAATGTTTGATAGAATTCGCCTGTGAAGCCATCTGGTCCTGGGCTTTTGTTTGTTGGAAGATTTTTAATCACAGTCTCAATTTCAGTGCTTGTGATTGGTCTGTTTATATTTTCTGTTTCTTCCTGGTTCAGTCTTGGCAGGTTGTGCATTGCTCAGAATTTGTCCATTTTTTCCAGGTTGTCCATTTTATTGGCATAGAGTTGCTTGTAGTAATCTCTCATCTTTTGTATTTCTGCAGTGTCAGTTGTTACTTCTCCTTTTTCATTTCTGATTCTATTGATTTGAGTCTTCTCCCACATGTGCTTTTTTTACAGCTATGGTAATATTTGTATACCCTTCTCTCCCTTCTCTAACCTGTCCTGTATATCAGTATCATATTCACCTTCTTAAGATACTCCCTTAACGATCATGCTGTACTCCTATCTTGCAACTATCAATGGTTCCCCATTTCTCAATATATTTAATTCAAAATATCTGACCTGACTATTAAGGTCCTTTGACAATCTGGCCATACCTAACTTATTTTCTACTGATCTCAAACCTGTCTTCCATGCCAATCAAACCGGTCTCCTTGTTAAACTATAAGAACACCAGGTTTCTTCTTTGCCTTCCTTTGAATTATTCTCCACATAAACAGATTTCCTTTTTCCACTCTGTTTCTTTAAATTCTACCTATCTTTTGAGTTATAGGACCAGTTTATTCCCTTCCTGAAGACTTCCCCAATCTATTGAGCTAACTGATCTCTCCCTTTGCTAACATCCTAAAATACTCACCCTTCTCCCAAGATGGCATTTGATTCAATATAGCCTTGTCACTATTTTAGTTACTTTAAGTATGTCAGCTTGGTTGCTCAAACTAGACTAAAGTATTTGAGGGGATTGTGTATGCCTCTTCTTTTATAACCCCCTCATTTCTAGCTTGGTGCTAGGCACATGGTCAAGACATAATAAATATTTGCTGACTGCTAACTGATTGCTGGTGTTGTCTAGTAGCCTGGGCCGATAGACACTGTCAGTTTTGTCAACAGAGGCTGTGAAATTTCTGCCAGAGATTATGTCTGCATAAAAATAAGCCTCTGGGGGCTTCCCTGGTGGCGCAGTGTTTGGGAGTCCGCCTGTCGATGCAGGGGGCGCGGGTTCGTGCCCCGGTCCGGGAGGATCCCGCGAGCCGCGGAGCGGCTGGGCCCGTGGGCCGTGGCCGCTGAGCCTGCGCGTCCGGAGCCTGTGCTCCGCAACGGGAGAGGCCGAAACAGCGAGAGGCCCGCGTACCAAAAAAAAAAAAAAAAAAAAAAAAAAAGCCTCTGGCATAAATTGTGATAACGGCCACTAGAGAATTCACCTGCAGGAAAGGGACCTCAGGCATATTACTTGGTGCTCTAGGAAGCTCTTATGCCAGCTTTTCCAGTGTCATAATCCAGCTAAGCCATGTGCTAATGTGATGATGTGAGTTTCTTAAATAATTCACTGCAAATCTCTACCTGCTTAGTTTTCTGACATGGCTTTGGCATTCTAATTTCCAATAGGCTATGCCCTAGACTAACCATGGATTACAAATATGTGGAAAAATTGGGCATACTCTAGAAGTCAAGAATTTAGCACTTTAAAGATACACTTTATTTTCTGTGAAAACACTATTTTCAAATTTAAATGTTCTCTTTCATTATGCATGAGCAAAATAAGTCCAAGGTTTCACTGACAAATCCATTCAGAAGGTAAAGAATTTAACTCCAAGATCTAGAACTATGAATTCTTCTCTTTGAACACACTCTCTTTTCTTGTACTCCTTTCCTCATTTAACTTACTATTCACCTATACTGTAACACCTAATTCCCAGACCCTGCCCTATTCTCCAAGTTTCTCTCTCTCCCTCTCTCTGTCTCTCTTTTTTTCTCTGCCTCTCTCCCTTTCCATATGTCTCTGGCGCTCTCTCTCTCTCTCTCTCTCACACACACACACATCACCCACCTCCCCAGGTAGACCGCAACCCATGGTCATACACTTAACACTTCAAGAATGTATTTCTTGGTAATTCCCTGTGGTCCAGTGGCTAGGACTGCGCGCCTCCACTGCCATGGCCTGGGTTCAGTCCCTGTTCAAGGGACTAAGATCCCGCAAGCCCTGTGGTGCAGCCAAAAAGTTTTTTAAAAAATGTATTTCTCTAAAGCTTATATTTTCTTGTTCTCTTAATTTTTCCACTCATTTTACACTGACACAGAGTAAAAATTCAATAAATAGTAGCAGTTATTATTATTATCTTATAACTCTATCAGAAGACAAACCTGTTTTCTGCACTGTTCATTCATCACCTTTACTGAAGTCCCTGAAAAGCCTCATGAGAAAAGCTCTTCCACTCACACCTTTCACTCCTCTGAAGCTCTCACTAAAGACGCCTACCTCCTTCCAACTGTGATCACACATTCGTTTTATGCATCCCCCCCTTATGTACCCAATGGGCACTTGTGTCACTGTTACCCATCCGGTGCCTTCAAAATACACATAAGCCTTTTATTTGTATGCACTCTGTCTCCCTCAGTTCGTCTTAAGTTCCAGGTCCCTTGATTCCTTGAGTGTTGGAATGGTATGCTTGCTTCTTTTGTATCTTACCAGGGGACCACTATAAGGGTCCTGCACACTGTTCGGGCTCAGTAAGTGTTGTTATACTGAGAGCCGAGTGCATGCCTGAAAGTATTCCTTTAAAGCTAACTCTCAAATATCTACAAAATGCCCAAAGGAGCCCAACAGAGGCATAGGTAAGATTGAGCAGCAGTACTTATTAAAAATGATCTGGGTCTGTAATATAATTTCCTTGGGACTGGATTTTTCCTTAGGCTTAGGACATGTGCTAATTCTCTCAGCTGCTTTAATCATGTAGATATTAAACAACATGGGGGCATCAAATAGTCCTTTAGAGTTATGAGAAGTACACGCTATGAATAGAAACAAGGGAGGATAAAAGCCAAGCATGTTGTGACTGGCGATCCCAGCAGCAGGTGTCTTGACTGAGGACAGATCCCAAGATCTACTGGAAAAGGCAAAAATGGAGAAACCCAAAGCTGTCACAGAAGAAGCCTTCAAAACTCAATCCAAATCAAAGAGGGCTGCGGACTTTCCTGGAGGCTTTTAAAAGGAAAACGTTAAGTTTGTCTGAATTGTAAATAGAATCCATCTGAAGACATATTTTCCCTTTTAAAAAATCAACACAAAGGCAAAAAAAAACCAAACAAACCAACAATGACAACAATGACATTTCAACAGAATATAAAGTCCAACGATGGCGGTTGACAGCCAAACCTTTTTTAAAGTAATGGTAGCCAGGAAAGAAGATGATGGGTTGTAAGAATTCACCACCTGGAAAAGGGAGTTACCTGGGGAGTGACAGCTGCCATAGGAAAAGTAGAACAAACACACCTGCTGTCAGGCACACCTGTTCTTTTCAGGGAGAGGAACCATGAGGCTGAAACAGCAGAAAACGCCCAAGTGCAGGATAGGATTCCTCTTGCGACCCTGAACTATTGTCCCTGATTCCTCTGGAGTTATTTCCTTGGCAGGGCTGGCTTGCATAAGATTCCACGCAGGTCTCTCAAATTTTATAGTATCTCAAGTTGTTTTTCTGGCAGATAGAGGGAAATTTCTCAAAGATCTGAGCAGAGGAGGGAGGCAAACATTTTCTATGGCCTACGTTGGAGAAAGAAGATAAATTGTTATGTGCTATATTAAAATATGACATAAGTATTAGAGCTCAGGTGGCATGAGGCCTATTGGGACTGGCGGGGCAGATAAAGAGGCCAAAAGGCCCTTCGTCACCACAGGAAGTGTTTGGTCTTTAAAAGTGTAGATGGTCACTTGTGAACATGCCATAATTTCTGGTTCCACAAAGTTACTACCTGGTCACCGATGCTTGCAAAAGTCGAATTCTGAGCTTCCACAGTCACCTAGAGAATACTGCAGTCCCATGAAAATAAATCAGACCAAAAGGGTAAGATAGCTCTATAACAGATTAGCTATACTAGCTTTGTAAATGCTCACAGTGCCCTACAGGAAAGCCTGCTGCCAGCAGATAAGCCAAACTAGAGTTCAGTATCAGTGGCAATATTTTGTCCTGCTTTGTAAAAAAAAAAAAAAAAAAAAAAAAAAAATGATATAGTAAGCGATGGAACTAATTGAGGCAGTGGCAATAGTGAGATACAAAGAATTTTTAATGTAACTTGCGTAACAGCCTGAAAATGGACTAAAAATGAATCCAATATTACTGAGCACCCACTAGGTCCTCTATAAGGAATTCAACAGACCTCTATGTCAATACAATTAAAACTATTTATAGTTCCTACCCTTAAGGAAGCTACCATTTCTTTGCAGAGACAAGCTTTATTACCAATGCTTAAGCTAGTAGTAAACAGTCAACTGCAAGACTGTGAATGTCAGACAATAAAAACCATAGGAGTTCACAGAAGGCAGTGCGCAATACATGAGGAAGTGGAGAAGGAAGACTTTATCAAAGGCAGGAGACTTGAGTTAGGCCTTGAGGGATGAGTAGGATTTGCAAATGCAAGAAAGAATCCCAGAAAGAATGTTTGTAACCAAAGCTCAGGGGAAATATGAGATTCCAAATATGACCTTCAGCATGAGTCACAGTTACTATGTTTACTCTTGAGTATAAGAATCAGTGGAGATATTCTTATTAATATGGAAATTAAAGTCCCTAGAGATTAAAATGAAATAAATCACAATTCATGTGGGGTTTTTTCTAAACTTGCCTATGATGCAAACAGAAAAATAAATTTAAAAAATTTATTTTAATTAAATTTCAGGCATCTCTGCATACTTCCGTTCAAGATCAGAATCAGTGCCAGAGTAAAAAAATCCCAAGAGGTGCCTCTGAATGTGTTTCATAATAAAGTCAGTACACTTGGTGAGTTCATGTTCAAATCAATCATAAATTCTGTTTAAAAATAATCCCAGGAATAATAGTAAAACCAAATCCTCCAACTCTACAGATTCTGACTCTTGATTATCCATGTGGTAGCAGTAGAGAAAATTAACCTGTGGTTTTCATAGAACCCTCCTCCTAGATTTTTATCCTGGGGGCAGCAGTATTAACCAGTTTCCAGCACTCTCAGGAAGGTGTTAATGAGCAGCTAAAAGGCCAAAGGCCAGCAGCCACAGAAAAAAAGGCAACCACAGTCTACCAACTGGGAAAGCCCTCTTTCAACAACCCAAAGTTGTGAGCGTCCGGCTCACCAAACAGAACATATCTATGATTTCAAAGAGGAAAAATAAATCTAAAGACACATCAAGGGTGATTAGAGCAATCTTGAGTGACTTCTCAACTTACAGACAATATTCAATTCAGTGTTTCAAAGAGTACTTTAAAAGAGGGATTAGATATTATCCATTTAATTTTAAAAAATGGGTAAAATCCTCTTTCATGGTCTAAAAATCCAGAATTTGTTAAAATTCCAACAGGCTTTGTCAGAAATTTACTATTAGTGAAAAAATACACGTAAGACAAATTAATTGCAAAATTAAAATTTGAAGAGAAAAAGCTTCAGCTATTTAAAATAAGCCTTTTAAAAAGTGTTTTAAAGGCATGCATTTACATTTCCAACAACTGGTAATCATTCTTATCTGTTCATTAAAGCAGACACCAAAGAACATCTATTTGGCCACACTTTACCCAGTTTAAGTTCCTCTGCATTTAAAAATCATTTTGATATATTTTATTCCATAATTTTTATATAGCTATATAACACTATGTATATTATTTTGCACGATATATTTTCCATACAAATATTTTCACGTTATTTCATACTTTTTCATTATAAAAAAAATACTTGCACATGGTAAACATTTCCAAAAGAATAAAAAAAAGTATAGAATGAAAAGTGATACTTCCTCTATCGCTGTTCCTAAGTGCTACTCTCCATAGGTAACAGTTAAGAATATTTGTGTATCTTTTATGCATATACACACCTATATGTGTTTGTAATTGTGTGCATGCTCCTTTGTATATGTGGATAAAAGTATAGTGCATGCGTATTCTTTGTATGAGTGTATGTATATTTTTTTTAAATTTTGGAACTTTTCACATAGACTATTCTATACTTTGTTAACTTTGTTTAACAATATAATATCTTGGAGATATATCCATCCACATCCTTTTTAAGGGCTGCATAGTATCCCATTATATGGAAGAATTGTTTGTTTGTTTTTTTAACCAGTCCCTACTGACAGAGATTTAAGATGATTCCATTTTGTTTTTGTCAGATACTAGCACAATCTTCCCCCAGACAGACTGCATGGACTTGCATTACATAAGAGTGCTGATTCTCTATATTTTAGAGTAATAAGATTGCAATTCTTACTAATACATTCAAACGTTCTGAGGAGCTTCTTTTCAACTGGTCTAAATTAGTGAGGACCAGTATACAATCCTTTCCTTTGATTCTGAAGACACTGCTGCTACTGTGACATATTTTGCCCTCTTTGCTAGTTTTCAGCTCATTTATACTGTCTTTGGCATTACAGGGAGAGGAAGAAGATGAAAACTGTGTTATTCTCTGCTTTTGTATTATTTTGACTATATGGTTTGTGAGGAGCTGCTTTTCCTAGTATGTACCAAACTAGAAACAATGGTGGCAGAACAAGTAGGAAATCAATGGTACAGCTGAACAGAGAGTTAGTCTGGCAAAGGATAGGAGCAGTAGAAACAAAGGGCTAAGAGACAACCAAATGTAACTTAACTATGAATAGTCAGTTCTTTCATCTTTCCCCCAAAACACTGGTATGTCCTGTGGAAGAAATGGAAACATAAATGGCTTAGAAGGTAAAAAGAATGTTTAACATTCTTAACAATTAAGAACATTCTTTTGAAAGACTATATGTTAATGTTGCCCTATAAAGTTAAACAGTCCGTTTAATTGCAGATACCACTCACTGAAGGATTGCTTCACATTATTCCCTGTGAATTAAGGGGGAAAAAAATAACAGAGCAGAATCGGGGTATAAACGTAATCTGCCTGAGAATAAAATACTCTTTTGTAATAAGTAAACAATTCAGTGGTTTAAATTAATGCTTTGGGAGAGGGACCTTCAAGACAGCGGAGGAGTAACACGTGGAGATCACCTTCCTCCCCACAAATACATCAAAAACACATCTACATGTGGAACAACTCCTACAGAACACCTACTGAACACTAGCAGAAGACCTCAAGACTTCCCAAAAGGCAAGAAACTCCCCACGTACCTGGGTAGGGCAAAAGAAAAATGAAACAACAGAGACAAAAGAATAGGGACGGGACCTGCCCCTCTGGGAGGGAGCTGTGAAGGAGGAAAGTTTTCCACACACTAGGAAGCCCCTTCGCGGGCGGAGAATGTGGGTGGCAGAGGAGGAAAGCTTCGGAGCCGCGGAGGAAAGCACAGCCACAGGGGTGCGGAGGGCAAAGCGGAGAGATTCCCGCACAGAGGATGAGGGCCGACCGGCACTCACCAGCTCCAGAGGCTTCTCTGCTCACCCGCGGGGGCGGGCGGGGCTGGGAGCTGAGGCTCAGGCTTCGGTAGGACCGGGAGGGAGTCCGGGGAAAAGTCTGGAGTTGCCGGAGAGGCAAGAGACTTTTTCTAACTTCTTTGTTTCCTGGTGCGCGAGGAGAGGGGATGAAGAGTGCTTCTTAAAGGAGCTCCAGAGACGGGCGCGAGCCGCGGCTAAAAGCGCGGACCCCAGAGACGGGCATGAGACGCTAAGGCTGCTGCTGCCGCCACCAAGAAGCCTGTGTGCGAGCACAGGTCACTCTCCACACCTGCCCTCCCAGCAGCCTGTGCTGCCCGCCACTGCCAGGGCCCCGAGATCCAGGGACAACTCCCCCGGGAGAACGCACGGCGCGCCTCAGGCTGGTGCAACGTCACGCCAGCCTCTGCCGCCGCAGGCCAGCCCCGCACTCCGTGCCCTTCCCTCCCCCTGGCCTGAGTGAGCCAGAGCCCCCGAATCAGCGTCTCCTTTAACCCCGTCCTGTCCGAGCTAAGAACAGACGCCCTCCGGCGACCTACACGCAGAGGCGGGGCCCAAACCAAAGCTGAACCCCAGGAGCTGTGCGAACAAAGAGAAAGGGAAATCTCTCCCAGCAGCCTCCGGAGCAGTGGATTAAATCCCCACAGTCAACTTGATGTACCCTGCATCTGTGGAATACCTGAATAGATAACAAATCATCCCAAAATTGAGGCGGTAGACTTTGGGAGCAACTGTAGACTTGGGATTTGCTGTCTGCGACTGACATGCCTCTGACTTTCATTTTTATCTTAGTAGAGATTTTAGTGCCTGTTATCATTGGTGCATTTGTTTATTGGTTTGGTTGCTCTCTTCTCCTTTTATTTTTTACTTTTTTATTTTAATAACATTATTTATTTAGTCAGCCTTTGTTTTTTCTCCCTTTTCTTCTGAGCCGTGTGGCTGACAGGGTCTTGGTGCTCCGGCCTGCTGTCTGGCCTGAGTCTCTGAGGTGGGAGAGCCGAGCTCAGGACACTGGTCCACCAGAGACCTCCCGGCTCCAGATAATATTAATTGGCGAGAGCTCTCCCAGAGATCTCTGTCTCAACACTAAGACCCAGCTCCACCCAACTGCCAGCAAGCTATGGTGCTGGACACCTTATGCCAAACAACGAGCAAGACAAGAACACAACGCCACCCATTAGAAAAGACGCTGCCTAAAATCATACTAAGTTCACAAATACCCCAAAACACAGAGCAGACACAGCCCTGCCTACCAGAAAGACAACATCCTGCCCCACCCACCAGATAACAGGCACCAGTCCCCTCCACCAGGAATCACACACAACCCACTGAACCAACCTTACCCACTGGGGGCAGACACCAAAAACAACGGGAACTACGAACCTGCAGCCTGCAAAAAGGAGACCCCAAACACAGTAAGTTAAGCAAAATGGGAAGACACAGAAATACACAGCAGATGAAGGAGCAAGGTAAAAACCCACCAGACCAAACAATGAAGAGGAAATAGGCAGTCTACCTGAAAAAGAATTCAAAGTAATGACAGTAAAGATGCTCCAAAATCTTGGAAACAGAATGGAGAAAATACAAGAAACGTTTACCAAGGACCTAGAAGAACTACAGAGCGAACAAACAATGATGAACAAAACAATAAATGAAAGTAAAAATTCTCTGGAAGGAATCAAGAGCAGAATAACTGAGGCAGAAGAACGGATAAGTGACCTGGAAGATAAAATAGTGGACATAACTACTGGAGATCAGAATAAAGAATGAGAAGAATTGAGGACAGTCTCAGAGACTTCTCGGACAACATTAAACATACCAACATTCGAATTACAGGGTTCCCAGAAGAAGAACAGAAACAGAAACGGACTGAGGAAATACTTGAAGAGATTATAGTTGAAAACTTCCCTAATATGGGAAAGGAAATATTCAAAATCAAGTCCAGGAAGCACAGAGAGTCCCATTCAGGATAAATCCAAGGGGAAACACACCAAGACACATATTAATTAAACTATCAAAAATTAACTAAAAAGAAAAAATATTAAAAGCAGCAATGGAAAAGCAACAAATAACATACAAGGGAATCCCCATAAGGTTAACAGCTGGTCTTTCAGCAGAAACTCTGCAAGACAGAAGGGATTGGCAGGATATATTTAAAGTGATGAAAGGGAAAAACCTACAACCAAGATTACTCTATCCAACAAGGATCTCATTCAGTTTTGATGGAGAAATTAAAGCCTTAACAGACAAGCAAAAGCTAAGAGAGTTCAGCACCACCAAACCAGCTTTACAACAAATGCAAAAGGAACTTCTCTGTGCATCAAACACAAGAGAAGGAAAAGACCTACAATAACAAACCCAAGACAATTAAGAAAGTGGTAATAGGAACATACACATCGATAATTACCTTTAATGTAAATAGATTAAATGCTCCAATCAAAAGACATAGACTGACTGGATACAAAAACAAGACCCATATATGTGCTGTCTGCAAGAGAACGACTTCAGACCTAGGGACACATAAAGACTGAAAGTGAGGGGATGGAAAATGATATTCCATGCAAGTGGAAATCAAAAGAAAGCTGGAGTAACAATTCTCATATCAGACAAAAGAGATTTTAAAATAAAGGCGATTACAAGAGACAAAGAAGGAAATTACATAATAATCAAGGGACCAATCGAAGAAGAAATAACAACTGTGAATATTGATGCACCCAACATAGGAGCACCTCAATAAATAAGGCAAATGCTAACAGCCATAAAAGGGGAAATAGACAGTAACACAATCATAGTAGGGGACTTTAACACCCAAATTTCACCAATGGACAGAACACCCAAAATGAAAATAAATAAGGAAACACAAACTTTAAATGACACATTAAACAAGAGGGACTCAATTGAGATTTATAGGACATTCCATCAAAAACAACAGGGTCCAATTTCTTCTCATGTGCTCAGGGAACATTCTCCAGGATAGATCACATCTTTGGTTACAAATCAAGCCTTGGTAAATTTAAGAAAATTGAAATTGCATCAATTATCTTTTCCGATTGGAATGCTATGACACTAGATATCAATTACAGGAAAAAAACTGTAAAAAATAGAAATACACGGAGACTAAACATTACGCTACTAAATAAAGAAGAGATCACTGAAGAAATCAAAGAGGTAATCAAAAAATACCTAGAAACAAATAACAATGAAAACACGAGGACCCAAAACCTATGGGATGCAGCAAAAGCAGTTCTAAGAGGGAAGTTTATAGCAATACAATCCTACCTCAAGAAACACAGAACATCTCAAATAAAACCTAACCTTACACCTAAAGCAATCAGAGAAAGAAGAACAAAAAAACCCCCAAAGTTCACAGAAGGAAAGAAATCATAAATATCAGATCAAATGTAAATGAAAAAGAAATGAAGGAAACAATAGCAAAGATCAATAAAACTAAAAGGTGGTTCTTTGAGAAGATAAACAAAATTGATAAACCATTAGCAAGGCTCATCAAGAAAAAAAGGGAGAAGATTCAAATCAATAGAATTAGAAATGAAAAAGGAGAAGTAACAACTGATATTGCAGAAATACAAAGCATCATGATGGATTAGTATGAGTAACTCTATGCCAATATAATGGACAACCTGGAAGAAATGGACAAATTCTTAGAAAAGTACAGCCTTTGGAGACTGTACCAGGAAGAAACAGAAAGTATAAGCAGACCAAGCACAAGTACTGAAATTGAAACTGTGATTAAAAATCTTCCAACAAACAAAAGCCCAGGACCAGATGGCTTCACAGGCGTAATCCATCAAATATTTAGAGAAGAGCTAACACCTATCCTTCTCAAACTCTTCCAAAATATAGCAGAGGGAGGAACACTCCCAAACTCATTCTATAAGGCCACCATCACCCTGATACCAAAACCAGACAAAGATGTCACAAAGAAAGAAAACTACAGACCAATATCACTGATGAACATAGATGCAAACATCCTCAACAAAATACTAGCAAACAGAATCCAACAGCACATTAAAAGGATCATACACCATGATCAAGTGGGGTTTATTCCAGGAATGCAAGGATTCTTCAATATACGCAAATCAATCAACGTGATACACCATATTAACAAATTGAAGGAGAAAAACCATATGATCATCTCAATAGATGCAGAGAAAGCTTTTGACAAAATTCAACACCCATTTATGATAAAAACCCTGCAGAAAGTAGGCATACAGGGAACTTTCCTCAACATAATAAAGGCCATATATGACAAATCCACAGCCAACATCGTCCTCAGTGGTGAAAAACTGAAACCATTTCCACTAAGATGAGGAACGAGACAAGGTTGCCCACTCTCACCACTCTTATTCAACATAGTTTTGGAAGTTTTAGCCACAGCAATCAGAGAAGAAAAAGAAATAAAAGGAATCCAAATCAGAAAAGAAGAAGTAAAGCTGTCACTGTTTACAGATGACATGATACTATACATAGGGAATCTCAAAGATGCTACCCGAAAACTACTAGAGCTAATCAATGCATTTGGTAAAGTAGCAGGATACAAAATTAATGCACAGACATCTCTGGCATTCCTATACACTAATGATGAAAAATCTGAAAATGAAATTAAGAAAACACTCCCATTTACTATTGCAACAAAAAGAATAAAATATCTAGGAATAAACCTACCTAAGGAGACAAAAGACCTGTATGCAGAAAATTATAAGACACAGATGAAAGAAATTAAAGATGATACAAACAGATGGAGAGATATACCATGTTCTTGGATTGGAAGAATCAACATTGTGAAAACGACTCTACTACCCAAAGCAATCTACAGAGTCAATGCAATCCCTGTCAAACTACCACTGGCATTTTTCACAGAACTAGAACAAAAAATTTCACAATTTGTATGGAAACACAAAAGACCCCGAATAGCCAAAGCAATCTTGAGAAAGAAAAATGGAGCTGGAGGAATCAGCTCCCTTACTTCAGACTATACTACAAAGCTCCAGTAATCAAGACAGTATGGTACTGGCACAAAAACAGAAATATAGATCAATGGAACAGGATAGAAAGTCCAGAGATAAACCCACACCCATATGGTCACCTTATCTTTGATAAAGGAGGCAAGAATATACAGTGGAGAAAAGACAGCCTCTTCAATAAGTGATGCTGGGAAAACTGGACAGGTACATGTAGAAGTATGAGATTAGAACACTCCCTAACACCATACACAAAAATAAGCTCAAAATGGATTAAAGATCTAAATGTAAGGCCAGACACTATCAAACTCTTAGAGGAAAACCTAGGCAGAACACTCTATGACATAAATCACAGCAAGATCCTTTTTGACCCACCTCCTAGAGAATTGGAAATAAAAACAAAAATAAACAGTTAGGACCTAATGAAACTGCAAAGCTTTTGCACAGCAAAGGAAACCATAAACAAGACCAAAAGACAACCCTCAGAATAGGAGAAAATATTTGCAAATGAAGCAGCTGGCAAAGGATTAATCTCCAAAATTTACAAGCAGCTCATGCAGCTCAATAACAAAAAAAACAAACAACCCAATCCAAAAATGGGCAGAAGACCTAAATGCACATTTCTCCAAAGAAGATATACCAACAAAGATCGCCAACAAACACATGAAAGAATGCTCAACATCATTAATCATTAGAGAAATGCAAATCAAAACTACAATTAGATATCATCTCACACTGGTCAGAATGGCCATCATTAAAAAATCTAGAAACAATAAATGCTGGAGTGGGTGTGGAGAAAAGGGAACCCTCTTGCACTGCTGGTGGGAATGTAAATTGATACAGCCACTATGGAAAACAGTATGGAGGTTCCTTAAAAAACTACAAATAGAACTACCATATGACCCAGCAATCCCGCTACTGGGCATATACCCTGAGAAAACCATAATTCAAAAATAGCCATGGGCCACAATGTTCATTGCAGCTCTATTTACAATAGCCAGGACATGGAAGCAACCTAAGTGTCCATCGACAGATGAATGGATAAAGAAGATGTGGCACATATATACAATGGAATATTACTCAGCCATAAAAAGAAACAAAATTGCGTTATTTGTAGTGAGGTGGGTGGAGCTAGAGTCTGTCATACAGAGTGAAGTAAGTCAGAAAGAGAAAAACAAATACCGTATGGTAGCACATATATATGGAATCTAAAAAAAAACAAACAAAAATGGTTCTGAAGAACCTAGGGGCAGGACAGGAATAAAGATGCAGATGTAGAGAATGGAACTGAGGACACGGGGAGGGGGAAGGATAAGCTGAGACAAAGTGAGAGTGTTGCGTGGACATATATACACTACCAAATGTAAAATAGAGAGCTAGTGGGAAGCAGCCACATAGCACAGGGAGATCAGCTCAGTGCTTTGTGTCCACCTGGAGGGGTGGGATAGGGAGGGTGGGAGGGAGACGCAAGAGAGAGGAGATATGGAGATACATGTATACATACAGCTGAATCACTTTGTTATACAGCAGAAACTAACACAACATTGTAAAACAATTAAACTCCAATAAAGATGTTAATAAATAAATAAATAAATAAAATTAAGCAAAAAGAGAAACAATAAAATAAAAAAATTAATGCTCTGGGGCACCACTTAGACTTTGCATTCACAGCATACTTACAATATTTGTAAACGAAAAAGTAACGGTGGAATTGATTCTTTAGAAAGGCCTCTTTTCTCAGTCTAATTCCGCACCTGTAAAACTAGGTGGCTATGCCGGATGATTTCTAACAGCTCTTTCACTTCTACGATTCTGATATTGGGGACATATTCAATAATCATATTGTATAGACATAAAATATTCTGTGGTCAGAAAAATACTAAAATGCTCCTTTTCAGATTTATCATAAGTCCATTATTGACACAATTCTTTCCAATAAAGACAGTCTGGAATGACTTCTGCTTCTCTGTGCCTGGCTAGATTTTACTTTTGAACCAAACTCAGATATCATTTTTCCAGGAATCTTTCCCTTACCTTTCCAACCCCCTATTTGAGTTAGATGTTCCTCCTACTGTTATTATCACACTGGATTTTAAATTATTCATGTTTTTTTTCCTCCAGTCTCCTCATTAGATTATAATAAACTCCCTATCGGCAGTGACTATGACTTACTATTCCTAGTGCTTAGTACAATACCTGCCACATAGCAGAGACTCAACAAATGTTTGCTGAATTAATTAAAGCATGACAGTCAAACCACTCTTGTCGATTATTTTCATGGAAGAAACTTCGGAACTTCCTACATCATTGTCTAGTAAATAAAAATACCTATTTATATTCTTAGATATCTAATGAGTGTCTCTAAGTGAAGATGTTTAAAACAAAATTCTTCATTCACAGCCTAAAACCCATTCATTTCTTGTTCTTCTTCATATCAGTTGCTCCAGCCAGAAACCTGACTCGTTCTTGATTCTTCTCTCTCCCTCTCCACTTAAATATAACCTGGAACAGAAAGTCCTATAGGTTGTATCTCCAGAATATATATCAATTTAGTCCACTTCTCTCTAGCTTTACCTCTTATGTGAACTTCTGCAATAACTTTATAATTGATTTCTCCTATCCATCTTTTGTGTTCTCCAGTCATTATCCAATCAGCAGCCAAAGTAATCTTTTAAACGTGTAAATCCCCTCCTATCACAGATTAAAACCCATCAATATCTCCTATTACCCTTAAGAGAAAGACTAAAATCTTTAGCATGACCTACAGAGCCCTAAGTCTGGTCTTTTCCTATCTCCCCAGGTTCAAGTAGCACCTTTTCCCTCTTTCTTTGCACTACAGCCACAGAGGTCTCCTTAAAGTTTCTGAAACATACCAAACTTTTTCATGCCTTTGAGACTCTGCATATGCTGTTCCCCTGCTCAGAGTGCTCTGTCCCTGGTTCTTCACGTGCTTGGCTCTTTCTTATTCTCTTATCTCAGTTTAAAGATTACTTCTTTAGACAGGCCATCCCTGAACACACTAAGTAGGCCCCTAGCTTCATCCTCACATCTTCTAACAGTACACTCTGTTGGTTACCTTCATAGCACTGTTTGCTGTGTGTATCCCCTAGTAGATCATTAACTCAATGAAGGTAGGATCTATATTTCTTTCGTGTACCACAATAGTCAGCATATACATTTCAGTATGTTGAAATGTAATCCTAAGCAAATGCATAATAGATACCGATGGAGAGTACAAATAATGACAACACTGTCTTTGGTGCAAAAGCAAAATATGGTTAATCATGGAGGAGGGGTGTTCTTAATAAATAGATCTTTAGTGGTTAGTCACAATTCTTATAATGACCTATAATTATTTAGCACTTATCCACCACACCTCACCCACAAATACTGGCAAGAACCACTGAAAACATTCACCCATTTATTCAGTCATTCATTTAACAAATGACATAGTAATATGGAATCAATAATGACTATGATAACCTATATGTATAAAAACTGTTATCATAAATGGATGGATCCAGTTAAAAATAAAATGGAACTTTTTTTTTTTTTGGTAAATTATATCTAACTGCCTGTAAACTCCTCCACAGGTATGTGCTTATTCTTCCTATGTATGGAGAATAGACGCTATACGTGGAGAGTAGCAACTGTAGATTTTATTTTTATCGTTCCAAGAGTGCCTATTGCAGTGCTCAACAAATAAACGATGCTCATGTCAGGGCTTCTCCCTGTATTAACAGACATAGACCATGAACTTTTCCATTAGGAAATTCACACTAAGATTCAAATGGAGACATTTCTGAGAAAGCACAGAGAAAATATAGATAAGAAGAAAAAACCCTAATGAGAACTGGAAACTTAGTCAGTGATGATGGGCACAATCACACTAGAAGAAGCACTATCATGCGGCATCGAATGCACATTCACATTTAATTTAGGGGTGGTACTAGGCTCAACACTGTATGTATACTAAGTTTGATTATCCCTTCTAGTAGCTTACCATCCAAGATGCTGATCATACTGTAAGGTACATAAATAAATCAAGGGCTATTATTCATGCTGCCTCATATAGCAACTCGACGGGCTATGTCATTGCAGTATATTATTTGTTATTGAACTTCCTCATTTTCATTTGCTGAGCTGATTTTTATCAATACTATCACAGCTTCTTTTTATTTATAGCTTCTATTAATCTTGACTGTGCATTGTTTGCATTAAGGAGTGGTCTGAAGTGTTTCTATTAAAATGATTAACATTTTTTTTCACTGAAATTTAGCCAAAATACTAAAGAAAATACATTGTGATAGAACGCCATATATGTTGGTGCAAAGAAAAATGTAATTTAATTTCAGTTGTAAATAACCCATCCTCCATAATATTATAAAACACAAATATAATATAAACTCATAAATGCTTGGACATGGGTACCATCCCCAAAATAGCATAGCAATGAAGTAATATTTGACCAGAGAGAAAAAGCAAGATTTGGAAAATATCTTCTTAAAGGTAGTAATATCCTTACAATTTCAACTTCAAATTATAAGGACAAACTTGGGTAATTCAAACTGTTTTCAACAAGAAAAAGGAATTTAGGAGTGCCCTCATGTTTTTTCTGCCTATGAGATGTCAAGTATCTGGTTTATTTAAACTGTTCAACTTTCAAGTGACTATTGCAGTATCATACAAACACTGCCAAACGACCTTTACCATGAGCAGGCCTGTGATATGTGTGGATGACTACCACAACTTTAGGTTTCACAATAGCCACAGTAAGCGATTTGCGTCTAGCAACTCCATCGACCTACATGTCAGGAGAAGGACATGGTTTAATAAATTTGAATTGGTTCTGAAATAAGAATTGCGTAAGGATGACGATAGTGAGAAATATGGTATAATGAAAGAACTATTTTGAAATCTCTTTTCTTCATGTAGAAGACTACTGAGAGTTTGAAGAATTACTGAAAAGAGCGAAAACTACATTTGTGGATTTCTTAGTGAACATAATCTCTCCACAGATTCCTGGCTAAATTGTAAAACTGCAGCATTCTGGTAAGTAATTGTATATACAACAATGCTCAAATGAAGGCATTCTGTAGAAGTTGTATGCACAATAAATCACCATCGGTACTTGGCCCTTGGAGTCTATTTGAATGCCCATTCAGTCCAAGGCGGCTGGCTAGATATGTCATTGATTTTCTTCTTCAGTACCATCCCTGGGAAAAAAGCCAGTGTTTAATAATGGAAAAGATCACAATTTAAAAACAGAGGGAGAAAAAGAGAGGGTATTTTGAACCCACATTAGAAAGTTCCTGGAAACTAGGTACATTAACAAAGTATTCAAGCATGTAGGTTAGACATAGGTAAAAATATGAAAACAAATATTCATCTGAACGAGAAAGGGCATTACAACACCTTTAACTAGGAAATCCCCCTCTGACAATGATTTCCTACCCTTCTACCTAATGGATTTTATCATGGCCGTAAAACCTACTCTTCAATTTGGTGGTCCAAAAACCACAAGGCTGAGGACATCTTCCTATTCTCCCAGTCTATCAGCCCCATTCTGCTTTACTTTATTCAGTCTATCAATAGCCAGAAACATCTTGTTGTTTATTATCAGCCTCCCTTTATTAGAGTGTAAGCTCCCAGAAGTAGGGACCATAGCGACCATGTCTATGCTTTTCATCACTGTGTATCCAACACCTACAACAAGACCTGGCACACTCTAAGCACCCAATAAATACTTACTGAATTGATGTAATGAATTGCCACAGTTGATCAGTTCATGTGTGAGCACCTGACCCAAGCTTTATCAATCAGGGTACATTTCACAGGTCCCACCCACCCTTGGTCATAACTGATGGATCCGAAAGTAGGCAATTGAACCATGCAAGAATAATCAGAGTCCTTGCTTACTGTTTTAGGACTTAGAGTCCATAGAATAGAATCCTTTTCGCTCAGGGTGGCTAGAACTATAAGAGGAGAAGCTCATGAGCCCTTACCAGCCATGTTTCTGACTCTGTGGAGAAATTCTATGTGCATAAAAGAAAATGAAGCTTAAATATAAAGACCACTAGAAAGATTTAAAGACTATGCTGGTAATATTTGGTTCATTAGCTCTAGTTGTTTTTGGTGTCAGTCACAACCCTACCTTTTCCGAAGTTTGATATTCAAATTTTTTTTTCTAAAATTCTCTAAACAAATAAGTTCCCATTTTCTGCTTTGGTTAGTTTGAGTTGACTTTATCACTTAAAACCAAGATCCTAATTTATATGTTAACCTTCCCTGCAATCCTAATACCACTTAGCATATTTATTCCTAGTATGTTCAATGTCTTAATTATTCACTCTGCTAATGTCTTACCCCATTCACAACCGTCTCTCACTGAGTATTGGTAAATGACATTGTCTCCTACTTAACATAGAAAACAGATATTAAGAGACATCATGAATGCCTTCAATTATCCCTCCTTCTCTCATGTTTCAGAGACTCTTTCATCTGTATTCCAGATCCCATCCCTTTTGGCTTTCTCCAGGACCTTGCTCTATCAGTTATTACCTGTCTTTCCTATCACTTAAAATTTTCTTTCTTCATTAGTCCTTTTCTTTCATTGTATAAGCATCCATTCATTCACACTTCAAATATTTATTCATTGCCACTGTGGGAGATACAGGACTAGGCCAGCCTACATGCTCAAGTTTTTCTTTTTTTCCCATAAAATAAATAAACAAGATGAGAAAAATTCCTTCCTGGAACCTGTGCCCTCCTTAAGCTACTGTCCCTATCCTTGACCATCCCATCCCTTCTCAGCCAAGCATATTAAAAGCTTATACTTAATGTCCCCACTTCTTTCCTTTCCTCTCATTCTTCAATCCACTGGAATCTGTCTTCTGCCTTTGCTATTCCATTAAAAACTCTCTTGGTGAAGTCAGCAATGAACTCCTAATTGCCAAATCTGGTAAAGATTTCAGAGACCATTTTTCGTATATGATACTGTTATCCCCTCTTTCTGGATTCTGTTCTTTTTTGACTTCTGTAATACCACTTTGTCTTCATTCTCCATCTAGTTCTCTAACTACTCAGCATTTTTCCTGGGCTCCTCTTCCTACCGGTCCTTTAAATGTTTGTGTACACTATGATTTTGTCCATTATCTGCATTTTTCTGTGTTCTTCTCACTGTATATGCTCTTTCTGTGTGATCATATCCAATCTCATGTATCAATTATACATCAACAACTCCCAAATCCATTTTCCAGCACCACTACTTCAACTTTATATCTAACTTCATACTAGATATTTCTACCTGGAAAACCTGCAAAGTCATGTTCAAATGAGAACACTTTTTCTCCAAAACTCTGTCTTTCTTGCTTCCCTACCTTAATTGTTAGCACCCCTCTTCACTCACTTACCAAAGATGGAAACCTTCATTCCTCTCTCTCCTTCATCACCCACATCCAATCAGCCACCAAGTCCTGCAAACTCTAATTTCTCTCTCATGTATGTCTCCTTTTCTTTACTCAGAAATTCAATGCTTACGTTAAGCTCTTCATTATCTCTTCCTCTGGATTATTGCAATGCCTTCCTAACTGGGAACTTTTCAACCTGTCTTTTGCTCTTCCAATGGGCCCACTACATTCCCAACAGAAACCACAAAAGTTAGGAAATCTCCCCCAATGTACAGGAATGTGCTTAAAATACACCAAAGTCCACCTTGAGGACTGTACATTTTCCCCCCACCAGGCTCATTATAAATGATTCAAAAATGTACCTTTGAATGTTTCAGAGTTATTTTGATAAGGCTGTAATTAACTAAGTAAAGTAGAAGTCTATTAGTAGCAATAAGAAGTCACCGAATACTGGTAATAGCATTAGACAAAGAGGTAAAACAGTAGAGAAAAAGAGATGGAAATGTAATTTAGAGGAGAATTAAATTCTTACCTGACTTCTTATTACAATTTGGATATTGCTAGAGTTCAATCACTTCTTCTGAACCATATCTATATGCAGATCAAGCCCGATATTATATGATTAGCATATATTGGAAGTCATTGCTGTTCTCTTGTACCTTAACACAGGCATCATAAAGAAATATCACCAGTTTTATTATTTTTATTTCAAATAGATGTCAGTCTCGTCATTTTCTAAGGTCTGTTCTTCAAATGAGGAATTATAAAGAAGAATCTCAGAAATGAGTATTTCAGTTTTAGGAGACTAAGGAGGATCAGACAGGCCAGTGCCAAAAAACAAAATCATCACACAGAGATATTGTTGATTATCTTAGCAAATCTCCCTTTCCATTTCACTTTTCTTCTTTGGTTCAAAGATTCTCTCTAGAGGCAGAAGGGAGGGCTGCACATTTCAAACTATTTTTAGGACTTTGATTAACTGTGCCACAAGACCCCAGGTGACTATTAATATACTAGTAAAGGCAGTTAAAAGAAGACCTAAGGTCATTCAGTGAGTGAATGAAGCAAAATTGAAAGCATGAGTCTTGACCCAGTGATGTGATCTTTCTGGTAGACAATATAGTAGAGGCTATCCAAAAGGGGGCAAATGGGAATAAGGGACACTATCTGCACAAAAGGTTAGAAGACAAGGCTTCTCAGCATGGAATTCTGTATTAAAATAAAAGAAGTTACCAAGTGAACTTTCAATGCATCCATTCTATCTCAATAAAGCACAATCCTGTTACAACGCAGCCCACGATTATAAGGCTGCAGATATACTATAGAGGAAATCCTGCGCCTTGAAATACAAAGGCTCAGTAAGACAAAAGCCAAAATAAAAAAGCTACCAGTTATGCTTCCAAACATTAGCTTTACAAAGGGCTGCTGCTGTATTTAATTTGTGACTGTGACCAAAAGGAAATTCTCTGAATAGTAAATGCCCCATAAATGCTTGTCTAATTGAATTATCTAATTGGCTAATGTCAATTTTTTAATGTTTAAGGAGCATTTGGGATTTTACATTGATTAGCTAACAAGTACTTCTCATCCAAAGAAAACCGGAAGCTCATGCCATAGCTTGCCAAGGTGTTCGCAAGAGGAGACAAACATTTATAAGATTGCTGCTAATTATGTTTCCACTTCTCATGAATTGTTTACTTTTATTATTTACCTATGTCTTGAATGGTATTGAAGCAAGCCATGTAAGTCCCTTTGTCAACTGCCAGAAGTATAATTCTCCACAATTAATCAGTAAAAAGAGAATTAAGCGTTGCTTCTTTAGAATTAGGAAAAACCTGCCGCTGATAAATTGAATGCATTAAGAAATTAACATACCAGTAAATGATTGATCATTATAATTACCTGAATTTGCATTTCTAGAACTCTACTGAAAGAACTCAAAATCACTCTTCTAAGATATTTTTAGCCACATTCCCCAACTGGATAAAGTAGTGCACAAGAGATGTGCTACTTTTTATTACAATTAGAAGTTCAAGCTTTTTTTTAAGATGTTCACAACTGGACTTTAAATAAGCTAATCCAATGTTCTAAAACACGAACTTCCTACAAGGTTTTACCAGCTAATTTTTTAAATCTGCTCTGATGTATAAAAGAACAGTTCATCAGTATGTCAGGAATCACAAAGGATTGTAAGTCACCCAACTATGAGGCATCTTGATTAAAAAACTGGAGGAGGGCAGGCCATTTCAATAAAAATT
Source organism: Aethalodelphis obliquidens (assembly GCF_003676395.1). Lineage (NCBI taxonomy): Eukaryota > Metazoa > Chordata > Mammalia > Artiodactyla > Delphinidae > Aethalodelphis > Aethalodelphis obliquidens. The sequence continues at coordinate 4,356,023 of NW_020838021.1, read as the reverse complement.
ATTTGGCAGTTGCAAGCATCTCTATACAGGTGGCCCATGAAAATACTACTGGAGAGTAAATAAAATAGAGTAATGCCACCCGATACACCATTCTCAGTCAGAGCTAAAAGCAATCACTTCTGTTTGATGATAAATAGTAAGTACTGGTAACAATAACTAATATTCATTGAGAGCTAATTATGTACCAGACAGTCTTCTAGTGGGTTTGCATTAATTCAATAAATATTTATCAGATGCCTAATATGTTCCAGGCAATGTTCTAAGTACCAGGATTCAGCAGAAATCAAAACAGATAAAAAGTCCTGCTCTCACAGAACTTAATTCTAGTGGAGGAGATAGAAAATAAATGAGTAAAGTAAAATATAATAAAAATACAAATAACTATGTATTTAATTATACATTATGGTATACATACATAGTAAGTATAAATATATAAAATAAAAATAAGCAAAATAGTATGTCAGATGGTGATAAGTAGGGTGACCATAGTATCTCCGTTGTCTCAAACAGTCTTGGCTTATATCTGTGGTCCTAGTGTGATTTTTCCTAGTGCGCTCTTTCACTCTCAAAAATGTCCCAGTTTGGACAATAAATTATACAGTCACCTAAGTAATAAGAACTATGAAAAACAAAAAAAGCAGAAAAGGAGTGTATGGGGGGAAGACTGTAATTTTCAGTAGTATGGTCAAGGAATGCCTCACTGAGGCGACATTTGAGTATGGACCTCCATCAGGTGATAGACCAAACCTGGTAGTTATCAAGGGGAAGAACATTCCAGGCAGAGGGAATAGCAATTACAAAGGCACTAAGGCAGAAATATGCCTGCATTGAGAACTATCATAGAGGCCACTGTGGTTTTAGCAGGACGACTGAACAAGTTAGTAGTAGATAAGGTCACAAATGTGAAGGGAGACCACATTATGTAGACTCTTATGTTCTGAGTTAGATGGAGAGCCATTGCAGCTTTTTTTTTTTTTTTCCTGCACCGTGCGGCATGTGGGACCTTAGTTCCCCGACCAGGGATCAAACCAGTGCCCCCTGCATTGGGAGCGCAGTCTTAACCACTGGACGGCCAGGGAAGTCCTGCCATTGCAGCTTTTGACTGGGGGGTGGGCATGATCTGCCTTAGGTTTTAAAATTATCATTCTGACAATTGTATTGAGAATAAATGTTGGAGTAGAAGGGCAGAAGCAGAGAGACAGGTTAGAAGACTACTGCAAAAATCAATATGATAAATGATACTGGCTTAGACTAGGAGAGTAACAGAGGAAGTAGGAAAAGTTAGATTCTGAACCTATTTTGGAGGTAGAGATGACAAGGTCTCCTGATAAAATAGATGAGGTTAGTGACCTCACCAAGGTTTTTGATAAGAGGACCTGGAAAGAAGAGCTGCCATAATCTGAGATAGAGAAGTAAGTTTTGGAGGGAGAACCAGGAGCTTGGTTTTGAATAATGTCTCAGTCAGGTTTCCCAAAAAGCAGAACCTGAGACAAGAGATTGTGTTGCCGGGAGTGAACTTTGGGAAGTGATTCCCAAACAGGAATGGAAGACCAGAATGGAAAGTCAATCCAAGGGTGAGTTTTTGAGCCAGTCACAGCTATGGGTAATTGAAGCTTAATCTTACTGGGGGCCCTCTGAGGAGCTTGTAAAATGCCTGGAAGATTATCTGCTTGATCTTAGAAGAGGGAGACATTCACGACTGGCTTTCTGTCTCTTATAGGTCAGGAATTGTCCCATGCCATATTAACTCTCTCACACTTCCCTGTTTACACATGCTTCAGATTGACTGAGTGGGCTGCCACAGGCATTCCACACAGAGGTAGCAGAAAAGACAGGAAATAGAGCTATCTGGTGCAGCTGAGAGGAGATGTTGTTAGTGTACATATGCACACAGCTGGTAGCTGCAATAACAGCTGGAATAAAAAGGTGGGATGAGAGAATGTGAGGTGGAGAACAAGAGGTGTTTGGTATAGATATGTTAAGTTTGAGATACTTATCAGCCACCCAAGTGGAGATGAAAAATAGCCAGCTGGATATACGAATCTGAATTTGAGGGGAAAGTTCCAAGCCGGAGCTGTGAATTTTTTTTCAGCATATAAATGGTATTAATATCATAAGACAGGATGATAGGACCGAGGGAATAAGTGTATCAAAGATAAGAGAAGAAATCTTCGGGCCCTCCAATGTTTCATGGTTGGGAAGATGAGGAAAATCCAACAGAGAATCACAGGATGACTCAGAAGAATATAGATATCCTGAAAATCAAGTGAAGAGGAAGGAGGCGTGATCAACGGTGTCAAATGCTGCTGAAAGGTCAAGACGAGAACTAAGAACTGACCACTGAATTTAGCAACGTGGAGGCCTTGGTGATCTTGACAAGTGCATTTACTAAAATGCCAAAGAACTCTAAGGGTTAGATGTTAGAAAAACTGTTAACCTCAATGTTGGATTTCATGTAGATATTAGTAGAGAATGAAATGATGCAACATTCAGACACTGAAAAACACCTGTCAGTAGTCTGAAGATTGATAGACCACTTTAATGAGGCAGAAGGAAGGAGAAAACAAAAGTCAGATGGTATGAATTTCAACAGAAGAAAGGCTGTTAAACTGAAGGCCTGGAATAAATAGTTTATCAGTGAGTACACTACCTCTGGCTCAGTTAATTCAAGTAGTTAGAGCATAATGTTAGAATAAAGTCAAGAATTTGACCCTAATCCTAGATAGCTATTCTGACAAAGAAAAGAACACTGTCCCATGGCCATGGCATACACTATAGTCATGCACAGCCATACTGGCCTGATGCCAATGACAGTGGATTCCTGACATTAAAGAGCAGAAGGCTCAGGGTGTTACCCTATATCTAGGAAAACCATAAAGATATTTCTAATGGTAGGTAAAGAGCATCATCTTCTATTATAGACCTATTTGAACATCAACTACTATATCTGATGAATGAATTTTATATACACAGTATACTGATGAAGAACATGACCTTTAGGGACTTCCCTGGTGGTCCAGTGGCTAAGACTCCATGTTCCCATCGCAGGGGCCGGGGTTCGATCCCTGGTCGAGGAACTAGATCCCACATGCCACAACTAGGAGCCTGCATGCCACAACTAAAGATACCACATGCCGCAACTAAGATCTGATGCAGCCAAGTAAATAAATAGTTTTATAAATAAAGCAAGTATTTACCCTGTGTTTAAAAAAAAAAAGGGACATGATCTTTAGTATCCAGCAGACATATGTTTAAGTCTCAACTAGGCCACTTACTAGATGTCATATTGGGAAAGGAACTTCCCTCTCTAAGTCTCAATTTCATCACCTGTGAACTGGGATTATAAGTGTGTCTAAACGTCATAAGTTTGTCTTAAAGTTCATGCTTAGCACAGTGTCTGACACATAATAAATATTAGCTCTTACTGTTCTTGAAAATGGGAAAGCATGAGCATTTATTTGCTGAAATATAATTGTTTACAGGGTCCTACCGTGCTGTCTTTGTTAGCCTAGAAGCGTTTTTCTGCAGCAGCTTTCAACTTTATTTTAAACTTGGGAACTCAACAGAGACTAATTTTTGTTTGTTTCAGCTTTTCAGAAGTCACCTATGAAGTTAAGCCTCTTATGTGGATTAAGTCAATGGCAATATTGATTTGGGCTTTTTATGAGCTATGAATTCTAGTTATCATAACCTTTCAAGGAAGAAAGAAAAATCCCCTAGAAGATTAGAAACTCTCCCATTCTCACTCTGAGTAGACTAAACTGTAAAATAATCCAGTGGATGCTTACTTAGGAAGGCTGTCAGGATAATAAAGAGCAATATTTCCATTTATTCAAACTACAACATCAATTAGAATGTGCCTCCTATACTCTACCAATGAAGGGAAGTGTTCAGATAAATTTGTTCAATTTTTTAACAGTTCCTGAGAACTCCCAGCATAATAGACCTATTAATATGTACAGAGTTTTGATTATATATATAGGTGTGCAATGATAGTAACTGAAATGAGATTGGATCACAAAACTTTTCAAATGGGTTTGTGGCATGAAGGCAATAGAAGGTGATAAAGAATCCAACAGGATAAGACTCATCTGCTACTGAAAGGTCTTTGAGGTCAGTGCTGTCAGCAAGTATTAAAGGGAGTACATGCTGAACTACTTTGGATAGAGTTTTTAGAGACCTACAGTGTAACAAAAGCCATGACACTTCTGCTAGATTATAGCAGAGGAAGACTCTTCTAATCTAATTGGTTAATATGCATGACTACAATACTGAAAAAGATGGATGTTAGACATTTGATTCTCATCAATATTCTTTCAGGATTTAAAATTTTTATTATCTGGTGTTAATCACGTCATTTTTAGCAGACATTCTCAAGAAGATCTGAAGTGAAAACCATTCTCTGGTGTTCCACAGCAACTTAATTGGAGGTCTTACAATTATAATCACTATGACAGAGCCAAAAAGTTTGTTAAGCCTGTTTCCACTACTGCTCATCCATATAGTTAAGCTACAGAGCAAATACATAAGAATTTACGATCCTCAATGAACTCAGACCAGCTGGTGTGGACATAGCATGTGCCCTTATTCCCATACATAATGTTCTGCTTCATTCATTTTCATATTATTTCCAGTGACACAATTTCCTAGATCCTAAGAATGGGCAGGAAGTCACTCTCTGAAAACGGCTGTAATTGGCATTCTGTGAGTGGAAGGCACCTGTGAAAGGATTTGACAATTGGGAATAATATTTGTGTCCCAGCAGCTTTCAGAATGATTTATGTATACAATCTCAGTTGATCCTCTGTACCACAGTAAGCAAATACCATCTTCATTTTACATAAGAGGAAACAAAACCTTGTAAAAGTTATCTTATTAAAAGAAAAAATATGTTTTGAGAACTTACCTATGTAGCAAAGTCTACAAGAGTAAAAAAGACAGTCCCTGCCCTCGAGAAGTTTACAGTTTAGTTGGAGACACAAACAAGTTAATAGTCAGTTACAATTAAGAGTGATTGGTGCTTTGGTAGGAATATGTACTGAGTGCTGTAGGAGCACATAGGAGGGGCATCTAGCTGAGATTGCACAGGACCAAGAGAGGATTTCCAGAGCAGGCAGTGTCTAGATGGAAACATGCAGGCTAAGAAGGACCTAGCCAGGTGATGAGAGGGGAAGAGCACGTTTATAACAATGCTTCAGCCACAAATGAAAGCTGGTGCAAGTGAACCTGGGGCTATAACAACATTTGGAATCAATAGGAAGAATTTTACCAGTTCCAAAAACAATACAGAAATAAGGGACCATGCCAGTAGGGTTGGTAAAGTGGTATAGCTAGATGGCATGCACCACAGAGGAGCAGGATTTTTGTTTTATTGAGGTTTGTTGGTTTTTAACGTAAGGGTTTTAGTGCTGCAGTGGGAACTGAGGTTTGTGGAGTGTGAGAGAGTGAAGAGTAGCTCCAAGAAAGTGGCTGATGGAGAAATAGTAGCCTCAGAGGAGAGTCATGTCTGAGGCAGGATGGAAGGTATGAGGAATTGCATGAGAGGGTTGCAGGGGAAGGGGTGCCCAAGGCTTCATTCATTCAATTCAATGCCTTCAATCTTTGAGGAAATAGTTACTAAGCACTTATTCTGTAATGACACTGTGCTAGGCTATTAGGTAAATCACTGTTAGTTCAGTAGCCTTTCTCTTATACCATCCTGAATAATTTATCAACAAATACATCAAAACCAAGGTATTCAACTTTTTAATTCAATTTATAAATATTTGTTCAATTCCTGGCTCACTATGTGCAAAATATTGCACTATAAAAAATGCCCAGTTACTGGTTAATAATGTCTGGTTTTAATCCATAATCTCCAAGGATGGGACAAGGGGAAAGGGGCTTAAAGTTCTACCTGTGGAATTCTGGTAAAATATGCTCAGCAATAAACATTGTCAAACACTAGAAAATGGTACAAATTCCTTGATGCCTTCAAAATCAATAATCAACAAATACTTATTGAATGCTTCCTCTGGAAAACAATGATTACTGCGTTGAACTCTGGTGAGACTTAGGGTATAAAGAATGAATAATTAGAAATGCTACACTTACATAGGGAGGGAAAAATCAACACACCCCACTATCACCAAAGCTTGGTGATACAACTGAAATAGAACCAAATTTCTCAAAACTCGTAGAGAGGTAGGTTTAGTGTGTTCCTGCCTGAAGGCATGTTCTCTGAAGGTCCTTGGCAGCCTTGTGATTCAATTTTAAGTGCTTTGAACTTTGGTTCAGAACCTGAGTAATAAAAACTGCTTAATTGGGTTCCTTTTTACAGCTTCTATTTTTTTAAGCTTTATTTTAGCAGAAGTTCAAGTGTTTTACCAAGAGAATGACTCATGAGAGTTTGTTTACTTTGTTGAAAAGGTAACTTTTTGATGGTACTCTTGTTGAATCTGGACATCACATAAGGTTACAAATCCGGGACAACAGCCCTCCACCGTGTTCTATCCTAACAACATGGGCTCCAAACTTTATACTGAAATTTACATTTCAATCCCACAATATTTAAGTATGTGCAAATAAGAATTGCAAATAGACCTTTTAGATCATCTTATTAGTACAGCATAACCATGATTAAAAGTCTAAATAATAGGGAGTCTCATTTAATTGGAATTATCTCCCTTTCCACTCATCACTGGCAGCTGGCATTGATAAGAATGAGATAAATATGAACAATACAAAGCCACCTCTGAGCTTTGTTTCTATATTTCTACACTGAGGTCATTCTTCATTGGCTTCTACATCTATAGCCTAGTACAATAAAACTGGAAGTAACTGATCAGAATAACACCCTCCTCATACACAGAAAGTCACTTAAACCAATCCCACATCCAAATCCAACTCTACAAACTAAAGCATGGGAAAAAAGAAGACTCACACATTTTAGAAAGCTTTCTGTCAATGAATTTTACGCTAACTGTTGTTAACTGCAAAAGGTTTTGAACTTATATTTCAATTTTATCTAAATTTGTTATTTATGGTATGGCAAAGACTACAAACCATTCAGACAAAGTATCATACACTAAAACTATCAAATACTCTTCTATGAAAAGTAAAAAAGATATGTAGCAATCAAGGTGGGCAAAATTCAAATTTGAGCCTCTTACAAATTTAATTTACCAGAAGAGAATATTAAGTGCGACATATTTAATGAATTCATTTGTTCAATAAATATTCATCAAACACCTATTATGTGCCAAATACTGTTCTAGGCTCTAAAGTTAATTCCAAAAGCATGGTGGCAGAAAGATGGCATAGCCAGCCCAATTGTAAGTCAAATAGATCAGACAGGTTGCATAGCCCACTGACCATATATACTGGCCCCGCCAATCACAGTGTGGCTTGGAAACAGCATGCTGACTGAGGGACTTGGCAGTGTGTTACAGTTAGGATGCAGCAGAAATCAGCTTTATTGCCATCTATTTAAGAGGCAGTTTGAGAGGAACAATTGAGAAACACATAGTTTGCCAGCCACTAACACTTGCTGAGCGTACTTGGAGCATAGGGCATTTGGAGTGGGAAACTATGGGAAAAACAGGAGGCATGTATCCATGTTCGAATTTTAGATGCTACTTCATATAGCTTCTCTTCTGTTTTGCCTCTCCATTATTATATACAAGTATGTCTTGCTTAAGAAAATGCAATCAATAGGAAAAAAATCAGAGAGCCGTTCCATTAAAAATTAATCTACCTCACTGTTTCTTTAAGTTACATATATAAATTATATAAATATAAAACTATACATTATGTTACATATATATAAATGATGATCACAAAGTATATGATATAAATATGTGTATTTATACATAGAAAATGTACAATAAAATTCTGCATTTCCTGTGACTCTCATTTTTCAATACCACACATTACTTTTTTTCCAATTAGTGAAGGTGGTTTTGGACCATATTTATTGATTAATTTCAGACACATTAGCATTCAGCCTACTTGTATGTCAATGTGGTAATTTTTTAAAGTGTTCTCGAAACTCTAGACTTGAACCATTAATGAGGAGACATAATTGGACTTTAGTAGCGAAGCCTTGTAAATGTCTTAGTTGAAGGTAGAGAAATGAATCTTACCTTACACCTTTAAATTCTATGAAAGGTTTGGGCGTGTCCTTATTAATTTCATTTTTTTTTTTTTTGCCTTTGAGCTCATTTCTAACTTCTTCTTACATGACATAAAAGACACAAACGGTCATTTGCTCAAACAGTTAAAGGCTCAAGAGTAATAAAATTAAATACTTCATGTGTTACAGGAATGACCGGCACCAAAATAGCACTGCATATGGTTCAGTTTACACTGACGGGACAGCAGAATCCTCAGCTTTTAGTATAAAGGCTTCAAATGAGACTATTTCCAAGGTTCCAGAAGATTCAAGATTTATCTTCTGTCACCTCTAGACCCTTTCAGAATTATAATGAGAAAGAAAAGTGCTGAAGATAATAAATAGAACTTATTTGTATATGGAGCTAGTTCTGCATCACAGATGACCAAAAAAGCAGAATAACCGTTTTCTGACAGGGCAATTTCCTGACAGGACATGTTGGCATACCTCACAGTCACTCCTTTGCAAATATTTAAAACTGTTTTTTGCTGTTCACAGAAATATAAAGCTACATTTTCAAATGCCAATTCTGAAATCTTGTTCAAATCTTTGTAATAAAAGAGAATCAACATGTAACATGGATATAGTCTCAATCAACTCTATGAATCCTTCAAGACGCCACAGCTTCCCTGTTATGTACTGAAACAAATCCATGCCCCTTCACTTCACTTTTTAGGTTTAGCAACTGCTTTCTTCTATGTTTCACCAACCTCCCTTTTTCATCAATCTTCAATAGTCTCTCTGCTTCAGCCATGTTATCTATCATGTTTGTCATTCAAATGATCTGACTTACCCTTGTCCGGCCTTTGTGTTAACCATATAATAAATGGGCCCTAAAGAGTTAAAAGGAAAAGAACAAAGCTTTTTTTCCCCAGTCTTCACAACCCCAGGGTATATATCCCCTTTGAGCCTGCCCTGTAGCTGAAGCAGTTCAAAAAGAGCAACCAAATTATGCACCTAAAAAGAGGACAGTTGCTTTGTTTCCCGGGGCATAGTCATTTCTGTGACACTCAGCCAGGGAGCCAGTCTTTTCCTTCTGAAATCATGTAGATCCTCAAAGGAAAATACATAATTCCACTGAGTAAAGAGTTATTTAAGAAGAAAACACCAGAATTATTCTCCATACTGTGGTGTAGGTTTTAATCTAGATTGAGAAAGAAGCATTAAAGGGTTAAACAAAGTATTAAGCAAAGTGGGCTCAGGGATAGGCAGCTGAAATGGATGAGTGTGCAGAGATGAGATATTTTCAGACTGAGAGCAAAAGGCCATGTAGCCTCAGAAGCAGCAAGGCTGAAGAATTGGGAAACTGACCTAGCTATTCCTGGATAAAGAGTGTCCATCAACAAGAGAGATGGTCAAAGGTAAAACCACACTGTGTAATATGTCTATAATTAGTGGTAACTGCGTATTGTTTTATAAAGTTAGTTTAAGAATCTATATAGAGAATTACTTCCATGCAATTTAGCCCTACTAGGTGAACCTCCCATTTGATAATGACTTGGTATCTAGGAAGCGACGAATTGTGACTGACTGTGGCTACCTATACTCGTGGCTAAATGAAGAGCAAAGGGGAGTTTTACAGAAATGAGGACTTCCTGAAGGTTGCATGAAGGTACAACTTCTATAGTGCATCACTGTAAATATCCTTCCTCCAATTTTCCACCTGTTTGGTTCTCTTCCCTTCTCCACAGTCGGCATCCAAACTTACCTGTGCAATATACATTTTTGCACATATCAGCCTAACTTAAAATCATTTGTATGTAGGGGTGTGCTATATAAGTGTCTATATAAGGAAATATTGTCTCCCTTGTTGGAAACAAAATGCAGACAACCTGTGGATTTAGCACTGGGTAGAAAACTTCCTAGCTGATGAGGAACATAATAAATCAAGGTGACTGAGTGCCAAGGGAAGGTGAAATTCAGGGGCTGAGTCTTCCACCCCCAACAGCTTCTCCTTGTAGCTTCTACTTTTAGTACTAGATCGTGGAAGATCTAAGTTGCATTAACTCAGGGGAGATGAAATTCCCTTAGCAGAGAATCTTAACCCATGGTCCATGGATGTAGAATGACTTCAAGCTTCCTGAAACCCTTGAAATACATGGCAGATACTGTGTGTGTGTGCATTTTTTTCTGCAAAGAAGATAGAGAGCTTTGACTAGACTCTCAAAGCATTTAGTAGTGTGCCCCCCTCTACCCCCTGCTGTGAAGAACCACTTCTCTGGGCATTGGGACGTGCTGAAGGATTTTCAGAAGAATGGTGTGATCTGATTTGTGTTTTTACAAAGATCACCAGTAACAATATGGAGGAGAGTCTGGAGTTCCCTTTTCATTAGAAGAAGAAACTTTAACACATAAAGTAAATACCCTATCTCCTTTAAATCTGTTACAGAGTGGCATCCCCCAAAATAAAGAATTTCCAACTTCAGTTTGGCACTCAATACTGTTTGGAAACCATTTTTTCAAATGAGAATATTGAAAGCATGGAGCACAGTGTGGACATCATGTACTAGGGCTGCACCTAATAATGTAGTGGAAAGAACATCGGTCATGAATTTATTTTTTAGCTCTGCTATCTACTCAAGCTATGTACTTCTATAAAATAGGGGTCATGACGATTATCACTACATCACAGGGTTATGACAAGGACTAAATACAAGCAATAGGTGAACCCACTCAGCAGACTACTTGACACATAGTGGTCAATAATATTTATTGTCATTAATATTCCCACATCTCCATCTTCCGTCCTGCATCACCTGAGCTGCAGATATGTATGTACACTCCATCTTGGCCAGGTCAAAAACCTCCCTCATTACTCATCTGAAGCTCCTGACGCACACTTTGAGCAGACAACCTTCCCCTCCTTTATCCAAGACTCGAACTTCAACACTTGCCACTCCGTTTTGGAATTTACTTCCTGTCTCAGAGGAAGCAATGAACCCTTTCAAAGCCTTTCCTTCCACCTGAGATTCCGAAACATTCTCCAATAGAGCCTTATTCCAGTCATTATATTCAGTTGTACTCACTCTTCAAATCCTTGGATTTGGCGTCTTTCTCTAAGATTATTGAAACTGTTTACTCTAAGGCAGTAGATCCTCATCTGAATGCACATTGGAATTCCTTGAGATTTTTTTAATGCCTGGGTCCCACCACTGAAAATTCTGATTTAATTGGTCTGAAGAGCAGGGTTGGCACTGGGATTTGTAAAACTCCCTAGGTAATTTTAATGTCCAACCAAGGTAGAGAATCTCTGGTCTAAAGTCAGAAGTGACCTTTTAATTGCCTGTTTTATTGCTTTTTCTCAATTTTCATTCTATTTGTTGAAGTGTTTGACTATTTAGTCACATCTTCCCACTGGAAAGCCTCTTCCCTTAGCTTATGTGATACCCCTTCCCCTTGATTCTTCTCTGACATCTCAAGACCAACTCTTTTCTTCTGCCCACTCCTTTAAATTCAGATGTTTCTCAGGATATTATACTTGGCTCTCTTTATTTCTGACTGTACATATTCTCACTGGATGATTTTTTTCTACTCTCACTACTTCAGGAACCATCTATTTCTAGATGATTACACACACACACACACACACACACACACACACACACAGTGACACCATTTCCTTGAACTTAAGATCTGAATTTGGAGCTCTCTCTGCATACAGCAGTTGGATCTAATGTCAGACTGCCTGGGTTCCAATGCCAGTCCTATGACTTACTACCTCTGTAATATTGGGCAAGTTATTGAGCATCTCTGTGCCTCACTTTACTCATCTTTACAATGGGGATAATAATGATCCCAACCTCATAGCATATTGGGAAGATTAAATAACATAATCCATCTAAAGTGCCTTACTCAATGCCTAGTGCTTAATGAATGTTAGATATTTCACTTATAATCATTGTTATCATTCCCCAAAGAGAGTACATGTTTCTAGCTTCTAGACTCTCATAGTACTTTACCTACACCACTATTGCAACATCAATCATATTGCAGCACTGTAGCTGGTTTATACCTGCCTTCCTAAACGTACTCTGAATTCTTTGAGGGTAAAGATTGCTTCTTATTCATCTATATCTTCAGAGAACTTGGCACAGATAAGTAGAACACAGATAGGAAATAGGTTTCATCTCTCTTGCCAACTCTAATCGACTGACAATGTTTGCATGGAATGCTGTGATGATAAGGATGTGAGGCCGCAGTTGGGCTCAACAAGAAAGAGCACAACTGTTTGATCAGGGATGTCTGCCATAGGACAGGTAGAGAGAGCAGTGGCACAAGTGCCATTGATATCCCATACCAGTTTTAGACGCTATATAAATAATTATTTATTGATTAAATTTTCATGAACAAATTATATTGGCTGAAAGACATGAGCAAATTGGAGTTGTTGCTAAATAACTTACTTTTCTCTCAGAGTTTAATTTTTTGGGCAGTCATTATAGATTTTTATGCTAGAAACTTGTGACAACTAGAAGCATAACATGCTTACAGCAGAAAATTCATCACAGGTGATCAAATGCTGTTGAAATTTTCATTTCATAGGCTTTGCTACATTATATTACACCTGCCATCTGTGACATTTACCACGTAAATACAGATTCTGAGGTTGAGTTCTTTCAAGATTTTTGTAGGAACTGTTATCCAAACTGTTTAGACATAAGCCAACAATAGTTTATACTACTGCTAAGTGCTTGAAATAAGAGTCAAGAAATGTGCTTTTCAAATCTGGGCTTCTGTCTACACCTTGAACCCACAAGTGGCAATACTGTTTGAGGAGCTTCCGCTGTGGGATGAAGTGGCTTATTAGCCAGGGGCAATTAAGAGGAAAATAACAGTCACTTGTGCCCATTTATTTCAAGATGAACTGCATTCACCTAACAAAGTACCTGGAACAGTTGACACTAAATGAATGTTTGATGCATAAATGAGTAACTGAAAAAACGGATGGATGGATAGATGGATGACAGATAAGCTTTGCTCCCATGTAATCTTGGTAAATACAGATTGGCAGTTTTAGTTTTTTTCCACCAGATGGCGATAATGTGAGATTTAGGTTTAGGTTGTAATACAGAAAGCAGAAAACAACCAACCAAACAAAAACCATATTAGGAGAAAGAGAAGCCACAAAACAGAGGTTAAGAAGGGAGAAATGAAATGTCTGTGTCAGCTTCAGTATCTCAGGAGTCTACGATCTTCTGGGATTTGTAATAGGTCCTCCCTATACCTTTTTTTATGCATGGGTGACTTTCATTCATAATTACTTTTCAGTAAAACGGCTATATTCAAAACTAATCTTACCTGTTATAAAAATTATAGGGCAATTCTCATAACTAAAATTATTATCCTTGATTTATATAACGATATTTTTTTTCATTTGTTTTTTACTAATTTCTTAGTTAACGGATGCCTCCCTTGGAAGTGAGGCTGCTTGGGAAGAGTTGCTAGCCTGTGTGCCTCCAGGAAATGTACCCCTGCTATTAGACCTACCAAAAGTCATATAAAGTAAGCTTGCCTAAGCCTCATTCATCCTATTAGCAAAGAATTGTGAATAATATTAGATTAGTGTCCATCTCTTAATTCGAAAGCTTTTGGAAAATAAGAAAACCAGTTTTAAAATCCAGCACTCTGTGTACATGGCGGAGGGGGGATTCTGCTTTCTTGGCAAATAAAGATAAGAATATGAAGATACTTTTAAATGGGATCAAGTATTTCCTCTTATTAATGTTTCCCCCCAACAAGCCCTGAATTGAATGACACAGTAACTTCCCTAAAAAGTGAAAAACAACAAACAGACTCAGGAATATTTCATTATAAATTACATAGCATATCATCTACCCTTTACTAAAGAAAATCAGAACAGAAAGCCTTTTTAAACCTCCTTGTAAACCCTTGGTCATCGGAACACAAAGAGGCTGACAAGTCTTTTAGGGAAGGAAATGAAGGGAAACTAACAATTACTGAGTCCCTAAAAACTTTCAAACTTATGATCACAATTAATCCATATCACAACCTTATGATGTACATACGAGAGTCACAGACTTGATTTCCAAACCCAACTCTTACTACTTCTTAGCTGCAGAAACTGGAAAAGTATTTCTCTCCAAGCTTCAGTTACCTCATTGGTAAACTGGAGATAACATCTCATATCTCATAAGGCATGCATGAGCAGTAAATTTAAGCATCTAGCAGAGTCCTGGAAAAGAGCAGGTACTATTCAAGTTTTTTTTATTATTATTATTACTACTTTTATCATTGTGATTATGGTGTTGATGATGATAATGATGAAGTCAACTTTGCAGTGAACTTTACAGGCTCAGAGGGCTGAAGTAACTTGCTTAAGGCTGCACAGCTGGTGAGCTTAAAAGGCATCTAGCACAGTGTCTGGAACTATAGCAGGTGCCCAATCAACACTATGTTATCTTTCTTCCTTCCTATCTTAAAACTCAATGATTTTCTAAGAATTTTACTCCTTAAAAATAATGTCAGGCTCACCTTTAGCTAGGTCGATGCAAGATGCTACCATGTATTTGTGAAAATCAACATTTTTTTTTACACATAGGTAGCAATATATGGACTAGAACAACAAAGAGGATTCCAGACTTCACAAAAAAGATGATCACGGGGCCCACAATTTTGCCTAATGTAGGTTAATTCATTTCTCTCCCAAAGAGGTACATATTTCCCTTCCTAGGCATCTGTAAAGATCATGAAGTCAGTAGCAAGAAGACCCCAAGTTTCTAGACCTTCACCTCCTGGATATTTATACTTTACATAAGTCAATATAGCAAAGGATGGTGCTAGTTAAAATTTTAAATAGGTTGAAAACATGTTTATTTCAGTTCATGGATGATAGAATCAGGTTTTTGCCCTTGACTTTTTTCAGGTCTCACTCTACACATTCTACCTGGGTAATCTCATCCATCCCCAGGCATCTCCTACTATTAAGAAACCTGTGAATTCAAATCTACTTATATCAACAGTCCAGATCGTTCCTGAACTCTAGGCACACATTAACAACTGCTTGACAGGAAAATCTACCAGGATGTCACCCAAGCAACTTAAACTTAACATGTTCAGAAAGAAACTCATTCTCTTCCCTTCCAAACCCACTCGTATTTTACTTCTCTTGGTAAATGGATCACCATCCTCCCAGTTTTCCAACCTTGAAATTTAGAGTCATCCTTGACTCTGTTATCTCTTTCAACCTCGACAAGTAATCAATTACTAAGTCTTATCAATTCTACCACACTAATACCTCTTGAATATGTTTCTTCACCTCTACTGATACAGCCAGAGCTTAGACATTCATCACCATTCTTAGCCTGGGCTATTTCAGTTCCTTCAGAGATTGTCTCCCTGCACCCAATTTTCCCCAATTGCAATCAATCGTCTATACTGCTGCTTACACAACTACAATTCGCTTCTACAATTATCATCCTAAAAATTATAATTCATCGTGAAATTCTCTATCACTTAAAAGCTTTTTGTAAAAAAAAGGTTTAAAGAAAAAAAGGAACTCCTAAATTGGGCATGCAAGACTTTTTGTCATCTGGCGCCAATGCACCTCACTCTTTTTATATTGAAATTTTCATCATGCTAGGCCTTTTCACAGTTTTATCCTTTGCACCTGCTAATCTACCCTCTTGAAATGTCCTTTTCCTAGTAAACTCTCATTCAAATGTCAAGACCTTGATCAAATATCACCTTTCTATGGACCCTGACTCACCCATGTACTTCCATAGCACTTTATCTGTAAAAGTACTTACTACATTTAATTGTAATGATTTGTTGGATGTCTATTTTCTCCACCACATTATGAGTTTCCTACAAGCAGAAACTATCATGGTCATCTCCATCCCCAGCATCTGACTGGAGGCCTAACACATAGCAAGTGCTAAATAAAAACTTAATGAGTAGAGACCACTTCAAGATGGCAGAGGAGTAAGAAGTGGAGATCACCTTCCTCCCCACATATACATCTACATGTGGAACATCTCCTACAGAACACCTACTGAATGCTGGCAGAAGACCGCAGACCTCCCAAAAGGCAAGAAACTTCCCACGTACCTGGGTAGGGCAAAAGAAAAAAGAAAAATCAGAGACAAAAGAATAGGGATGGGACCTGCACCAGTGGGAGGGAGCTGTGAAGGAGGAAAGATTTCCACACACTAGGAAGCCCGTTCGCGGGCGGAGACTGTGGGTGGCGGAGAGGGGAAGCTTCGGAGCCACGGAGAAGAGCGCAGCAACAGGGGAGCGGAGGGCAAAGCGGAGAGATTCCCGCACAGAGGATCAGGGCCGACCGGCACTCACCAGCCCGAGAGGCTTGTCTGCTCACCCGCTGGCGTGGGCGGGCCTGGGAGTTCAGGCTTGGGCTTCGGTCGGAGCGCAGGGAGAGGACTGGGGTTGCCTGCGTGAACACAGCCTCCAGGGGGTTAGTGCGCCACGGCTAGCCGGGAGGGAGTCCAGGAAAAAGTCTGGAGCTGCCGAAGAGACAAGAGACTTTCTCTTGCCTCTTTGTTTCCTGGTGCGCGAGGAGAGGGGATTAAGAGCGCCGCTTAAAGGAGCTCCAGAGACGGGCGCAAGCCGCGGCTATCAGCGCAGACCCAAGAGACGGGCATGAGACGCTAAGGCTGCTGCTGCCGCCACCAAGAAGCCTGTGTGCGAACACAGGTCACTCTCCACACCTCCCCTCCCGGGAGCCTGTGCAGCCCGCCACTGCCAGGGTCCCGGGATCCGGGGACAACTTCCCCGGGAGAACACACGGCGTGCCTCAGGCTATTGCAAAGTCACACTGGCCTCTGCCGCCGCAGGCTCGCCACGCATTCCATACCCCTCCCTCCCCCGGTCTGAGTGAGCCAGAGCCCCCGAATCAGCCGCTCCTTTAACCCCCTCCTGGCTGGGCGAAGAACAGACCCCAGAGGGTGACCTACACGCAGAGGCAGGGCCAAATCCAAAGCTGAATCCCAGGAGCTGTGCGAACAAAGAAGAGAAAGGGAAATCTCTCCCAGCAGCCTCAGGAGCAGCGGATTAAATCCCCACAATCAACTTGAGGTACCCTGTATCTGTGGAATACCTGAATAGACAACAAATCATCCCAAAATTGAGGTGGTGGATTTTTGGAGCAACTGTAGACTTGGGGTTAGCTGTATCCAACTGACTAGTTTCTGATTTTTTTGTCTATCTTAGTATAGTTTTTAGCGCTTGTTATCATTGGTGGATTTGATTATTCGTTTGGTTGCTCTCTTCCCTTTTTTATTACTTTTTAAACTTTTTTGAAATTTTAATAATTTTTAAAATTTTAATTATTTTATTTTACTTATTTTTCTTTCTTTTTTTTTTTCTTCCTTTTCTTCTGAGCCATGTGGCTGACAGGGTCTTGGTGCTCCAGCCAGGCCTGAGACTCTGAGGTGGGAGAGCTGATTTCAGGACAATGGACCACGAGAGACCTCCTGGCCTCATGTAATATCAAGCAGCGAGAGCTCTCCCAGAGATCTTTGTCTCAACATTAAGACCCAGCTCCACTTAGCGACCAACAAGAGCCAGTGCTGGACACCCTATGCCAAACAACTAGCAAGACAGGAACACAACCCCACTCATTAGCAGAGAGGCTGCCTAAAATCATACTAAGGTCACAGACACCCCAAAACACACCACCGGACATGGTCCTGCCCACCAGAAAGACAAGATCCAGCCTCATACACCAGAACACAGGCACTAGTCCCCTCCACCAGGAAACCTACACAACCGACTGAACCAACTTTAGCCGCTGGGGACAGACACCAAAAACAACGGGAACTACGAACCTGCAGCCTGCGAAAAGGAGACCCCAAACACAGTAAGACAAGCAAAATGAAAAGACACAGAAACACACAGTAGATGAAGAAGGTAAAAACGCACCAGACCTAACAAATGAAGAGGAAATAGGCACTCTACCTGAAAAAGAATTCGGAATAATAATAGTAAAGATGATCCAAAATCTTGGAAATAGAATTGAGAAAATATAAGAAACGTTTAACAAGGACCTAGAAGAACTAAAGAGCAAACAAACAATGATGAACAACACAATAAATGAAAATAAAAACTCTCTAGAAGGGATCAATAGCAGAATAACTGAGGCAGAAGAACGGATAAGTGACTTGGAAGATAAAATAGTGGAAATAACTACTGCAGAGCAGAATAAAGAAAAAAGAATGAAAGGAACTGAGGACAGTCTCAGAGACCTCTGGGACAACATTAAACACACCAACATTCGAATTATAGGGGTTCCAGAAGAAGAAGAGAAAAAGAAAGGGACTGAGAAAATATTTGAAGAGATTATAGTTGAAAACTTCCCTAATATGGGAAAGGAAATAGTCAATCAAGTCGAGGAAGTGCAGAGAGTCCCAAATAGGATAAATCCAAGGAGAAACATGCCAAGACAAATATTAATCAAACTATCAAAAATTAAATACAAAAAAAAAAAATTGAAAGCAGCAAGGAAAAAACAACAAATGACATACAAGGGAATCCCCATAGGATTAAGAGCTGATCTTTCAGCAGAAACTCTGCAAGCCAGAAGGGAGTGGCAGGATATATTTAAAGTGATGAAAGGGAAAAACCTACAACTAAGATTACTCTACCCATCAAGGATCTCATTCAGATTTGACAGAGAAATTAAAACCTTTACAGACAAGCAAAAACTAAGAGAGTTCAGCACCACCAAACCACCTTTATAGCAAATGCTAAACAAACTTCTCTAGGCAGGAAACACAAGAGAAGGAAAAGACCTACAATAACAAAACCAAAACAATTAAGACAATGGTAATAGGAACATACATGTCGATAACTACCTTAAACGTAAATGGATTAAATGCTCCAACCAAAAGACATAAACTGGCTGAATGGATACAGAAACAACACCCATATATATGCTGTCTATAAGAGACTCACTTCAGACCTAGGGACACATACAGACTGAAAGTGAGGGGATGGAAAAAGATATTCCATGCAAATGGAAATCAAAAGAAAGCTGGAGTAGCAATTCTCATATCAGACAAAATAGACTTTAAAATAAAGACTATTAGAAGAGACAAAGAAGGACACTACATAATGATCAAGGTATCAATCCAAGAAGAAGATATAACAACTGTAAATATTTATGCACCCAACACAGGAGCACCTCAATACATAAGGCAAATGCTAACAGCCATAAAAGGGGAAATCGATAGTAACACAATCATGGTAGGGGATTTCACACTCCACTTTCACCAATGGACACATCATCCAAAATGAAAATAAATAAGGAAACACAAGCTTTAAATGATACATTAAACAAAATGGACGTAATTGAGATTTATAGGACATTCCATCCACAAACAACAGAATACACTTTCTTCTCAAGTGCTCATGGAACATTCTCCAGGATAGATCATATCTTGGGTCACAAATCAAGCTTTGGTGAATTTAAAAACATCGAAATCATATCAAGTATCTTTTCCAACCACAAGGTCATGAGACTAGATGTCAATTACAGGAAAAAAACTGGAAAAAATAAAAACACATGGAGGCTAAACAGTATGCTACTAAATAACCAAAAGATCACTGAAGAAATCAAAGAGGAAATCAAAAAATACCTAGAAACAAATGACAGTGAAAACACGATCACCCAAAACCTATGGGATGCAGCAACAGCACTTCTAAGAGGGAACTTTATCACAATACAATTCTACCTTAAGAAACAGGAAACATCTCAAATGAACAACCTAAGTTTGCACCTAAAGCAATTAGAGAAAGAAGAACAAAAAAACCCCAAAGTTCACAGAAGGAAATAAATCATAAAGATCCGATCAGAAATAAATGAAAAAGAAATGAAGGAAACAACAGCAAAGATCAAAAAAACTAAAAGCTGTTTCTTTGAGAATACGATAAACCACTAGCCAGACTCATCAAGAAAAAAAGGGAGAAGACTCAAATCAATAGAATTAGAAATGAAAAAAGAGAAGTAACAACTGACACTGCAGAAATAAAAAGGATCATGAGGGATTAGTACAAGTAACTATATGCCAATATAATGGACAACCTGGAAGAAATGGACAAATTCTTAGAAAAGTACAGCCTTCCAAGACTGGACCAAGAAGAAATAGAAAATATAAACAGACCAATCACAAGCACTGAAATTGAAACTGTGATTAAATATCTTCCAACAAACAAAAGCCCAGGACCAGATGGATTCACAGGCGAATTCTATCAAACATTGAGAAAGGAGCTAATACCTATCCTTCTCAAACTCTTCCAAAATATAGCAGAGGGAGGAATACTCCCAAACTCATTCTACGAGGCCACCAACACCATGATACCAATACCAGACAAAGATGTCACCAAAAAGGAAAACTAGAGGTAAATATCACTGATGAACATAGATGCAAAAATCCTCAACAAGGAGCCTGTGCTCCACAACGGGAGAGGGCACAACAGTGAGAGGCCCACATACCGCAAAAAAAAAAAAAAAAAAAAACTTCAACAAAATGCTAGCAAACAGAATCCACCAGCACATTAAAAGGATCATACACCATGATCAAGTGCGGTTTATCCCAGGAATGCAAGGATTCTTCAATATATGCAAATCAATCAAAGTGATATACCATATTAACAAACTGAAGAATAAAAACCATATACTAATCCCAATAGATGCAGAAAAAGCTTTTGACAAAATTCAACTCCCAAATATGATAAAAACCCTCCAGAAAGTAGGCATATAGGGAACACACCTCAACATAATAAAGGCCATATATGACAAACCCACAGCCAATATCGTTCTCAGTGGTGAAAAACTGAAACCATTTACTCTAAGATCAGGAACAAGACAAGGTTGCCTGCCCACTCTCACCACAATTATTCAACATAGTTTTGGAAGTTTTAGCCACAGCAACCAGAGAAGAAAAAGAAATAAAAGGAATCCAAATCAGAAAAGAAGTACAACTGCCACTGTTTGCAGATGAAAGATACTATACATAGAGAATCCTAAAGCTGCCACCAGAAAACTACTAGAGCTAATCAATGAATTTGGTAAAGTCACAGGATACAAAATTAATGCACAGAAATTTCTTGCATTCCTATACACTAATGATGAAAAATCTGAAAATGAAATTAAGGAAACACTCCCATTTTCCACTGCAACGAAAAGAATAAAATACCTAGGAATAAACCTACCTAAGGAGACAAAAGACCTGTATGCAGAAAACTATAAGACACTGATGAAAGAAATTAAAGATGATACAAACAGATGGAGAGATATACCATGTTCTTGGATTGGAAGAATCAACATTGTGAAAATGACTATACTACCCAAAGCAATCTACAGATTCAGTGCAATCCCTATCAAACTACCAATGGCATTTTTCACAGAACCAGAAGAAAAAAAATTCACAATTTGTATGGAAGCACCAAAGACCCCAAATAGCCAAAGCAATCTTGAGAAAGAAAAACGGAGCTGGAGGAATCAGGCTCCTTGACTTCAGACTATACTACAAAGCTCCAGTAATCAAGACAGGATGGTACTGGCACAAAAACAGAAATATAGATCAATGGAACAAGGTAGAAAGCCCAGAGATAAACCCATGTACTTATGGTTACCTTATCTTTGATAAAGGAGGCAAGAATATACAATGTAGAAAAGACAGCCTCTTCAATATGTGGTGCTGGGAAAAACTGGATAGCTACATGTAAAAGAATGAAATTAGAACACTCCCTAACACCATACACAAAAATAAACTGAAAATGGATTAAAGACCTAAATGTAAGGCCAGACAATATAAAACTCTTAGAGGAAAACATAAGCAGAACACTCTATGACATAAATCACAGCAAGATCCTTTTTGACCCACCTCCTAGAGAAATGGAAATAAAAACAAAAATAAACAAATGGGACCTAATGAAACTTAAAAGCTTTTACACTGCAAAGGAAACCATAAACAAGATAAAAACACAACCTTCAGAATGGGAGAAAATATTTGCAAATGAAGCAACTGACAAAGGATTAACCTCCAAAATTTACAAACAGCTCATGCAGCTCAATATCAAAAAAACAAACCACCCAATCCAAAAATGGGCAAAAGACCTAAATACGCATTTCTCCAAAGAAGATATACAGATCGCCAACAGACACATGAAAGGATGCTCAACATCATTAATCATTAGAGAAATGCAAATCAAAAGTACAATGAGGCATCACCTCACACCGGTCAGAATGGCCGTCATCAAAAAGTGTACAAACAATAAATGCTGGTCGGGGTGTGGAGAAAAGGGTACGCTCTTGCACTATTGGTGGGAATGTAAATTGATACAGCTACTATGGAGAACAGTGTGGAGGTTCCTTAAAAATCTAAAAATAGAACTACCATATGACCCAGCAATCCCACTACTGGGCATATACCCTGAGAAAACCATAATTCAAAAAGAGTCATGTATCACAATGTTCATTGCAGCCTTATTTACAGTAGCCAGGTCGTGGAAGCAACCTAAGTGTCCATCGACAGATGAATGGATAAAGAAGATGTGGCACATATATACAATGGAATATTACTCAGCCATAAAAAGAAACGAAATTGAGTTATCTGTAGTGAGATGGATGGACCTAGAGTCTGTCATTCAGAGTGAAGTACGTCAGAGAGAGAAAAACAAATACCGTATGCTAACACATATATATGGATCTAAAAGAAAAAAAATGGTTCTGAAGAACCTAGGGGCAGGACAGGAATGAAGATGGAGATGTAGAGAATGGAGTTGAGGACACGGGGATGGGGAAGGATAAGCTGGGACAAAGTGAGAGTGTGGCATGGACATGTATACACTACCAAATGTAAAATAGATAGCTAGTGGGAAGCAGCTGCATAGCACAGGGAGATCAGCTCGGTGCTTTGTGTCCACCTAGACGGGTGGGATGGGGAGGGTGGGAGGGAGACACAAGAGGGAGGAGAAATGGGGATATATGTATACATATAGCTGATTCACTGTGTTATACCGCAGCAACTAACACAACATTGTAAAGCAATTATACTCCAATAAAGATGTTAAAAAATAAACTTATTGAATAATAATAGGTTATTAAAATGAAATTAGGGTGACATCTTTAAAGACAAACTTCTCTTGTCTCAGAATTCATTTTGATCACAATGCAGAGAGACAAAATCCGAGGCTGGCTAGTTCTTTATATTGACTTAATATAAAATTGCTTATACTTTTAGAACAAACTGTCACCAGAAATACATTCTTATTTAAATTCACAACATTATTAGGTCAGGCACTCTACACTCCAATTCCATAAGCCACAAGTCACAATTGTAAGTTCATATTCTGTAAAGACAAACTTAATAGAAAAATATTTTAATGGTAACTACACATTTCTTAAAGTATAATAGAACACCCCCCCAAAAATTCCCATAAGACATTTTCCAATTTCCAGTTACGCAGAAGAATAAAATTACTCATAACAAAGTTTCAGTCTTTAGCTGAATAAATAGGGAAGATTAAAATGAATTACTTGAAAAGACAGATATAAGACCTTTAGCAAGTATGTTAAGAGCTAAAAAATGAGTAACATAGTTAATATAAACATTTAGTGCATATCTAAATGTTGGTATGAATATCTTGAATCTTTGGCTCCATTTAAAGTTTTTCTAACATAAGGTTCCAATACTAATTAGAATACAACAATTTTCATTTGTAATAACCACACTTTACATGATCTTTGGTGATCCCAGAGAATTTGCCTTTCTAACAAGTCTGTGGGTGATGCTGTTCCTGCTGGTCCAAGGTCCATGCTTTGAGAACCACTGATCTAGATAATAAAATTATTTTTTTTTTAAATCTCAACACAGACTTATTCTTTTTTAAAAAAAGTAACCTGTGCCAATGTCAGTATCTTTTTTTTTCCTGTGTAGTTAAAATAGTCTAATACCACGTATCTATCAATTGAAAAGAAATAAGGAAATAATATTTCTATCTGTTTTCTATTTATTAGAAACTGTCTTGTCAATCCATAATTGAAAAACCAAGGCTGTCCAAAGGATATGCCCCACATTACGGCTGTGGTAGGAAGGGTTCCAACCAATTCTTACCTTCCCTTAGGACTGTGTTGCACAAGGTTTCAGCATTCTGTGGACAAACTTTCTGGACCTTTGCTTGGTAGTCCCCACTAACCTTTTTAAAGCTCTTTTAGATGCCAAATATTTATTTGAGACTTTTGTCCCATATAGGCAATGGCTTGAAAAGCACTTAGCTGTTTACTTTTCATCTTACTATAAATTATTTATCCTTCAGTCTGTAAATGGCTATTTGTAGGATTAGACAAATTTTGAATGCTCTGATAAGAGGATTGTTGCATCCAAATTCATGCACAATCCGACAACCTCAGCTGGATTGGCATATGAAACAGATTCACTAAGCATATGTAAGTAGCGCAAATTATTAACCAGTTAACATCAGCAAATTTGTTTTTGAAACTTATGTTTATGCATACAAGCATTCCCTAATGAGAAATAATATTAGCTATAAAAATCCAATAAAAACATACCTTGAGTAGATTTCTCTACTTCTTTCCTCTTCCTACTCTGGCTATTGTAATTCATCCTCAGCTCTTGGTTATACTCATGCAGAGTTTCTCTGGAGTTGTATGACTGTCTTGGTTTTCTTCCATCTTCACTCTCATCGGAAGAACTAGTATAAGCTAGGTCCATTTCATGCTTGACTTTTGACAGAGGCTGATAGGGTTTGCAGTCTGTTTGCTCCATCTCTGATTAAGCAAGCTCAGTTTCATGAAAAAAGGAACTCCTTTAATGTAAGCAGTCCTGAAAGAAAGAGGGAAGAACACAAGCCATCTTAGATTTGTCCTTTTGCGAGAAAATGCATCTGGCCGATTCACAATTGGTCCTGATAATACTGTCCAAGGAGGGGAGCAAAAGACAAACTAGATGACATGAAGCTAGCCGGAGGCAATAATAACACTGTGTTACACGCATACCTTGTCAAGCAGTTAGGATTAAGCTGGAGGTAGCAGTATTAGAAAATACTCAAGGTGAAAGAGAGTCTTCAAAAATATTTGTATTGGAAGGCAAATAAAGGACAGTGTTTTTCTATGGTGTGTGCATGTGTTTAATGTTAACGTCTGTGGTCAGATTAAAAAAACATTATAAGATTTGAAAGTGGCCAGAAGTACAAATATTAACCCAGCACATCCTACATCTGAAATGAAAACTGGTAAGAGAACTACATTCAGAAAAAAACACATACTTGCCTCTGGTTTAATACTGCATTTAAGAAAGGGGCTCTGAGGAAGAGAATGATTCTGAGTTAGAGAGGCTCATGAAATAAAGCGTCCTTAAGGGGGACTGAGCTCTATGTGTTCATACAGTGGCTTCTGCGCCTCAGGCTTGCAGAGCATTTTTAATGAGTTAGGTGGTGGTAAATTTTTGTTCTTCATAGTACCGAGAGGATATAAACAACACTTCTGGTGAGTATACTGGTGTAGGAACAGCAGGATCTAAATTGGGTTTAGAAATAGAGATTTAACACTTCATGATAAATCACTGAAAGAACCCCCCTTCCCCACAGAATGCTGAGCTAGGAGCCACTAAGGCTCTTAAGACCCATAGAGGCATTATCCACCTTACTTAGCACAGAGTGGTCAGAGAAGATCAAATGCCACCTGAGCTGTCAAAGTCTTCTGAAAAGTTTAAAGTCCTGTCAAAATGTTCTTATTTTCATTCTCATTTTCATCCACTGTTGTAACTCTGCAACTTGGTCCTTTCATACAATGTTAAAGAAACCTAGCTTGAAACCAAATAATGCCATGATTTTATTTTGCAGTGAAAATGACTCCCTTATTTTTCTTCAGCTCTTCACCATATGCATTGTCAAAGAAATCTTCAGGCATCTAGGTAGTGGCTCCTTTATCATGTACAGTATCTCACTTTTTGGAATTTCTATTGCATGTACAGCAAAAAGAACACTGAAATCACTCAATAAAGCTTATCAATTGACTGATATGCATTCAATGGTACATAATGCTTCATAGCATGAGCAACGTTTCACCAGTTGAAGCCTTAGTTCCCTAACCAGGTCCTTGAAGGCAGACTCTGAGTCTTATTCCTCTTTATGTCCCCCATACCACTTAGCACTACTCTAGGCACATACATAGTAAAAACTATTTAACTCCTGAATCTACAAATTCCATTAAGTGGCCCACAGAGACACCTAGCTTGGTTGAATTGACAGCAGAGTTGAGCATCCTTGGAGAGAAAGCAGATAAAGTATTATAAATGAATATATACTGATGATTCAATAATAATCTAAGCTCATACCATCTGACGGCTTCACATACTGACTATACACTCACAGTCCCCCAATCTGTAGCTCCAGCATAGGTCCCTCCCCTGAGCCATAGACTTGAATATCCAACTGCTTACTCAATGTCTCTACTTGGATATCTAAAAGGTATCTCAAACTTACTATGTTCAAAACTGCTTCCCTTCCCAAAACTGCTCCTTTCATAGTCTTCTCCACCTTGGTAAATGGCAACTTCATTCTTCTGTTTGCTGAGGCCACACTACTTGAAGTCATCCTTGATTCCTGTCTTTCACATCCCACATGCAATCCATCAGTTCATCCTGTAGGTGTTACCTTTGAAATATATCCAGAATCCAACAACATGTCTCCACTTCCCTACTACCACACCAGGATTATTGCAATAGCCTCCTAATTGATCCGCTGCTACACCATCAGTCCCTTATAGCAAGTTCCCCACACTCCAGCCAGAATGAAGCTTTTAAATCTAAGTCATAGCATGTCTCTTCTTGGCTCAAAAGTAGCAATGGCACCCTATTTCCTTTAAAATAAAAGCTGAAATCCTTACAATGACCTAGGTGGACCCCTACAGTGTCCACCTCTCCCTCCCCTAACGTCTCCAAACTCATCCTCTGATATTTCCCCCATCTCATGCACTCTAGATGTACTATCCTTCTTGCTGTTTCCAAAAATACCAGGCACGATTCCACCTCAGGGCCTTTGCAACCTCTCATTGTAAACCACTGAAAAGTGTCATTTCTCATCCTCCTTCCTGTCTTTCATAGCACTTGTCACTAAATGATATACTGTATATTTTGTTTATTGTCTGCCACCTGTCTCTCTCCTCTGAAATGCAACCTCTATGAAGGTAGATATTTTTATCTGTTCTATTCATTCCTATATCCCCAAAATGAGCACAGTGCCTTGCATATAGTAGACCTTTGCTCAATACCTGTTAAGTGAAATGAATAAACCATTGCCAAGACTCACAAGAGGGGCCAGGGAGAATATAGAAATGAATAGGCCATAGTCTCTGCCCCCAAGGAACTCACAGTTGTTATGTAATATAAGTGATAAATAAACAACTCTACTACAAAGCATAATGAAATGACTCAAAAAAAAGACAAAGTAATGTTTGAGCACCAAAGATGAAGATACTGGGAAAGGACTGCTTATTTGTTCATCACCAACACCATCACCACAACCACTGAAATTCCATTGAGCATCTAAAGCCAATTTTAATCTCTCTCTTCTTAGGTTCCCATAGCATATTCTTCAGAAAGTAAACAGTTGCCTGGATTTTAGACCTTGACTTAGCTACAAACAGTGCAAAGTGAGAAATGTACCAATAGCAGACTTCCCGAGATGCATTGTTGCAGCTGAAGATTGGACTTTCACCCAGAAAAGGAGGCATCAATAAAATTCACGCCACTTCATTTTAACCAACACATACAGTTCTTTGTTCATTAAAGACTGAAAGTTTACTGAGCAGGGCTGGAGAGCTATTTTCCACATAAGGTCATTGATAATGCAAAAATATCAATCAAGGACCTTATAATTAAAAAAACCAATAACATGCTTGATAAAATGTTATAATAAGGAGATAAATAGATATTATTTTATTTTCTAAAGCACACTTCCGATCTCTCACTTGCTCTTTCAGTAAAATCTTTGGTTCACTCTGCTTGGGATTAACATAGCAGAGGTATGGCCAAAATAATGCTCCCTCTTAAGCCTCAGCTGGTTATAAATTTATACCACTCGAACCTAACAAGTTAAATTTAAAAATGAAAAACATCTCACTTCTAATGCCTAACGTTGTGTTTTGGTTACTATGATTTATCATGTTAAAATCACCTGTATTTTTATGTATGAAAATCTAGACATTCTTCTTTCCCTCAGTATGTGTACTTGCAACATGAAAGTGAGATGAGAAGAGAGAGAGATTCCTATAGCCATTCTGAACCATTCTTGAAGTTCTAATCACAGCTATTCACAGCTATAATCAGAGTGTCCGTTGGAAACAATCTTACATCACAAATTGGTAAAAACCAAGAGAAAATAATCTTTCCCTGTTCCCTGACCCTCAACCACAATTTCTTATGTTAAAATCTACGTCAGTGGACAGAGGTGGCAGAAGATATACTCCAGCTCTCTTCAGACACGTGATACGGAGGCACACATAATCATGTGCCTAGAGCTGTGAAAGTATACAACTGTGAGATTTAACAAGGTCTTGAGAGACAGAGCTTGATGTTACTCAAAACTAGTTCACCTTTTGAAAATAAAAAAGTGGTAAAACATTAAGAAAGAGATTAATATTTTAAATGTAACGAAGTTTGAAAGCACAATAATTCTGAAAAGATGCTGTTCTAAATACTCTAAGGTAAAGAATAGGTTCATATCTGCTTAACTGACGTTTTCATTCAGTGCCTGGAGGTCCACTGACAAGCCAATGTCATTTAGACATGATGATGACATTATCAACTCGTAGAAAAACCAAAGGTACATATAATGCAATTCACATCAAAATAATTTTTTATTTCTCTATTATTTTGATAATGATAAACTTTTTTAAAAAAAGCAATTGTGTAGGTAAACGCATGCTGCTAATGTAACAGAGTAAAAAACAAAGAAGTCAATTATCTTTGCTACTGCAGAAGATCCATTCAGATAGATCACATAGTATAAATTTAAATGTCACCACCTGTGGTTTACCCTTGTGTTTTCCACTTTCTACTTGCTAACAAGATAAACTCCAAGGTGACTTCAGAGGAGACCCAAGGAGGTTTTATGTTTATTTCTTTAGTCACATAAGGCTATGGACAGACAATTTGGTATGGGGAAATCACTGGCCTTGGAATGGCAGGATTATCACAACAAAAGCAGCAGCTGCCCCAGCAGCAGCTAACTCACGGCAGTTACCAGGTATCAGGCCTACCAGACACTGTTGTAAATGCTTTTCATATATTACCTCTTTTCATTCTTATAGCACCCTATGAGGTAGGTACTACTTTTATACCCATTTTATAAAGAAAACTAAGGAACAGAACAGTTAGGTGACTTGCCCAAGGTCACACAG
This sequence comes from Aethalodelphis obliquidens, assembly GCF_003676395.1. Taxonomy (NCBI): domain Eukaryota; kingdom Metazoa; phylum Chordata; class Mammalia; order Artiodactyla; family Delphinidae; genus Aethalodelphis; species Aethalodelphis obliquidens. The sequence continues at coordinate 4,326,471 of NW_020838021.1, read as the reverse complement.
CTAGTAAGCAGAAGAGCTGAGATTTCAATTCATACAATCTGTCTCCAAAGGACACACTCTTGATCACTATTCCACTTTGTCTTTCAGAAGAACACCTGGAATAGTGGCCTAAGGTACATCATCTTCCCTCTCTCGGGGCCTCTAGTTTACCTAAATATAAAAGGAGATTAGATTATCTCAAAGAGCTCTTCCAGCTCTAAAATCCCATGATTGTATATGAAATTGAAGGGAAGCTTAAATTGATTGCCCCCCCCAAATGGTGGGTATGTTCAAAGCCAAGTTTACATTATTTATCATTCCTCCTCCTATCAGCTTGCCTTCCTTCCTTTCCCCTCCCTTTTCCCAACCCTTCATACTCATTCCAATCTATTATAGGGTAGTTTAAGTAAAATACTGCTTTTGAATCTGTGGGTCTGTGTATACATCTATTCATTGAGGATAACCTCTCTTCCTCTTCCTCTATTCCTGTTACTTTCTTTCCATATCTTGTTCTTCATCATATATGGCTGCCCTCTCAAATCGGAAAACAGACTTGTCCTACTCATAGCAACTGTTGGGGCTTTCACCAAAAAGGCTCACTCCACCCTAGAAAAAAAATTAAAGGGTACAGAGCATATTGCCCAAGGAAAACAGGCCTTCAGAGCACACCAGACAAGACCAAATGAGGCCACCAAGTACCTGGAGAACAGCTAGCAAAAGGGGGATCGTACTCTTTGGAATTATTACAATAATTTTCCTTAATAAGGACCTTTTATTTTGATGCAGATTGACTGACTCAGAAGACACTGGACTTCGGAAGTAAATGTGAATTCTTCGCTGATTCTTCTCTCACCTGTCTTTGTTTTTCTTAAGCAAACATTTAAGTAGTGAACTGTTGGGGGGCGGGGGGAAGCTTTAAAAGTAACATAATCACTTGCATCTTTGCAAAATTGAGGGAGAAATCTCCCCCATAATCCTACCAGCCTGTAAGAGTGACTGCTGTCATTCTGGCCCATTTCCTTACAGTCATAATATACACATATATTTTTTTCATGTTGTTTCCTTCACAGTAGATGTTTTTTGCATGTTTCTGTAGAATTTGTGTAACCATCATTTTTAATAGCAGTGTAGTGTGGATGTACTGTAATTTACACACCCATTCCCCTATTATTGGGCATTTATATTCTTCCCTTTCTATTTACAAGTATTCTAACTGGAGTCAAATAAAAATGACATGAACATCTTTGATATTTTTTATTATTTCCTTAGGGTAGATTCCAAGAAGTTGAATTAATGAGTCAAAAGGTTTGGAGGATTATAATGATTTACCCTGCTATTAGCAATGTATGGGAACACTCTCCTTTCGCTCTACCCTTGTCAACTTTGAGTATTATTTTTTAATGTCTACTTGAAATAAGTAAATTAAAGGTATCCACTTTTACTTTGCATTTCCTTGATTATTAGTGATGTTGAATATTTCCTCTGCATGTGTTTGCTAGTTCTTTATCCTCTTTTGTGAACTATTTATGGCTTTTGTGCATTTATCTACTGGGGTCCTTAGTGAGTTTTAAAAATTAAACTATATTGGTACAATACGGCAAATAAATTAAGCCTTTATAATATTTGCTGAAACTGCCTTTCATAGTTTGTTGTTTGCCCTTTTTATTTTTGTCCTTTTTAGATGAATGAACTTTATACTAAAAGGAAAGCATGATCACTGGCTGGACATAAATCAGTTGCTTTAGATGCTTTAGAAAAATATGACAAACTTGATAAAACCAAGAGGCTTTCTGAAGACAATTTGTTAGTATCTAACTACCCAGCAGCTGTTTGATTGACTTCATTTACTCATACACCAAATAAATTGTAGTCTGACTGAATTCTATTATTTAAAAAACAAGAAAACCTATCAATATGTGTATGATGAGAGCCTAGATAGGTACATAAAGCCTAAAGCACTAGTTTGCTTTGTTATGGATTTGGCCAGGTATTATGGTGTCTCATGGATACTGCTATAACATTTTAGTAAATAAAAAGAGAAATAAATCATCATTTTTCAGGAGATAGGCTGAGAATTTTATGTACTGCATATGGGGCTTCTTATCCAGGAAATGATACCTTTAGAAGTAGACTGCTTTTGTGGTACATAGATATCCCATTATATCAAAGAGATAACACTCAAGAGTTGAAATGAAATTCTGTTTACCGCATTGGTTCACATGAGTTTGTTTAACCTAATTGTTCTATTAGTGCTTTTAAAGTCTTACAATGGAAGCATGAAAGGTCCCTCCTGGAAAAATATTCCTCTAAAACTGATTTGACTCAGTTGTGAGAACAGCTGCAGTGGATTTCCTCCCAGTGCCTCGGCAGGCTCTTTAGGCCATTTTGAAAAAGAAAAATGGAAGTCATTTAATTCCACAACTAAATAGTGATGATTAATCTCACATCTCTTTCTGTAGATGCTCTGTCTTCTTCTGGCTTCTTGTGTCTATTTTTTCTCATTATTTTTGGATAAAAACTCTAAACACTTTTATGGATATGGATGCTAGATCACATGAGACAAGCAGGGAGAGAGAAGAATTAGTAAATGGCAAAGTTGGTGTTGTTGCCAGACTCCACAAAACACTCTAATCTGGAAAATGATTTTAAAAGGAAAACATCTAGAATTCTAGACCAATTATTTTAGACACTCTAATTTCGTATTCCCCATTGCTGCTTAGGGAATTTGGACTCCAAAACTCACACACAGACACAGACACACAGACACACACACACAGACGTTTGGTCAAAGTTCTTGGGAACTGGAACAATATATATCATAATTTTAAAGATTTATTGAGTATTTCATAATATCCCATTAGATAAATGGCAACAGCTTACCACATGCCAAAATGAGGGCCCAGAATCTCTGGTTCATATTTCAAATTTGTTGAGGCAGGGATTTTTTAAAAACTGTGTACAAATACCTAGCACATCTCTATACCTTAGTAATTTGAAAATAATAATACATCTCTGAGTTGCAGTGACATCCATCTGCATCACACCATCCCTCTTTTGGAACTCCAACAACTACCTAAAGTAATTTCAAATTATCTTTCTCTTATAACTTCTCAATATCCTTTGTGGCAGATTATGTAAATCAGCTAAACACTTAATATGGGGAACACTCTTCAAAAAAACTGTATGTATACAGGTAACTCAATGTATAAAAGTCTTCTCACTCTTTGGAGAAGAACAATAGCTGCTTATTTCCCCAAATAAACAATTACAGTCGATTCATTTTTCTTACAATGAAATCCACTGGGGTGTTGTAAATTTCATAGTAATTTTAGCATTAACACACTTATCCAAAATGTAGCATCAAATTTAACACAGTATCTTGAAAAGTAATAGGCTTTAAATATGACATTGAACAACCAGAGATATCACTTTCTTCCATAGTTTGCAAATAGCAAATACTAATCATAGCCTTCTGTTGCCATCCATCTTCTACATTAGTTCAGTGAAATTCGCACTTTATCAGTAACCCTCTCAAGTTTCATGTAAAACAATTGGGAGCAGAAACATTTTCACTACTTACTGCTTGAACTTCAATTTCAATTATGTTAAATATTAGGCGGAAAAGAAGCTAATCAAATTAACATAACATATGCTACAAAGATGTAGACCCTTTAGTGACTTAATTGTAGAGGTGGATACAGGGGTTAATAATGATTGCTGAGTTTTGCACCAAGTATTTTGCTCCTTTGGGCAAATGCTAACTATGTTAAAGGCAGCAGGCTGTATTAGAAAGAGCCCCATGAGAGAATCTTAAAATGTGTGTTCCAGACCCAGCTTTATGACAAAGTAGTGTACCACTATTTTCTTTTCTGTAAAGTGGGGAAAATACCTAATATCATTAATCCTATGAGCCTCACAGGGCTGTTACAGCTAGCACATGAAAATAATATGATTGAAAGTTGTAAAAAACAAGTACCAGAGGAAAACCTGTAGTATAAGTTCAAGTTTTCGGCTTGCTTAAATAATAATTCTTCCTCTTCTTCTTCCCCCTCTTCTTCTCCTTCTTCTTCTTCTTCCTTCTTCTCCTCCCCCTCCTCCTCCTCCTTATTATTATTATCAGAAGTAAAAGGACTAAAAAGAAGATCCAGGAACTCTTTTAAGCAATATACATCCATGATTGCATTTAATCCTCAAAATTTTCATAATGAGATATGTTTTCCTCATTGACAGATAAAGAAACAGAAGCACTGAAAGGTTAAGTAATTTCACCAAGATCACACAGCTAGTGAAGCTAGAATTCAAATCCAAAATGTCCAGCTCCATAGCCTGTACTCTTAATCTCTTTGCTATGAGGGTCACAGATTCTTCGAAATAAGATTCAGAGGAAGGTGCTGGAACCAGAGTGGGAAACTCAGGCAAGATTTTAGTTTGCAGTTTAGCAGCTTAGGAGACTAAGTGGCTTCTAGATCCTACAAATCATCTGAAAAAGGTATTGCATATGTAACAAAGAGAATAAGCTTCATGGACAAGGATGACATAAAGATGCCCAGGAAAGGAGGAATTTAGATCTAAGTGGAAGGGTCCTACAATACCATGAGTGATACCAGTAAACCTATAAAAACATGGCTGTTCTGCAAACGCTATTGGGTATAAATCTCCAACACAATTTCTCCTGCCTACCACATTTTGCCTTTACTAGACACCCAGATGAAAGAGGCCTAGAACAGGCTTGGTGTTGCTGGGTCAACGTGTGATCAGTTTGATACAGATTTCTGCACCATTCCAGGCCACAAGCCAGAAGTTTACTAGACTTCCTCAGCCTCCCTACCAACAAATGCTCAGTAAGAACAGAGCACAGATTGAGTTGTAATTTTCACCTTTGTGATTCCCTCTTCTAATATCTAAGGTTCCATATTTACCTACAGGGAGTAGTACAATGTAATTCCAATTGGGTTGCTACCACAGAGAGTGGGGTTGATATAATATAGCAGAAAGGGCACTGAACTTGGAGTCAGAAAGTCTGAGTTTGGGCCCATCTTGTGTCACTTACTGTATGGCATCGGATAAATCAGCTAACCTCTTCTCCTTTTTGCATAATAAAGGCTAAACAACCTTCCTCCCCCAGAGTGCTGACAGATGACCCCAATAAAATATATGAAATATATGAAAGCCCCATGTAAACTGCAAAACAATTTATACAGTTATGATTATTAATTAATGACTTTTGCAACTGTAAATGTAGCAATCCTAGGTTATCTATTGTTTTGAAAAAATAATATTCAGGGAGTCAATCGTTACTGATCTTTTTGTTTTGTTTCTGTTGTTGGTTTACTATTTCTTTTTTAAACTGCTTTATTTAGATATATAATTTATATAACATTTATAGAGTTCATTTATAGAGTTGTGAAACCATCACCACCATCCAGTTTTTAAACATTTCCATCATCCTAAAAATAATCCCTAAATCCATCAAGCAGTCACTTCCAATTCAACCTCCCCCCCAGCACCTGGCAACTACTAATACACTTTCTGTCTATGGATTTGCCTATTCTGGACATTTTCTATAAATGGAATCACACAATATGTGGTCTTTTTGCATCTGGCTACTTTCACAATGCTTTCATAATGCTCTTGTTCATCCATGTTGGAGCATTTATCAGTCCTTCATGTCCTTTTTATTTCTGAACATAATCCTTTTTGTATGTTGTTGTGTTAAATTTGCAAATATTTTTGTTAAGCATGTTCTGCCACCCCTTTCTTTTTCCACTTCCTTCTGGGATCCATATTATGTATATGTTGGGTTTTTGGTGGGGTTTTTTTTGTATTCTTAATGTTGCCCCACATGTCCCTGAGGCTCTGTTCATTTTTCTTTGATTTTTTTTCTCTCTGTTCTTCAGATTAAATAATTTCTATAGATCAATCTTCAAGTTAACTGTTTCTTTTACCATCATGAATCTGCTGTTGAGTCCCTCTAGTGAATTTTTTATTTCAATTATTTCCATTTGGTTCTTTTTATATTTCTACTTCTTTGTTGAAAATCACTAGTTTGTTCATTTTTGTCACAATTTCCATTGTCTTTATTCATGGTTTCTTTTTCTTCTTTGAACGTATTTATAATAGCTACTTTGAAGTCTTGTCTGTTAGTTACAACATCTGGCGATATTAAGAGACAGTTTATATTGACTGATTTTTTTTCTTTGCATATTTCATAATTTTGTGTTGAAAACTGGACATTTTGGAAATATAACAATTCTGGATTCTGACTTTTCCCCTGAAGGTAACTGTTGCTGATTTTTTAATTTATTTACTGACACGCCTGGGCTAAATCTGTGAAATATGTCACCCAATGATGTACGGCTGGTTTCTCTGGTCAGTATTTTTGTTATATTCTTTTTTCAGCTTGGTTTCCTAAGGGTGAACTCTGTGTCCCTGTAGCTTTGTGATCAGTCAATAATTGCAAAGAGGTTGTCCTCAACCACCTCAAATCTATAAGGGTTCTATCTTCTGCCAATGGATCTGTGTGTGGAAAAGGGAGCACATTCAAAGTTCATGACATTTTTAAGTTTGCCAAAGCTTTCATTTTCCACTGGGCCTCTTCACGTCTCCTCTGTGCACTGCCTCAGGGTTGATGAATAGAGCTGGCTTGAGGCTCTCTCAAGTCTCCACTGCCTACTGCACATGTGCACAGTCTCAGACAGGAATATGCTTACCACAATCTCAGATTAGCAGAACGGTTGGCCCGCCCCACTGGTCAAACTCCACTGAGATTATCACTTATACCAGCAATATCACTGGACGTGGGCATCATGCACCTCTCCACATTAAGTGAACCACTGTCAACCATGGCAGTGCAGCTACAATTCTTACTGCCTGTCCCACATGGGCACTGATCAGTCTGTGTGTGTGCGTGCGTGCGTGTGTGTGTGTGTGTGTGTGTGTGTGTGTGTAAAGAAGGGGGGAGGGGTGTGTGTAGAGCACGAGTATTCCCAGGCCAAAAAACCACAGAGTCCCACTACTATTACTTAAAGTCCAATAGTTTACTCAAGTATGGGTGCCTTTTGGATTGTTGGAGGCTTTTGGTTGATTTCCAGGGTGCTTAAATGGTTGTTTTTGTCAACTTGTAGAGCTTCATAGTTTATAGCTGTTTTTTAGGAAGTGGTTTTGTAGATCCTTACTAGGCCACAGCCAGAAATCTAGCCCAAATCACTGATCTTTTAACGGCAGGACTTTATAAAAATGCTACACATTAGGGATTTATAGCCTTTTTGCTTAGTATTTCAAAGAATATAATAAAAACCATTTTAAATGCCTCATCAATAATTTTATATTGATGTGATAGCAATTGGGCATATTGGGTTAAGTAAAATATATTATTAAAATTAATTTCACCTGTTTTTTTTCCTTTTTTCAATGTGGCTCCCAGAATTTAAAAACTACATATGTGTCCTGCATTATATTTCTATTAACCAGTGGTAGTCCAGATCTAACATCCAGTTAATAGGAAATACTAAAGACAGAGAAACACATCAAATAATGCAACAGGAATGCAAAGAGCAAAATCAAGAGTGTGAGAAATGATCGAGTTTCCTCAACAAATAAATTGCAAGGAAAAAAATTAATAGCAGGAAGGGAAATACAGGAATTGAAAGAGATTTAAGAGACATAGCTATAAATTGTAATATGTACATCTTACTAGGATTCTCATTTGAACAAAGAAATGAAAAACTACACATACATTTATGAGATAGTCTGAGAAATCTGAAAATGTACAGCATATCTGATGATATTAAAGATTTATTGTATATTTTTAATGTGCAATATGGTATCAAAATTAGGTTAAGGAAGAGTCTTTATATCTTGTAGTCATATACTAAAGTTTTATGGATGAAGTGATATGATATCTTGGACTTCAAAAAAGTCTAGGGAGGCAACAGAGGGAAATGAGTGAGATGTAGATAAAGCATGATTGCCCATGAGTGGAAAATTACTGAAGTTATGTGATGGCTAAATATTGGATTCATTCAATCATGCTCTCTACTTCAATATATATTTAAAATTTTACATACTAAAAAGTTAAAATAGTTTCTGAGAATTTTTAATGATTTGGGGAAACACTACAATACAATGTTAAATGAAAAAAATAAGGTACAAAACTGAAATACTGAAAAATTGTTAAACCTAGTTTCATAGGAAGAGGGGTTGATTACAGAGAACTATTAAATTTTCTATAATTAACTTCTATTAATTTTTAACCAGAAAAGCAGTACCCCTCATACACAGAGGTTTATTACCAATTATTTTTTGAAAATTAAAAACTGAAAGGAAATACATCAAAATACTAATGGTAATTATCTTTGTGTTGTGTGACTATGAATGATTTTTATTTCCTTTATATTTTCCCTATTCTCTACATTGAGGATGTATTACTTTTTCACCAGAATATTAGGAATGACAAGTTTTGTGTGGAAAACTTGAAATTTTTACTGTCCTTCCTGCTTTTCCTATCCACGTTCATATATGCATGGCTATTTGGCCATTCATTAGAAGGTATATGTTAAGAGTACCTCGCACTTTGCAAAGTACTTTAGACATTTTCAACTTTTAAATTTCACATACAATATTACAATTTATATGCTTACGCCCCTCTGACATAGCACGTTGGCAGGATATTATTACTCCCACTTTCAGATGAGAAAACAGAGCCTCAAATATTTGCAAAACACAGCAAGGCAGTAGCAGACTTTGGACGAGAACCCAGGTTTCATTATTCCTAGTCTGCTCCTCTTTTCACTATAACATGTTACCTCCCATAAAGAGTATCAAACTCAGAATAGTGTTAATTTAGCAAATAACTAACTTAGGCCCAAATGAATTCAAGTTATTTACATCAATTAACTGTACTATCCATTTTACTTAACTGCAACTGAGAGCCATGTGCAGGAAAGAGGCACTCAGATGAAATAACAGGGAGGAAGCAGTAGAATTTTGTGACATATGGCATGCTTGCTGATGAAATCAAAGGTATGTTTCATGCCAGCTTTTGGTCTGCAAAGTGTCTTTCATTTCACTAAGAGGTATACTCCATGCCAGGAAATGCACCAACCTCCTAGCCCTTTCTTTTAAAATCTAAACCTGTGAGAGCATGGACTTGGCATGACTTGATGGAACACTGAATGCAATATGCTTGACCCATTTGTGGATACAAACTATCCAGATTATCCACTGTGGAGAAGGACTCTAAGCTGTCATCTGGATTCGTCATCAGGTCAAGGAAAGTGGGGATACAACGGAGCCTTATGTTTATCTCTGGCTAGCGAATGGGGATTTATAATTTCAGAAAATGAAAGTAACCTCCAGGAAAGAAAATGAAAGTTAAACCAGGAAGCAACCAAGAATACTAAAAGCATAAGGGCAAAAGTAGCTAAGGGCTCCTATGCAGAATAATATCTTTGCCCTTTTTGCCCTCGGAGGTTGTAAAATCTCCAAGTAGCCCTTAGTTTGATACAAATGATCTAATCATTGCAAGTGAGTCTACTTCTTCTCTAACAGGGAGGGAAGATGCTGGAGAGCAGGGCACTGTGGAATATCTGAAGAAGACATTTCTGGTTTTGTCTGTTTGTTTTTGGCTGTGCCACACGGCTTGCGGGATCTTAGTTCCCCGACCAGGGATTGAACCCATGCCCCCTGCAGTAGAAGCGCAGAGTCTTAACCACTGGACCACCAGGGAAGTCCCATGAAGAAGACATTTCTGTAGATTTTTAAGAATAAGAAAATTTTGCTTTATCTGCTACAAGTACATTTGCTATCAGTTTAATAGAAACTCTCAGGGAAAATACCTCCTGTTTAAGTGAAGGGGTTCACTGAGTGAGACAGGGGACTTTTCCAGAAATATCACTGTCACTTTGGATGACAGACAGTGTCACTTGGTCCTCCAGCAGGTATGGTCAATCTTTTTTATTTGGTAAACCTTGTCTTACATGCATATGACTCCTTACTGGCAAGTTGTTTTGTATAGGGGAAGAAATGAAATATTTTGGAGTTCAGCCTAAGTGCAGATGTCTACTTAGCTAAAGGGAGGAGTATGTATCCTCAAATACCTCTATTACAGAAGAGTGAGAAGAAGCATACTGGAGAATGCTCTTGAGTCAGACAGACCTGGGCTCTACTACCATCTCTTCCATTCACTTAACTTCATGTTTGCTCATCTATAAAATTAGAACAACAATATCTACCTTGCAATGTTGATGTGAGAATTAACAAAAACATACCCTGGATGTATTTTGTAGCAAAAAGTTTGAAAGTATATATATCATCAAGGTATCAACAATGGATAAGATGGTAGAATTCTTAGGTTAATTATTAAATAATAGCACTAAGGCAAATTTTTACTGTTTTCTATCATCTTATTTTTTCTTACAATGAACACATTCTAATATTATAATGAGGAAAAGGATATCACATACTATTTTAAAATAATATACGTGAAGTTCCTATTCTAGTGTGGGAAACAGAATAAGGACTCATTCCTCATTGGTGGCTGCCATCATCATTGTCATTGATATCATCATCATCTTATTCCTCCTATTACAGCTGTGAAAATAGAGGCCTAAAGAGGTTTGGTAGCTTACTTATTAATTTCATGTATCTCAGAAGCAAGCAAAATGCCTAACATACTGCTTGAAATCTACACATATATAAACACATCTCATTTTATGAATCATGAATAAGTAGATTTGGTTGAGAAAGTCACCAACCCAAACTTGAGCAACACATAAGCCCTCACTCAATCCGACTGCTTAAAATGGAGCAAAATTTTGACAAGGGGACAAATGTATGCAAGAAATTATATGAAGATTTGAAAGAGTCATAAAATCACATCAAGAAAAGGAAGGGATTTCCAATATTGAAAATTAAAGAATAACAACAGTCTTCAACAATAATTTGCCAATTCTCAAAGATTTCCATCAGTAGGTAAAGCTTTTCTCTCTCTCTCAATATTGTATAGGTGCCTGAACACCCACACCCACACCCACGATCCCTTCCCCTTATTTCTTTGGAATTCCAGTGGCTTTTTGCTGCTCCCAGACTGAATAAAAGATCCTACCACAGTACCTTTCCTTCATCCCTACTCTAAATCTATCCCTCTTTCCTCTCCTTCATCAAAGGTTACTTGATCTGTCTATATATCCCTTTCTCTCATGTCTTTTCCAGATGTTACCTGTCAACAACTTATTCAAAGTGATTAATGACTAATCAGAACTAAATGGGTTATCCCTACCAGAAGAAGTTAATTTTTACAGAGGGCATTTGGAAATTCAGCATCTTTGACTAAAGGTATTAATTTCTAGTTTTGAAAAATAAGCCCCATAGTAGACCATTAAGAAGATATCCTGTGACTAGAGAGTGCTTTCCTTTGTGCTTCTAAAGTCAAAGTATTCCAGCAACCACCAACTTTACAGGGCTGAGTTCTAGCCAGACCTGATTTTTTAAGCCTTAGGGCAGAGACAGGACTGGCCTGAATCCTCACGGAATGTCTCCCATGGGTTTAATATTAAGTGATGAGAATTGAGCTCATCTCTAGATAGAAACTAACAAATGATAAAATTTTTCCCCTCTGCAGCCTCAGAGGGACTCAGTGTTACATCACTGGTTGCTTAAACATATGAATTAACACTGCTGAATAAGGTTAAGAATTTGTGACTTCCTATGAATAGTTGTATTCCTGTGCTTATATAAAATTCCTCTAATAGGATTCAGTGATACAAAGCTAGGGCTCTTTTCCCCCTCTGCCAATGCTGTAAGAGTCCTGAAGAAGCTACCGGCCTCAAGTTACTGAGAAGGAATTGGTATTTCTAGAATTTTTTTTTTTCCACTGAGTCTCATTTGGTGTTTGTTTCAAATATCTAAGGTTAAAAATGCCCACAGTAACTGACTCTAACCCTTTTGTCGTCAACAAAGTATGTGAATTACAGTCAACACTCTGTGTTCTGGCATTCTGTCAGTAAGAAATCTCTCTTGATTGGGGCTTCAGTCAGTACTATAATAGCTAATTCTAATGATGACCCTGAAGAAGAGCCTCAACTGGAAGTGCCTTCTGAATATTCAAAGAAAGACTGTACTCCACTCATGGAAGATTTACATTTAAATATTGTTTACTAAATTCTCATTCCTTGGAAGTGCTACAAAGCATATTATTTGATTAAGCTGGGCATCTGATTATTCAATCATACTGCAATTATAAAAACACTGCCATCAAGACACAGACCTCTGAATCACCATCTAGGACCACTATAACTTTCTTTGATGCAGTGTCACCTTAAAACATTTACTCATGAGCAACTGTGACTAACACATGGGTGACATCCACTATGCTTAGAGATAAGTAGTCATTTGTATCTCTAAAGTATCTTGACATCAGAATACACATAGGTTGACAAATGTGGCATGAGCTGTAATCATTTACAAACTCCTTGTCACAGAAAATGAACTGGGTGTGGGCTATCTTTTGGCAATGCTGTCAGTGTTTCATATAATACGTAGCCTGGACCTCCAACTGTGTCTAATTAAGAGAATATTATAAACACTAATTGGCTGCATAGTTTAAGAGGAAAAAAACTGAAAACAATAGACATGGTCTCTGTGCAATGTAATTAATGTTTGGGAAAAGCACAGCATAATGAGGCTGACAAGTCAGTAGCCCTGACATTTCTACACAACATCACAACTCAAACATCATTTTGAAAAGCATGGAAAATTAAATATGGCACATCAAATGTGCTCAGCTGCAGTGCCAGTGATGGGGGGAAATCTGGTAGTTAAACATTTGCAGTCTCTTACTAATATTCAGGACATAGGTTAGAAAGAATGGTGTATGAGCTGACACAGTGGGGGAAATATAAGAAGAGGTGATCACTATTAATTTTTTAAATAATACTAATAATAATAGCTCTAGGGGCTTCCCTGGTGGCGCAGTGGTTGAGAGTCCGCCTGCCAATGCAGGGGACACAGGTTTGTGCCCCGGTCTGGGAAGATCCCACATGCCGCGGAGCGGCTGGGCCCGTGAGCCATGGCCACTGAGCCTGCACGTCTGGAGCCTGCGCTCCGCAACGGGAGAGGCCACAACAGTGAGAGGCCCGCGTACTGCAGAAAAATAATAATAATAAATAAAAATAAATAATAGCTCTATTCAAAATCAGATAATCAGATATCTATTAAACAAGGAGTTATTTCATGTTCTATTTCTTATATTCCCTTTTCTTTGACCTAAGACCTTTCCATCAGTGAAAATGAAATACTAAGGTATACAGTTTCTTTGGGAAAGGCTAGCCCAATGTTATCACATAATATACTTTTGAATTTTTTCAAGAATCTTTCTGAGCATGATGGTCAGGGTGACCTTTCTCCTCTTAATTAAGAAATGAAATGGAGTTGTCACTTTCACATAATAATACTTAAACCTTATGCTGAGGAAGAATTTGAAAGCCTCCTGGACTCAAGTGTGGAGGCTGCTGTCCTAGGGGTTACTTGATCACACAACACTCTCTTTTAGGCAATCTCTTATAAACGTTTCCCTCTGAATACAAGACAATATAATGTCCAACAACCTTAGAAGCATTTGAAGCTTTGAATTCTTACAGAGAATATTTAAGTAATTTTTCTATGAAACAAGGGCCTTCCCAGTGGATGTAACTCACCTCTCTCAGCAGCAGGCTTTAAGATGCTACATGTCTTCTTACTCTTCAGGGGAATTAACTGTACACCTTGCCCTACCATTCCTTCACCACATCCTTCCCCTAGACCTGGGTTCCTTATAAATCCATGATCTTGAAAGGCTTAAAGTTTTCCTGTGTTTCTGCTATACTATACCTTACCTTTCGCTCTCAAGAATTTTTTTTTTTAGTATGCCAAATTGAGATCCCATGATAATAATACTAATTACCATTTTCAACATGTAAGGAATTCCAATAAGAAGTTTACGATCACAGTCTCTGCAGTTAGCCTAATTTTAAAAAAGAATCTGGTGGCTTTCCTATTTAACACTCGATTACAATCTCACCCCTATGAACCCATCCTAATTAAAAGAGACAAAATATTGGGGAAAGTTATATATATGAAGATGTTCATCTCAGCATTGTTTAGAGAACTGAAATACTTAGGGAAAAATCCAATGGGTCAAGGTAGGGAAATAGTTATATTTTGGTATACCACTTGATTTACTATGATGCCATCATTAAAAGTGAAGGCAACGAAAACTATGTAGAGACTTAAAGACATGTATATGATATACTGTTAAGTGAAGGAAAAAGAAATATATCCTATTGTTTGTAACTAAGTCAAAACAAATCTGTGCATAAAAACGACCAAATGTAAACACCTAAAAAGGACCAAATGAAAATGCATGAAAATGACAGCAGTTAAGATGCTGGAACTATAGATGATATACATTGCCCACATGCTCTCCATTTTATATATATCTTTTAATTTTAAAAGATGGCATAAGACTATCTTCAAAGACATTTATCTAATTTTCAACAAAGATTTTATACTTCCTAACAACCTTTATGTTTCTCCCCCTAGGAATTTAGAAGACAATCTCTAGAACCATGAACTCTGGCTGATTAATTCAAGCATTTACATTAACACCAGATTTTTGGTTGTTCCTCAAACAATCTGAAAACTTACTGTAGCTTAAAGTTCAAAGTGGTAGCTATTTTTGGAGTCAGGTTTGATTGGCTCAAGGTAATGGATTGTTTCTTAATGATTAAAACTTCCCTGAAAAAAAAATAGCAGTAATTTATACAGAAAAAAACTGTTTTTCTGTCACAGACATAGAGAATAAATCTGTGGTTGCCAAGGGGGGGTCGGGGGTGGGGGAGGGAAGGATCGGGAGTTTAGGATTAGCAGATGCAAACTAGTATATATAGGATGGATAAATAATGAGGTTCTACTGTATAGCACAGGGAACTACAGTATATTCAGTATCCTGTGATAAACCATAATGGAAAAGAATATATATATGTATAACTGAATCACTTTGATGTACAGCAAAAATTAACACAACATTTTAAATCAACTACACTTCAATAAAATATTTTTTAAAAATGATTTTTCTGGGTAATTGTAGAATTTTGGGAAGGATGGAGTGGTAGATTATTGAAGAGAAGGAGAAACAAGTGCCTAGAGTTTAAGAAGCACTGACTATGGAATTCAGGATTGACCTATTTCTTCACTACCACCAAATAAAGTGGAAGACATATCAGGAATGAAGGTAGGGATATCAATACAGATCCCATAGACATTAAATAGGATAGGGACAGCTTTACAGCAATAAAAACATAGGTAAAATGGGCAAATTCTCTTAAAAATTGGCAAACTTACACAAGAAGCAATAGAAAATCTAATTATGCCCATATCTATTAAAAACATTGAACTTGTAGTTTTCAAACCAATTTCAGAAAAGAATTTTTGACCCAGATGATTTTACTGGTGGAGTCTATCAGACATTTAAAAAATAAATAAATAATAATCATCTTAGACTATTTCAGAAAATAGAGGAGGAAATAGTCCCAACTCATTTTACAAGGCCACTATAACACCAATACGCAAACTTGACAAGGACATTACAAGAAAAAACATTATGCATCATTATCTGTCATAAACATAGACATAAAATCATCAATGTAACAAAGGTAATCAAGCAATATATAAAGAAGGATAATAAATCATAAATACATAGGGTTTATCACAGGGATGCAAGGTTAATACAACATTCAAAAACCAGTCAGTGTTATTCACACTATTGAGAGGATAAAAGATAAAATTCATATGATCACCTCAAAAAATGCATGCAGAAAATATTTGACAAAAATTAACACACACTTATGATTAAAAAAAACTTTTGGCAAAGTATTAAAAAAGGG
Source organism: Aethalodelphis obliquidens (assembly GCF_003676395.1). Classification (NCBI taxonomy): domain Eukaryota; kingdom Metazoa; phylum Chordata; class Mammalia; order Artiodactyla; family Delphinidae; genus Aethalodelphis; species Aethalodelphis obliquidens. The sequence continues at coordinate 4,310,572 of NW_020838021.1, read as the reverse complement.
AACTTTCTCAATCTATAAAGGGGATCTATAAAAAATTTATAGTTAATATTATAACAGTGAAAGACTAAAAACTTTTCTCCTATGATCAGGAACAAGCAAAGGATGTATGGATTCACCACTTCTAGTCAATATTGTACTACAGGACCTAGACTATGCAATAAGGTAAGCAAAAATACAAAATAAACGAGATACCAGTTTTGAAGAAGGAAGTAAATCTGCTTTTATTTGCAAATTACAGGATACCTAGAGAATCCTAAGGTGCTAACAAATTAACTACTAGAAACTAATAAGTGAATATAGGAGGGTCACATGACTCATGATCAATATATGAAAATCAGCTGTATTTCTACATACTGGCAACAAACAACTAGAAAATCAAATTTAAAATGCCAGTAACTATAGCATAAATGAAAACATAAAATATTTAAGAAAAAATTTAACAAAAATGTGCAAGACCTCTATGCTTAAAACTATGAAATGTTACTGAGAGAAACTAAACAATATTTAGATAAATGAAGAAATATACTATGTTCATGGATATATATCATTAAGATGTTGATTCTCCCCAAACTGCCTCCCCAGTCAAAATAACAGGCTTTTTTTGGGTAGAAACTGACAAGCTGATTTTAAAATTTAGGTAGAAAAACACATAACTTAGAATAGTCAGAATAATCTTGAAAAAGAACAACGTTGAAGGAGTTATGCTACTTGATTTTAAAATGCATTACAAAATGGCAACAACCAAGAACGTATAGCATTGGTGTGAGAAAAGACAAATAGACCAATGGAACCAAATGGAAGCAATTTCTTAAAGAAGCCTTATGCAGGAAAAAAAGTCTGAAACCCCAGGTCTGGCATAAGGATATATGAAATGTATTCACTTATTAATAATCTTTACATTCCCCATAACGCCTTTCACAGTTCTGGTACATAGTTGGTGTTCATCAAACATTTGTTGAATAAATCCATCTTAAGCATTCAGGCTAGGGCAATAATCCATTTGGCAGAAATTTAATTAATTCTCTGTGGTAACTGACATCATATTATTTGAAAATAATCTAACTCCATCAACCTCAAAATTAATCATTTATGTGTAAAAGCAGATTATGTGCATATAGCTTAGCAAGGTAAAATTAGCAAACCTTTTAAAATCTGTGGTAATATACTTCTTACGACCTCTTTTTTTAAATAGAATTTTTAAAGGTTACTCTTATGACCTCTTAAAGATATAATTGACCCCAAATGGAATACACCATGGTGAGTTAATCTGAAGCCTCCTGGATAATAGAAAGCAATAGAGTGAGATATTTGTCTCCTCTTCTAAGATGTCCCACTACATGCTCCCCTTCCCAGTACCAAGAGAAAAATTACATTCAAAGTGGCATACTGTACGCACTGCAAACAAACATTTCATAAGAATACATTTTGGATAAATTTTATCTGGAAAATAATTTCAATTCAAATCCTAGCTAATCTAATTTCACAGCACCATGCATCTTATTAGGCTTAGCCATTCATCTTTGCCCAAAAGGTCTTGAGGTTTTGCTCTAGAGAATCCACAAATCTAATAAAATACTAAGGAAGGACAACCATAGATCATAATTCTGGCTTTTAAAAGTTACTCATCAAAGCTGGCACAACACATAAGTGGAGTAGGTAGCTGTCTATATGGTGTCACTTCTGAGATATGTACATCACCACCTTCCTCCCCACCCCTACAACTGCAGCTTGGCACTGACTCTGGCTTTCTTACCCTGAAGATTCAGTCCTTTGACTTAAGGGATTATCTCCAGAATTGCTCCATTAAAATGCAAATAAGGTATGTAGGAGGGGTGACACATCAACATACTCACAGTAATTATGTGCTGCTATCATCCTATCAGTATTAATTTATCAACTGTCCAGCAGAAACAAAAGCTCTGAGGGTATCTAATGTAGGAAAGATACAACTTAATGTGGGTGGAGCTAGGGATGAGCTCAGGTGTTGAAACCTAGGTAGAGCACTGTGGTGGCGGAGTTTGAGCAGCAAGGGAACAGCACTCGCTCCCTCAACCAGTAATCTTCCATTGAGTGCCTATAACATGACAGCTACTGTGTTAGTCACTAAGGCTAGAAACAAAAATAAATTCATTTTTCACCTTCCTCACAGACACGGAGAAGAACTGGTGCCTGGAAAGACAGAGAATGTGCCTCCCTCACAAAACTGTGGTAAGGACTGAATGTGATAATGCATTAAGTGCTTAATATTCTGCTTGGCATGACATAAGAACTCAAAAATGGTTGCTGCTATTATTATTATTAAATTGGTTCTGGTACCAATTCCAGTGTGGCAGTGGGGGTGAGTCCTCACACAAACAAGCACTTCTCAGGACACCAGCTGGGTGGCCTACAATTAATTCAACTCAATTCTAACGCCTATCTACCCAGGGACAGCATTACATTCCACAGGTTAAGACTGCCCCCCTGCCCACTTTGGCCAGCAGTTGCAAGCCCAAACTATTTACCTGTGCTTCTGATAGACCAGCTATAGACTAGAGATTCCCATGACCTACTCCTTGGACTTCAGATGGCAGTTGCAAGTCCAGGTTGTTACCTGTACTTGTGACCAACTGGCTGTAAATCAGAGGATCCTAAGACCCCCTCCTTGGGTTTGATTCATTCGCTAGAGCAGCTCACAGAACTGAGAGAAACATTTTACTTACTAATTACTGGTTTATTATAAAAGGATATAACTCAGGAACAATCAGATGGAAAAGATGCATAGGGCAAGGTATGAAGAAAGGCTGCAGAGCTTCCATGCCCTCTCCCAGCACCTCCATGTGTTCACAACCCGGAAGCTCTCTGAACCCCATACTTTTGAGTTTTTATGGAGGTTTTATTACATAGGCATGAATAATTAAATCATTGGCCTTTGGTGATTGAACTCAATCTCCAGCCCCTTTCCCCTCCCCAGAAGTCAGGGGAGTAAGACTGTAAGTTACAACCCTGTAGTCACAGGGTTGGTTCTCCTGGCAACCAGTCCCCATCTTTAGGTGAGGTCCAAAAGTCACCTCATGAACATAACAAGAGACACCTTTATTGCTCTCATCACTTAGGAAACTCCAAGGGTTTTAGGAGCTCTGTGCCAGAAAAAGTGGATGAAGACTAAATATCTATTTCTTATTATAAATCACAATATCATGATTATCTATTATCACTGAGTGACAGTTAATTAAAAAATTAATTCTAGGGGCTTCCCTGGTGGTGCAGTGGTTGAGAGTCCGCCTGCCGATGCAGGGGACACAGGTTCGTGCCCCGGTCCGGGAAGATCCCACGTGCCGCGGAGCGGCTGGGCCCGTGAGCCATGGCCTCTGAGCCTGGGCGTCCGGAGCCTGTGCTCCGCAACGGGAGAGGCCACAACAGTGAGAGGCCCGCGTACCGAAAAAGAAAAAAAGTTAATTCTAGAAGTGAAAGGAAATGTTGAAATAGGTCCAAAGCACATGAAATAATATCAAGAGAAATTTCATGAAAGAGAAAGGGTATTTAAGATATGATCATAAAACTAATTAGAGTTATTATATATTGAACATATTCTATGTGTCAGGCACTGTGCTTTGCACTTTTTATTCATTTCTCATTTAATTCTCACAACCCTCCTACAAGAAAGGGACTATTATTACCATTTTATACACGAGGAAATTAAGGTTTACAGAAGGTGAAATAACTTGCTCACAGTCACACAGTAAGTGGAAGAACCATGATATAAATAATATAAATAAATATATACAAATAAATGTAAATATAAAATAAATAAGCTCACCACAGACAAGACTATGTACACTTAAGGCTGGCTCTGCTGTCTTCTTGTGGATCCATATATTTGTGAGAGTGGAAGTGGTGTGTGTGTGTGTGTGTGTGTGTGTGTGTGTGTGTGTGTGTGTGAGACAGAGAAAGAGCATTCAAATTCATGTAGCAAAGTTGTTCTCATGACTCTATCATTTTCACTCAAATGATTGACGGAAAAGGGAAACTTATCATCCTGCTCTGACAATGATAGGATACTTGACTCCATATTCTTCTAATATGAGCAGCCAGTGTCACTAGGTACCCACATTTGTGTTCAATGCTCCCCCCTCCCATCCTTGAATCTGGGACCAGTTAGACAAGCGGAAAAATTTTTTAAAGTTCTAAGTGACTCAAGTGTCTGGCATCCAATCAACTTTGCTGCTAGACTTGCTCTAACCCTGTGAACTCTTAGTATTTCACTATTGCTCCTTTACAATTAAGCCCCACCCATGATCCTAGTTCCAGGAACCAAGTCTTTGTCTTGCCTTCTCATAACTCTCTAGCCTAAAACTACAGTTCCCCGGTCATGGCTAGTACCTTCACTCTAGTATTTCTGGGGAATGGAAACCTGGCTCTGAATCTCAGGCCCCATCAGCTCCTGGTAGAGCTAGACCTGACATTTAGCGACTACCAGAATACCTGAATATCTGTCACTGGCCTTCTCTGATACATGTTAAACTTGCTTATTAAGACTTTTATTTACTGCTTGGTTTCCCTGAGGACAATTCTCTACATGTCTAGATTTCCTTCTATTTATTCCCCACAACCAAGACCTTCCTGGGTTTGTGTAATGCTCTGTCTAGTCCCTCTCCATCTGCCTGGCTTCCAGATTTTGGCCTCTTTAGGTTGCCCTCACCGCTGGTCATGCTCCACTCACGAGAGGCAGAGACAGTGGCTTTGACTCAATGCTAGAGCAAAACTTTTGCTCAGAATTGGTGTCAACTAAGACTTGGCAAACGCCCTTCTTTTCCCCCTGCAACCATCTCAGTCTATAGTGTTCAGTAACAATAATATAGCATGAAGTAAAAGTATCTCATTAAATAAATCATGGAAATGTCAACCTACCTGTCTCAAATTGAAAGAATTTTATGAAAAATATCTTTGGTTTTAGGCTTAGCTTCCTTACATTCATTCATGACAAGTTGTAAAGAATGGAAACGAACTAGTATTTCATAAGGATGAATTATGGGTATGATTCCATTAAAATTTTTACTTTTTCCTGAGATACTCAATTATTCACCCAATTGCCATAGTCCATATACTCAGAAGCCTCATTTTGCACACCTATTGCATAAGTCATGCTCACGGTTAACCCTTGATCATCCCTGTTAATGGTGAGGAGCAGAAAAACATTTCATCAACAATAGTATATTATTCAAAACTTAAAATCTTCTGAGCTTTGGGAGTACATTATATGATGCTTCTACCCCATTCCCACACAAACATTTATTGAGCAGTGGCTACAGACAAAATATATACCAATTAAGGATGAGAGGAAGCTATTTCAGAAAACTTTGAGTGGCAAGGATAAAGCCAAATGAGACTTAAATACAGACAATTCACAAAGCTAAGAATAAGCATTTTTCAACAAAAAAGTTTATAAAATTAAGAGATGTCCAAAACATTCATTAAGTTGAAAAATCAGATTGCAATATAATATTCTTCATATAGTTTTATTCTGCCAAACGTGCACGTACACACGTATCATTTATGTACCTGGGCTGTCCCACTAATCTGAGGCTGCAAAACAAGAGGCAATGGCAACACCCATGACTGGAACAGGAAGTAACATCTGCAAAAACAATAACTTCTATTCAGAAAGTAAATGCCTAGTACAGCCCTCACTTCACAAGGATTGCTCTGATTTGCTTTGTTTAGTTATTGCATTGGTGGGTAATCCATACCTTCCTGATTGCCACCCCTTAAGTTGGCAGCTGGGTCTGTTATAGTCATAATACATATACTTATGTCCATTCAAGTCTACTGCTTCAATTAATTTTACTGATTTGACTCATTAACTGAATATACAATCAGTCCTTCATTGAACTGACTGATTATTTCCTGCAATTGATCAAATCAGTTGGCAGGTTTATGTTGACGTGGTCTTAAGGACATTGTATCTGATAACTGAGGTAGAAAGCTTTAATCCAGCTACAACAGCTAAGTGGAGTAGTTGCAACAGAGGCCGCATGTTTCACAAAGTCAAAAATACCGTCTGGTCCTTTACAGAAAAAACTTGCTAACCTCTGCTCTAGAGGACACAGAGACCTCAATGAATCATCACCCTCATCTTACAGATTAGGAAATTGAGGCCCAAACATGTTAAATGACTTCAATTCAATATATCTGATTTAAGAATGCATGGTTTTTGTTACCCTCCTGGACCCCCAAAATAATCACAATTCTTCTACAGCGTTCTTCATTTCAAGGAACAACACACCATCTACCTAGTTAGACAAGCCTGAAATCCACAAGTCATCTAACAGACCCCTCTATATCATCCCTAGATCCAGTCTAAGCTCTTCCAGTTTTGTGTCCTCCCTATTGAATCTTTCCACTTCTCTCCACTGCCACCATTCTAGTCCAAGCTGCCACCACCACTCCCCTGTACCACTGCAACAGTCTCCTAAGTACTCTCCCTGCTTCTCCTCTGGCCGTACTCTGATTTGCTCTTCATGCTGTAGTCAGAGTGATCTTTCACAATGCAAATCTGATCACAACTTACCTCTGCCTAAAAGTCTTCAAAGGCCTCTGATTGATCTTAGGATGAACAATAAACTTCTAATGTGACCCAAAAGGCCCTATAATATCTAGACTCTGCAGACCTCTGCAGTCTCATCTTGTTCCACCTGCATCCTCACTTTCTGCTCTCATCATTCTAACTTGCTTTCAGTCCCTTAAACTTGCCAAGCTCCCTCCACAGGGCCTTTGCACATGCTTTTCCTATGTCTGGACTGATCTTCCCTCCCCCTCTTTGCCTAATTTGTACCTTCAGGTATTAATCATCACTTCTTCAGGGAAGCCTGTTCTGACCTTCCTGACTTGTTCAAATTCCCCTATTTTATGCTCTGATTTAGCACTGTATCTTTCCTTTCACATACTTATCACAGGTACAGTTTTATAGTTTAGATGTATGATTATTTTAATAATGTCTGTCTTCACCACCAGACTATAAGTTCCATCAGGGCTGGGATCCTATTTTATTTTACTGTAGCCCCAATACCCAGCTCAATGCCTGCCCTTAGTTCAATAAATATTAATTTAATAAATTAATGCATGAATTTCCAGAAGTTCACAGAGTTAGAATTCAAGTTTCCTGAGTCCTAGTTTGGAACTCTTCATAGTACAATGCTGCTTCTATTTAGGTCAACAACACAGGATTGGGACATTTTTCTATTTCTTGGCTTCATATTAACCCCTTAACTTCTGCCAGCTGCTACACATATGTATGACATTTTTCACCAAGGGGAGTGTATGAATGCATTAGCAACTCAGTCCCACTGGTAGAACAATAAATCACATGCTTTAAAGAATGTGAGCACAAAGTGTTTTTATTATCATCAAAGTAGTACGTATATATGTGAATTTTAAAGGTAAGTAATTGAGCATTAACCATAAAAGGAAAGAATGTAGTACTATTACAAGCGCATTTAAGTTTCTTTTGAAAGTTTTTCCCAATACTTTCAGTTTGCTAACCTGGGTTTCTGAATTTCATTCTTCTTTAAAATGCCTAATGTTTTTATAGAAACATCACAAACAACCTTTCACAGACTAAGTTGTTACTTATTTGGAAGGAAAAAATAAAACAGAACACCGCTCTTCCTTAAAGAAACGTAAGTGGAAATATGTATTTACGTTTTTAGATGTTTAAAGCTAAGTGACATAATAAAGAAAACTGATGAAATGCTTTTCTGGAAAAACTACTTATAGAAGGTTTTTATTTTAAACTCATAAGTAGACTTGTAATAGTGAAATCTGAGAATTGTGCATATTCTTTAGAAAATCCAAGTTATAATCCTGAAGTACTAAAATCATCTAATAGGTGCCTGATCTTTCCAATTCTTTAATCCTTCTCCATATTAACTTTTTGACCTAGCTTTTTGCAAACCCTCTTAAGTCCCTGAAAATATGTTAGTGACACAAAAACCTAATTTATTCAGGTTACCCTATGTTAGCAACTATCTTACAGATGTAGTTTGGTTCTGAGTAGTCCATATGAAAACATATGTCTAATACAGACTCCTAAAAATAGATATTCTAGTCGAAAGTCCAATTTTATTTTCTGAATTGCAGGATTAGAAACCTAACAGCTACTTACCAACAGATTCCATGTTAAATCAGAAGGGGATTTACTGCTTCCATTACAGCTAAAAGGCAAATAACCAAATAACAACAACAAAAACCCCAAACAAACAAATAAAAAAACCACAACTACCACCATCACAACAACCAACCACTTTTATCCTTCCAGAATACTACAACTGCATTTTCAAATGAAATTCAACCCTGTACTTCATTCATCATGAAATTCTCACTTTCTCAGAATCCTCCTTATAGTAGGCAATATATACTCATCAAATAAACAATTTCAAAGGTACATCAGGCCAATCAACCACTCGATCATAGATCAGTAAGTGTTGTTTATACGCTTAGCACTGTGCCGGGCACTCCGGAGGATTTATAAGTCAATAAGATGTGGTCCTTGCCCCTTTAGCCATTATAATCTTGTTAATAAGATCTATCTTTGTAAAACATTTATCAACTAGCCAGCAGAATCTAGCACCTAGCCCCAAAGAAATTAAAGTAAAGAGGGAAAGCATAGAGGAGGCTATACTACAAGGAAAACTTTCAAGAAAAGGTGGGATTTAAGTAGACTTTAAAAGACAGGTAGTTTGAAAGCACAGAAGTATGAAGACAGCAGCTTGATTAAAGTACAAGGAAAGCTGGGAAAAGGAGGAATATACTTGGTTTATAAAGCAACTACCTTGTGCAGGGAACTTACAAGGGAATTTATGAAAGGAAAAGGCAAATTGGGACCAGATTTTGGAAGGTCTGAAATGCTAGTAGATTAAGGAGTTTGAATTTGAGCCAATAGCAATTAGCAACTCTATTCGAAAACCTCTCCAAAGCACAACTTTAGCTGAGAGTGCCATTTGTCTATGGCCCTGAGATACAGTTAATTCCAACTCTTCAAGGTGAATGAGTTGCATAATGGTACAGAATATGGTAAGTATAATTAATTAAAGGAAGAAGGCCTTTTAATTTTATGTTGGGGCAACAGGATGCTCAACTATAGAAATGAAATCCAAATGGCAGCAAATAAATTGGATCACAGGAGAGTCCAACCCAGATTAAATATGGGTCCTCTTAAATCTCACTTTAAAACCAAATGTCAAGTATCAACAAACGCAGATGTACATAGTGATTTGGCTGTTTCATTACTTTGTGTAATGAGAAATCTCAAAACTGAACATTATTCTGCAGAGACAAAAGGTCTCAGTTTAATGTGATTTAACATAACTGGTGTGCTCTCATCACAAATGCTTCCATTAATTTAGGTCAAGTGAACGATAAGAACTTTGACCATGTGCTCTGTCAAATGCCAAAGTCTCAAATTCCCTGGTACAGTTAGTGCCAGGTGTGAGGCAGTGGTTCTGGACACCACACGAAGACACAGAGGAGACCTGAACACAAACTGGGCTGTAATTTTCGACTTTAGATCTGATTGCTCCCTTGTCCCATTTTCAACATGGATAGTAAGGTTATTCAAGTAGAACAACATCTGACCATTTTTTAAACCACTCTGGAAAGCCTCCATCTCCTAAACCACTCTGTTTTCATCTATGTACAAGGTCAAGGCAATGATCCCTGAGTCTGTTTATTAACAGCATCAGTTGTCCATGTTCATTTTAGAAGGGATGAGTTTTTCAATTGCTTCACCTGTGATTCTATATTATGGCCAATCACCATGTGGCTCTGAACTGGGGAGTTTCATTTCAGAAAAAACTTTTTGTTTCCCACAAGTGCCTTTCTGGTTGCTGCTAGTTCTTCAACATAGCTCATTATGGTATTACTGTTATTTATTAACATAATTTACATGATGCTAGATACCATAAAGACATATAGTCTCTGACTTCAATGAGTGTAATAGGATATAAGCATTGAAACTGGCATCAAGGAGTTTTAAGTTAGAACAGAATTAAATAGGAAGCTACGGAGAGGTTTCAAGAATAAGAGAAAGCTCAGAAACAGATAAAGATGATTTTAGCAGGAGTGCTGTGTATGGTCACTTAACATAAGACGACTGGGATCCAAAATATGAAATGTGACCAGAGGATTTGAGAAAAGAAGGTAGACATGAACAAGGATTTATAAAGAACCAATGTTAACAAGAGCAGTTAATATTTACTGAATATTTACTGCATGGCAGGCTCAATGTATAACTGCTTTCTATGTATTCATATTTAGTGTTCATAGTATCCTATGAGACAGGCCTTATTATAACCATTTGACTTATGGGAAAAGTAAGGCACAGAGAACTTAAGTAAGTTTCCTGAGATTAAATGTCAGGTTGAGGCATGAGGTTACATTCTGGTTGAGGCAATTTAACATATGCCTCCTGAGAACACAGCAACCATGGATGATTTTTAACAATACAGCAGAATTTATACAAACAAATGAGGACTGTCTTGTTCAAAGTAGTCACCTTAGGGAGCCATACACTTATTACACTGCTGCAAACATTTCAAAACTCTATTTTTAGTGACTGTGTTCTAAACCTGAAACACACTTATCCTATTCACTAGTGGAAACCTTCTAACCTTGAGGTGAAGTTTAAATTTTGTAAATACCTAAAAATAAATAAATAAATTGGAATAAAGTCTGTCAAATGAAGTTAGCTATCAAGCTACATAATTTCATTGGGGATCAAGAACATGATGTGACATGAAGAAGTCAGATGGAATTTTTCTCTGAAAGGACTCCCCCCAAATTCTGGAGCAGTGGCAGCATCTTTAAAATCAGCAATAATTTCCCTAGAAGAAAACCTAACTCTATAAATTCTGGTTCTAGTATGTGCGATATTAAAATGCAAATCTTTATATTAAAATTAAGAGGTTATACATTTTACATCACACATTTCATGTAAGACCATTAGAGAATAATATTCCTACATGTGGATATCCATGCACAGATACATTATAAATACTATGGGTATTCAAATTATGTGGAGATCAGTATGGACTAGACTAGCTGACAAGGGCTTTATTGGAGAGATGTAGGGATGACCTGGGCTTGAAGAACGAGGGAAATTACGGTAAGTAAGGGAAAAGATCTTCCATGTAGTGTAGAAGAATCTGACTTGATGAGTTAATAAAAGTGGACTTGAAAAAGATTCTAATCCATGAAATAGAAGCCCACCTGAAACTCATTTTTAAACCAAACATCAGCAAAAGCAGATGTTAATATTAGAGAACAATGAGTGACAAACATAGACAATACGGTAGACCCAGATTACAGGGGGAGGAGGGCTGCCAATGAATGGTAGCTGGGGAGTTTGAGCATGATCTAAAGTTAGCCTAGGGACTTCCCTGGTGGCGCAGTGATTAAGAATCCGCCTCCCAATGCAGGGGACACAGGTTCATTCTCTGGTCCGAGAAGATCCCACATGCTGCGGAGCAACTAAGCCCGTGCGCCACAACTACTGAAGCCCGAGCGCCGCAAGAAGAAGCCCGTGCACCGCAACCAAGAGTAGCCCCCGCTCGCTGCAACTAGAGAAAGCTGGTGCACAGCAACGAAGACCCAATGCAGCCAAAAAAAAAAAAAAAAAAGTAGAAAAAAGCACAAAGTTAGCCTATTATCCCTCCACCTGTGATTTTGTAAGTCTCAAGGATCTGTCAAGGCCCACTAATAAATGTCTTGCTCTACAAAGGCAATTTAAGAAAAGAAAAGTAACATGGATACTTCAAATTCTCTCTCCCTTGAGTAAAGGCCCTCCCACTGACCTTGCTTTAAAGACAGGGCGAGCTGGCAAGATCGAAAAGGGGCCATCAGCAGCGTGTAGATAAGCTTTTATAAATGCCTTATTGGCTTTCAAAAGGATGAACAAGTTTTCAGGTAGAATTCAGTACATGCAGAGAATTCTTTTAACCAAGTATGAGTTTCCTTGGTTACTGGATAATCATTTTCTATATAAAATATGGCCCTAAAAAAATCCTTGCTATTTTCTTAATTAAAGTAAATACTTGTTTACACTACTCTACTGAAAATCTTTAAAATGCAAGACAATAATGAATCCCATTTCACAGTGCATTGTAAATCATATTAGTAACTTCTGGTGTTCTCCAGGTTCAATAGGTGATAGCTTATTATTCATGTTCAGCATAAACTAAGTCATTAAAATTACAAATTTACAAGTAAGCTACAAAAATTATGCTTATCTTCAAGATTATGATTTTAATAACTGAAAATACTATCTGACCTAGAGGAAGGAAAATGTTGAAACTTGAAAGTTCATCTGAAATTCATGGTTGAGAATAACAGAAGTCTCTGAACACTGGGGCCATCTTTTTATTTATGTCAGAATAGAAAAATATAGAATACATGAACAAAGAAAATTACATTGTTTTGTGGAATTTATAGTTCCAGAATTCCTTTAAAACCATCATACTTCCAAAATGCATACGTTACAAATATGAGAGGAGCAAGTTAATGTACATCGAGTTAGAGTCTGGCATGAACAGATGTTTGCCTTAATATCAAAATAGTAAGTTTGTTTTTTTCACTAAGTGATAAACTGTATGGAAAATTCTGAACTCTGTTTGAGTCTGCTTTTTCATATAAAATGAGAAATGACCATGTACATGTTGTATTTGTTGCAGCCAGATGGTTTCTTGCTGGCCCACAAGCCCAGCCATCTAAGAAGTATATTCTGAAATAAAGTGTTTCCCAAACTCACCTTGAGCTGCTGACTCTATGAGGGTGAGGATTCTGTTTCTCGTTTTTGAGACTTCCAACGGCTTCTAATCGCAACCAGAGACTGACTCCACTGGAATTCAATTTACTGTACTTGAATGAGCTCAATTTTTTTTCCCCCACCTGTTTCAATTCAAATTAGTGTCTTGATTAAACTCCAGAGAGGACTTTGCTTACAAGCCTGCCAAGGGCTTGCCCGCTGTCCTAAGAGTGTATTCCAGTCATCCCATATGTACATGTGCGACCTTGTTTTTATTTATTTTTGTCTAATTTCAATTCTTTTCAAATTCTGCTGTATATTTGAAAGGATCCTCGTACACATAAATTTATGAGATGAGGGAGGCAAATCCAAGCATCAGAAACAGTGAATAATGTGGATTAACTGAAACACCCCTCCAGCCTCCCTTGCAAAGTATAAGGAAGCAGGGCCCACCATAGTTAGCTACCTTTTATCATCTCCTTTGGTCCCACAATATCCTTTCCATACGAGATAGGACACACTTGGCTGACTGTGTCAGGTGAGATTTATTGACTGAAATGATAGTCTTAGAACTATTTGTTAGACTTCAGTTTCCTTGTCTGTAAAATGAGGTAGTTGGGACTAAATGATGTGCAAATTCTTTCCCCTGCTTTAACCATCTACAATTCAACTCACTTTAAATGTGCTCTATCATTTGATTTAATAATCTACACACATTTAGAAAATTATCTTCAACAAACATATGATAGGCACTGGGGAGACAAAGAGGTCTAAGATTCTACAGGTGGCTAGAAACCCAGTTAGAGAAATAAGATTATATCCATACAAGGATACAAAACAGTGCAGGGGGGCTTCCCTGGTGGCACAGTGGTTGAGAGTCCGCCTGCCGATGTAGGGGACACGGGTTCGTGCCCCGGTCCGGGAAGATCCCACATGCTGCGGAGCGGCTGGGCCCGTGAGCCATGGCCGCTGAGCCTGCGCGTCCGGAGCCTGTGCTCCGCAACGGGAGAGGCCACAGCAGTGAGAGGCCCGTGTACCGCAAAAAAAAAAACAAAAAAAAAAACAGTGCAGGGTAGGAAAAGGCTACTATGTACCAAAATGAGAAGCACAGTGCATAGAGTGGAGTCCCTTAACTCCCACTCCCACCAATCCACACTGGACTAAGAACTAAGCAAAAAAATAAACTTTCATTGTGTTTAACCACTGTGATTTGAGGCTGGTTTGTTACAGCAGTATTGCTTACCCTAACTTCGTATATACTTCTACATATACCTTTACCTCTATTTGTCTAAAGAGGTTACACACACACAGGCACACGCACACACTTCAGGTCAAAGCATGAGGCCCTACTGCTCATCAGGAAGGTATCTATCAATACGACCCCCACCCCCCCGCCATGACTAAATTGATCGCACTGGGGAGTATAGGTATAGCTATTGAATTTTCATCCCTCCTAGACTATAAGCCCCAGGAAGGCAGGGGTCCTGTCTTTTATATTCATCACTGCCTTCTCAGTACCTAGTGCCAGGATCATAGTAGGTGTCCAGTAAATATTTGTTTAGTCAATGAAGGAGGCCTTAAATTACATGGTGCTTCTCACCTGGGCTTCCTGCACCATCCTTGCACCTATCACTTTATACTGTAATTGCTATATATTGTCTGTCTCCTTCTTTAGAGAGCAAGGTGCTCAATAAGTATTTGTTTAATCAAGGTCTGAACTCAGTGAATGTTTTCATACTGTAAGTGGAGAATGCCTTCTGGGGCCAACAAAAGAGTTCTTGCCTTGTGTACATAAAGGCCCTCAGTCAAACCTGCCCTCTAAGTCGCTTTCCCTTCCCCTGAGTGACTGAGGGTCCTTCCCTGCTTAAGACAAAGCTCAAAAGTGTCTTGGTACCCCCAAATCTCCTGAACCTTGTCCTTGTTCATTGCAAACTGGCCTGTAACCTGTCCTAGACTGAAAGCCTGGTTTTCTGCCAGAGTCCCCAATATCATTAAGAATGGTGGTGGCCAGGGGCTGGGGGTGGGGGGAATGAGGGAGATGTTGGTCAAAAGGTACAAACTTCCAGTTATAAGATGAATAAGTTCTGGGGACCCTGCAGCGTGGTGACAATAGTCAACAATACTGTGCACCTCAAATTTGTTGAGAGTAAATCTTGCGTTCTCACCACACAAAAAGGGTAACTATGTGAGGTGACAGATGTGCTAATTAGCTTGATTGTGATCAACATTTCTCAATGTATACATATATCCAATCACATGTTGTATGCCTTAAATATTATACAATTTTTGTTTGTCAATTATACCTCGATAAAGCTTAAAAATAGCCTCAACATTTATTGGTGTACATTTGACTCATAAAAGTAAGCCCTTTCCAGATGGGTTTCAGTTAAAATACTTCATATAGATTTAGATGAAAATAAAAGAAGAAAATGAACCACTTCCGTAAGACCTGCTCCTTCATCTTTTCCTCTTTACTAGACTCTGTTGTAGCAACTGCCAGAGAAAGACCCAGTAAATGGGTCCTTCCTCTACATACCCAAGTGAGTCTACTAATTAAAGGGCCCTCTGGTTTCTACAATTCACTTCTTCATAACTTGACTTAACTCTTGACTGTCCCAAGAGATTTGTTAAATGGAACTGGAAATTTTTCACAGTCCTAATGGCTCTAGAATTGAATAAATTAAAAGTAGGCAGGAAAGGAAACATTGTAAATGATATAAACCTATTGCAATACTGACTCATTGTACAAAGTGAGAACATGCCCTTGATTTGCCAGCAGGACAGCGCCAGTACATCTCATACTACAGCTGTCATGATTAGAAATGGCCATGGTGTCTATGAAGCCAAAAGCTTCTGCCATTTTTTGATGGGGCGACAGAAATAGGGAGAAGGTTCGAGGAAATTACCTGTAATGCTATGTCTGATCCTGTGTTTCCATGAACATTTGGGAAGAACGTTTGCCAAGCGTTAGCATAAAAAGTGAAATGCGATCAACAAAATGGCCTTCCTCATTAAGAAATGTAAGAACAGAGGGTTATATTGCTTTGCATTTAGAATACATATATAATGCCAAGTATGCAATTAGAGAAAAGTTCCCAAATTTCCATTTTCTCATCAATCCCCCCTGTATGGAAATAATTCTCCTCTTCTCTAATTCAACAAATTAATAGAGGAATGTAGAGCATTGTGAATTCCTCTGAAGAAGCTTGATTTAGGATTTTATTTTCAAGTTATAAGATGTTAGCCACCTCTACCATAGAGCCTCAAGGGACACAGTTTGGGCTGCTTTATAATTTTTGGAAGCCTCAGCCTGATGACTATGGTTTCCTTTTGCTTTTTACCAAAACTGAGAAGGACATTTCTACTTTAGTAACTAGTTCTAGTTAAATAGTAACTGAACCCGAACTCTGTGATCCAGTAAATTGAGTGCTTTTATATATGCTGCGGGCATGGAGATGGGATGCGACCCATCATCTATAGATAAGCAGACCCTGCTAGAGAATATCCTTGTCACAAAAAAACAATAAGCCGTCCACAACAACTCAGAAGATGTGTCTAAAAATACCTGCACAATGAAAGGTTCTCACTGCATGCCATAAGCATGCCTTGTGTGGATGGGACTATTGTGGCACGCAGCAAGGCTCTCAGGTCATTAAGATAGTAGACACATTCTCAGCTCCTACCTCAATCTACTCACCCTGTGTAAACAGTGCTCAAAAGATGGAGAAGCAGGTTAAGTCAAGCAATGATACAATCTCTGTTAACTTCTTCCTATTAGTATAGAGTTAAGAGAGAATTAACACAATGCTAACGATAGAGAGTTTTCATACTGTACTTCAGTCTATGTAGATCGACACAATAGGTTAGAGCAGTGATTTGTGATTTTAAAAACTGAGCATGCATCAAAATCATTTGGGGGGGCTTGTTACAACACAGATTTCTAGACTCCGCCCCCAGAGTTTCTAACTCAGTAAGTCTGGGATAGGACCTGTGGATTTGCATTTCGAGCAAGTTCCCAGATGATGTCAATGCTGCTGGTTCAAGGAACACACTTTGAGAATTACTGTGCTAGAGCACGGTCATAATCAGCCTAAGGTTTTAAGTTCAAATCTCCTTTCAATCAGTTGGTTTTACACAAAGAAAAATTCTGATGTGATCACCCTAACCAGATATGACAGTTCAACATTTGTCTGCCCTAGGTTACAGGGAGGACAAGATGGCAAAATAGGCACGCTTCTTTGTAATCTTATGTCCTGTTCTGT
This sequence comes from Aethalodelphis obliquidens, assembly GCF_003676395.1. NCBI lineage: Eukaryota > Metazoa > Chordata > Mammalia > Artiodactyla > Delphinidae > Aethalodelphis > Aethalodelphis obliquidens. Next base: position 4,293,532 of record NW_020838021.1, on the reverse strand, counting down.
ACAATCATGCAAACATGTCTAAATTGTAACTGCAGCTTTACATACAAAGAGCATACCACTTTTTTTAATTTTTAAAACTTTTAATTCAAAAAATTTTCAAACACAGATTAAAAATAGAATAGTATAATAGACACCCACATACCTAGATTGAATAATTATTAATATTTTGCTAAATTTGCTTTATTTTTCTTTTTTGCTGGAGTATTTTAAAGTAAATCCCAGAAATATCTCTCCCCAAAGTATTTCTGTATATAAAAAGAACATAACCTTTTATATTGTACTTTTACTTCCAAAATATTTAAATTTCTACTATTTTCTCAACATCTATTAAGAACGTAGGTCAAGAGATCTTCCTTTTTTTAAGACAAAGAAACTTAAGAAATGTTCAAAAGATTGGTCTGAGATACCAAGGCAAGTTTGTAACAGAACAGAAACGATGGATCCCTTTTCTGTCTCAGACATTGGGCTAGGCACTAGGAATAAGGTAATGACAACTTGCCTGCCTCTTAGCTCAATGCCCTTTCCAGGAAACTAAGTTGCTGTTCAAAATTCATTCCAAAAGAATATTGAAAGAAATTAGACTGAGTCAGCATTAGCCAAAGTGCGTTCCACGTAATACTCATTCATTAGGATGCTAACAGGTGTTACACACACCCACAAAAAGACTGCTATGGTCAAATAAGTTTGGGAAACCCTGGTTCGAATAAACAGGTTTCTTTGTTGCAGAACTTTATAGAGCCTCTAATTAACTAATATACATTGGGAATCTCCAAGATAATATTACAGTTTGTATGCAGTATTTCTCCATTGTATTAAAGGATGAATTTTTGATTGTTGTTGCTGTGTGTATTATTTTTGTTGTTTAAGGGGTATCTCCAGAAAACACTTTGATAAATGCTCCACTAAGAGAATCTAGGGTTTGCTTTACTTTACATGTGGAAGAAAACTTTCAAGGAAAAATGATGGAATATTCCAGTGAGAGAAACTAAGAACAGATTCCTGTCCACTTTCAAATATTAAAATGAGACTACCCATGTAGAAGTGAATTGCTTCCTTACAACTTAAAAATATTAAAGTAGATTTTCAAATTAAATATATTTATAACTGTACTTTAAAATAAAAGAATCATATAATTATAATAATTTCATCATACCATCATACCCAGAGCCAGTTTTTTAGGTTGTAATAATTTAATTAAAGTGTTCTTTTTGATATATATCTTGATAATCTCATTATAGTAAATTGGAAAGTGACTTAGATATTCACAGAATAGTATAATAATTATATTTGCAAAAAATACTCTAAATCAAGTGAGAATCATATTTAACCCGAATTATACTTTGTTATCCCTAAAATCAATTTAAATAAAGGCTAAAGGAAGGAAACGTGAAAACACTGATACGGCACAAGACCAAAGATGGGTGTGCAAGAGATCAAAACAATTCATGGATATTAGCTGAGGTCATTTGGTGTCTAGTTGATTGATTATCATGGTATTTTAGCTTTATCTAAAAATATACGAGATGGCTAGAGCAACAAGCTTGTCAAGCATCTGATTTACAGATGAAAATAAACAACCAGATATTTTCAAAGTATCTGAAAGTTGGGCATTGTATAGATTGACTACCTAGTTAACAGGCAACATTTCACTTTTTCTATGAATGGTTTTTTTTATCCGGAAGACAGAACACCAAAATATTCAATATCTACAATTCTGTCTAGTGCTGGCTGAGGACGAAGATTCAGAGAAGTCCCTTATGAAGTTACCTAATCTTCCTGCACCTCACTGTCCCTCATCTCCAAAGCAGCTGGTAACATGTTTAGATTTATATGATGATAAACAGAAAAGACAAAACTGGTTATCTCAAAAATCAAGATGTCTACGCAAATGGGGATAGGCAATCATAAATGTAGAGTAACTACAAAATGATTGCTTTAGGTTAGAATTTTAGACACTTTATCTAAATTTTATTGCTGTAGAAATTTTGTTTCGACAGTGAATTTTAAAGTGAGCCTGATAAATATCTTAGTATTTAATTTTAATAATAATCAGTGCTTAATACTTTAATCTACAATAACCTTAAAATACATAATTCATATTACAGTAACCACTAAAGATCCTGATTATTCATTTCTGCCTTTGGTTAACATGAAGAGCTAATATTGGATGTCAATTAGTAAAATGGTGTTTTCACACCTTTCCACCAAAAAATTTCACGGGGTAATTTGTGTTTTCCTTTATTTAGGAGGCTAGGATATGCCACAATGATAAACGATGGTCTGTGCTTGAGTGATATTATGTGATAAACTCAGAAATCAGTTTAAGTTTGGTATTTATTTTAGGTTGATTAAATCAAAGGGTAAAGATTTCTGAGTCACAGTGCTCTCCAACCTGAAAAGAATCAGTAAGTCCTAGTTAACTGACAGGCAACAGCCTAACCCGATTAAGCGTGTGAACCCTGGGCTGCTACAGCATTTCAGCAAGCTTAATCCACAAGTGGATGATACAATAGAAAACACTGCTATTACATATTTTTTGCATGATGCTAAACCTATCATTTGGGTGAAAATAAAACAAATATGTACAAGGAGAATTAATACATATCTCTAAGCTTCTTTCCTAGAGCTGTAATTGCCTAGATATTAATCTTCTCATAAAAACTTCCTCCTTTAAATCTAATAGTTCATATATCAATAGACACTTGAAGCACAGAAATGTGCAGTAATGTAATTTTTTAAATTAATTCAATAGAAATAAAAACAAGCTATGGTTTATAATAAAGATTATGATCTGATCCTCAATAGTTTAACCAGGTATCTCTCCACCCTGAGTTTTAGCTTTTTCATCTGCAAAATGGGAATAATATAATCATATCCCAGTGTTGAAAAGATAAATTGAGAAAAAATGCAAGGTATTATAATTTTACACTTGTTAACAATAAAAGGCTTTTCAGATTTGTATGTGGCCATTTTTAAAGGCAGCAGTCTTCTGCTTACCTATTTCTGGGCTTTCATATGGACCAGTGGTTTCCAAACTGAAGCTTTCTATCTCTACAACAGAATGGAAAACTGTAATTTTGTAATACACATTAAAATAACTATATAATTATTATTTAACCTTTGTTGAAGTTACTCTTTGAGAAACACTGATTTAGCAAAAAAGAAAGAAAAATTTAAATGGGTAGCTTGATTGAATACTTGACTTTTCACTGATTGGTTTTGGCATCTCTTAGACCACTGATTCTCAACTGGGGGCCTAATTCTCCAGGGTTGGATTTCAAAATCTCAAGAACAATGTTATATGGAGTGTAACTTGAAAAAGCATACTTACTATCATAATATAATTTTATATATGTAAAATGGAAAAGATTAAATATTTTCATAAAAGAATCTACAGAAAATAACACTCTCAAGGGAGTTCAGGGCCATAGGTTTTTATGTTTCTTAAAAGGAGATATGTGTTTGAAATAGTTCAAAGGTTTAGCCCCAGCTCCCAAAAGGCTCTGGGGAAAGGTTTCTGTTATGCCTGGATCACTAATCTGTTAACAGGTTCTGTAAATTGCTAGCATTAGCAACTGGCCCACAGTGATGCTCTGAAGATTCACTGACACACAGTAAAGAGAACAGCTAGCAAAGCAATCACCACCACTATTAAAATCAAGCAATGAAGAGCAGGCTGTCAAAAAGCAAATCAAGACAACCTTACATGGTAGATAATCTAGGATTGCCAGATTCAGCAACTAAGTCCCAGATGGGACATACTTACACTAAAAAGAAACATTAATTGTTTCTCTGAAGTTACAATTGACTGGGCATCTTGTATTTTATCTGGCAACACTTAGTGAAACCTTCCCTCTAGAGCATCAATAAGATAACACTTCCCAAGGGATTATGCAATATATCATAGAGCATACATGTAATATATCAGAGCAAGCAATTCAACTTCATCATTTATTCAGAAAATGTTCTTGCTCCCAGTGTTGCCCAATAGCTCTTTAATGAGAAAAAGCTGTGCTGTACATTAGTTTCAGCTGTCACTGCTGAGCTCCAACCTATAAAATAAAAACTGACCCCTTTATGGAGGAATCATTATTAACCTTAAAAGTTCCATATATATGCTTTGATATATTATCAATACTTTCTTTGTTTTGAGAGTGCAGCCTTATACTGGGACACAGTCTAAATAGCCAATCACCTACCCAACCCAAGTCAATGGAAATTAGGATTGAGGAAGCAAGGTAAATTACTTAAAAGAAACATGGTGCTGTAGAGGAAAGGGCAGTGAGTGGAAGGGGATTCAATTCTTTCCTCTTCTACCATTAACTTGTTGTGTGACCATGTAAAAGTCATTTCACCTCTTTGGGCCCCAGGTTCAAAAATAGTAAATAACAATAAGTTAGACAACTGACTTACTCATCAGTTGTTTACTGAGCACCTTTTATACACTAGACCCAGAGCTAATCAATCGAGACACACCTCTCAAGGGGCTCACAGTCCACTATGCTTCTGGTTCGAATATTCTACAATTTGGATTTTGAAATGACTTTTCAGGTCTTATCTATAGGGGAAAAAACATCTCTAAAACTCACAACGTTACTTATCCAAACTTCTCCAAATTCTCTGTAAAAGTCTGAGTAACTTAAAAATTAAAAGCAGACTATTTCAATGGTAAATTTCCTAACTCCTTCCTCAAAACTAATACTAAACCCACCTAAAATTAACTAAGTTACAAACCTTAGAGATGATGACACTACAGTCTTTGAAATTTGCATCCTTTCTTTAGAGTGTGTCACAACTGTAATGTTAAAGTGTAGATAACCTTTTGAATATTGTCTTATTAAGAATCACTTGAATTATAGGTCACATGTAAAGCAGTTTAAAGGCCTTATTGACAAGCACATCCCTGCAGACTAATATGAGTGGACAGATCTTAGCTTGTCAGTTCAGCTTGGATGAAAACATACAATTAACAGATTGAACAAGCAATATAGATGTTTCACATCAACCTTTGACAAATGAAAGGTAAGCAGAGCTGTATGACTCTCATAAATTGCTGATTTTGTTGTGCTGAAGCTTGTGTTATATTGAAAATGCTTTACATCTGTGAATGGAAAATGAAAATCCTGTCAACCATAGCCAAATGTGTTTTGCACATAAGACAATGTGCACTACTTCAGTATGGACATAAACTCAATGAATACCCCACAAACCCAGGCCGCTGCAGGTGGGCATTTTAGCATTAGTGCCAGGGAGGCTCAAAAATAAAAACAAAAAGCAAAACATAAAATAAACCAAACAAACCCCACTGAATTGCAAATTTACACTATGACTAATTCTATGCTCAAAGAACAATTCCCCTTTTAAAAATAAACCTATATGGGCAGAAGACCTAAATAGACATTTCTCCAAAGAAGATATACAGACTGCCAACAAACACATGAAAGAATGCTCAACATCATTAATCATTAGAGAAATGAGAATCAAAACTACAATGAGATATCATCTCACACCAGTCAGAATGGCCATCATCAAAAAATCCAGAAACAATAAATGCTGGAGAGGGTGTGGAGAAAAGGGAACACTCTTGCACTGCTGGTGGGAATGTGAATTGGTTCAGCCACTATGGAGAACAGTATGGAGGTGCCTTAAAAAGCTACAAATAGAACTACCATATGACCCAGCAATCCCACTACTGGGCATATACCCTGAGAAAACCAAAATTCAAAAAGAGTCACGTACCAAAATGTTCATTGCAGCTCTATTTACAATAGCCCGGAGATGGAAACAACCTAAGTGCCCATCATCAGATGAATGGATAAAGAAGATGTGGCACATATATACAATGGAATATTACTCAGCCATAAAAAGAAACGAAATTGAGCTATTTGTAAAGAGGTGGAGAGACCTAGAGTCTGTCATACAGAGTGAAGTAAGTCAGAAAGAGAAAGACAAATACCGTATGCTAACACATATATATGGAATTTAAGAAAAAAAAATGTCATGAAGAACCTAGGGGTAAGACAGGAATAAAGACGCAGACCTACTGGAGAACGGACTTGAGGATATGGGGAGGGGGAAGGGTGAGCTGTGACAGGGCGAGAGAGAGTCATGGACATATACACACTAACAAACGTAGTAAGGTAGATAGCTAGTGGGAAGCAGCCGCATGGCACAGGGATATTGGCTCGGTGCTTTGTGACAGCCTGGAGGGGTGGGATAGGGAGGGTGGGAGGGAGGGAGACGCAAGAGGGAAGACATATGGGAACATATGTGTATGTATAAGTGATTCACTTTGTTATAAAGCAGAAACTAACACACCATTGTAAAGCAATTATACCCCAATAAAGATGTTAAAAAAAATAAAATAAAATAAACCTATAACAATAGTGATATTTACACATGTTGAGTTACTTTGAAAAGAGGAAGCCCAAAAGACTAAACATGGGTAATCATGTGTGATACTATATAAAATCAATCATATCCTCTATTTTGATCACAAATCACTGTGAAGTTTCAGATGGAAAATTTTGTTCTGATTATTTTTCCTAAGTAGCACATATTAAACCATCTTATTTTATCAGACAGAAATATGTTGTCTGTTGTGGATATTAATTAGTATTCAGACATTTATAATTCCAGGTATAGCTTAAGATGGAATGGTATAATAAAATGAGCAATTTGGAAATTTGGAACAAAAAGTCTAAATTCAAGGCCCTATCTGCACAATTACTAAACTGTTCTCTGAGTGGATTTGGGTAAGCTACTTGAGCTCCCTGAATGCCAAGTCTTCTTTTCCATAAAACGGGGATATTATGAGGACCCACACCACATGAGGTTCAAATGGTATGATATATGTGAAAACATCCCTTAACTCTAAGAGTTATAAAATCTTAACCATAATCTAACAAAAATAATGATAGCAATAAAATCCATGTCATAATTGTCCCTCGAAGGTGTTTTTGAGAATTGATTGGAAAACACAGGTTGGGTTTCAATGTTGAACAAAATCAGTCTCTGGAATGAAATCTGCCTCCATACTGGGGTTAATTTCACATATTTCCATGTATCTTCTCTATAAACTCCCCATGAGTTTTCATCTTTCAGGTCTCAGCTCAAAAGCTACTCCTCAGGGAGGCCTTTGCTGACCATAGAGTAGTACCTCTTATCTCACTCTCTGTGGAATGACCTGTTTTTTTTAATTACATGAAACTCATTGCTTCCTGAAATAAGTTTTTTAAATACAGTTTTCATCTATCTCCCCCAACAAGAATGTGAGCTCCAAAGAGGCAGAGAACCTATTTGTCTTATCCACATGTTTACCTCTGTATTCCCAATAGTTCCGCAAGTACTTCGTATACAGAAAGATTTCATAAATATTTACTAAATAAACAAGTGAATAAATCTGCTAACTCCATGAAGCAATATAACTGAATTTTTTTTTTTTTTTTTTTGATCAAGAAAGGGTTTGGGCCTGTTGCTTCTGGGCTCAAATGTTTCCAAACTTGTTCCCTGGAGGGTTTTTCTAAATGGAAGGCCCAGGTTTATTTTTTTTTCCTAGTCAAATGCTTCAAAATTCAAGTTAATTCTCCAGGTGAGTAATTAGGATAAAACTTAAGTCTTCAGATGATTTCTAAAGAATTGATTATTTCTCCAGAGGCCATTGGGCTGCATTTAAATCACCATTTCACTTTGGACTCTGAATGATCCAATTTACAAATCCCCATGAATCAAATTAACTAGGTAACTGCCAAAATGTAATCCCATTTGGGGAGTGAAGTATCTGGTTTTAGTGTCTACATTAGTTAAACGAACTCCATTAGTTAAACTTCACTTCCATTTGTGCAGTTTTAAGATAGCCTATGTTGTAAGTTTGTAGTCCTAAAAATGGCTGTAGTCCTAAAATCTGCCAAATTTTCCTTGTATTATTCAAATTTTAATATTCCATTTTTTCTCCCTCTACCACTGAATTAATACGCTACACACTTACCCCATAGGAATATAAATATCTCACCAAGGCTTTATGTTGTGATTGTAAATAAATTGCCAAAATTTTCTATATGACTCATTAATAAAATAAAATGTAACTTTTACTTGAACTGGTTGATGTTATGTAAATTTTAAGGAAGTTAAGGTTTTGCCTTAGAAAACTGCTTTATGGTCTAGTAAAATTTATTGAGCTTTTGTTGGGCTGTCTATTAAAAATCCACCCCAGAGATTATACACATGAATTAAAGACAAATAATTATTTTGCCTGTGCTTCTTAATAGGTCTTTGGTGCAATTCCTATTATCATTTATCCTTTTTTTTTTTCCCAGTGAAGACTTTCACATTTCCATTTCAGTTCCTATTCTTTAAACATCTGGCTGCAGCTATACCTGTAGTTTTGTATGAATGTGGACAATTATGGTAGGAATTATTGTTCTGTTCTTGGGCATTAGCACCTGTTACCATTAAAAAGGCCTGCAAGCAAATAGCTCAAAAATAATAGCAACAGATTTAGAAATGAAAGTCATAACGATTTGTGTTTATACTGCACTGTTTTTCCCCTAGTTGGTTTCTTTATGAGAACCATTTCATCAATCCTCTAAGTCAGGGGTTGGTAAACTTTTTTCTTTCTGTAAAGAACCAGATACTAAATTTTTTAGGCTTTGCAGTTCATATAGAATCTGTCATACACAGCTCTTCCTTTGTAGTGTGAAAGCAGTAAGTATGTAAGTAAATGAACATGGCTGTGTTTCAGTAAAGCTTTGTTTATGGGCACAGAAACTGGAATTTCATATAATTTTTACATATCACAAAACATTATCCTCCTTTTGATTTTTTTGTTTCGACCATTCAAAAATGCTTCTTAGCTCACAAACCACAAAAAAAAAAAAAAAAAACAGGAGGCAGGCTCCATCTGGTTGAGGGTTGTAGTTGGCTCACCCCTGCTCTAAGTTGTTCCGTGACACTTGTACATAGCAGAAATTATTATCCTTTTCTCCTCTGATGATGATACAACACTAAAAACTTAAGGAAGTTATAGCAAGTACTAGCACAATATATGGTCATTCATTCATTCAGCAAATTATTTGTTGAGTGTTTCTTTGGCTAGAAATGAATGTGTTAGCAACATCAAGCCCCTCCACCCCAATATTCAAATAATTGATATGTGCCTCACCCCTGTAGGGCAAATACGTAGTTTTTCCACAAGGAAAAAGACCTCACTTTAGAGCTTAGTGACTCCATACTCGGTGGCTGAAAGACCCAAAGAAACTAAAATGGTAGAAAAAAATAAAACCAGAACCTTACAGGTTTCAGTCTTCTTAGTATTGACCACATCTAGTGTCCCTCTGCAAAGAGGAAGCCAAAGAACTAGCAGAAGTGGTGCTCAGGGTTCCGTAAAAATAGGCTGAATACAAGATGAAAGCTTTCAGGTCAAAATGTATAAAATACATGATCTTGTTTTAGGTTAACTCCTCAGAGATTCGGGTGGCATTATAATATGGGGGCCAAGTAGCAAAATTATTACAGTAAACAGAGTTTGATGCTTGGTCTTAGCAACTTCAGTATAGCCCAGTGCTCTAAAACCTCCAGTCTCAAACATGATATATAATGAACCTTTTAAAGAGCACTTCTATGACTACTACAAAATTACTTTAAAATGTTTCTGTTTAGCATCCCAAGCATCAAAGGGCTTAATTAATTTAGAGTAAGGCACTTTCTACTAAAACGGACCATTTATCCCTCCGAGGTATGAGTTAAAGTACAATTGATTTTATATTTGAGAAACTTAGGTCTGCATTAAATGTGCATATATTCTCTGTGGATCCCCAAGAAATACAACTTAATTCTGTAAGACTTTTTCATTTCTCTTTCTCGTGTTATCTTTTTAAATGTAGATTTATTACACATCACATATTCTGCATATTGAATGTACAAAAATAATATGCAGGATTAAAGGAATAAGTGGTCCACTAAGCTTTGGGCCACATGAGTTCTGAAAGCCACAAGTATCAGGTTGTAAATCCACCATTTGGCTAAGTTTTAGGCATGGACATGTGACAATATATTTCGAAGACTGACCAGAGTCTTACAGCTCTTCATCAACTGGGCAGGTTAAGATTCTGGAAAGGAATAATGCTCCGGAAGAGTAACATTGGATGATGACAGATGATAACATGCATACACTTTTACTGAGTAGATTGTGCCTCATGAATAAAGACAAAAAAAACTAAAAAAAATTCACTGGATGGGTCAGTGGTATAAATAATGCGCCCAGATGATTCAGTATAAAGCATGCAGCCACTGTTCTCAGTCATGGATGCTGGTAGAGGAGATGCATTCTACAATGCCTCCTTTAACCCAAAACCTATACTCTTACTACCCATTAAAATATGCTAGTTAGCTTTATTATTCTCATCTAATTACTATCAATATGCTTTACCTAACGCAAAAGGGATCTTTACATTTTTAGCTGTTTTTGCAGTGAAGTGATTAGCTTTCACTAAATCTCCTGATAAGCCTCGAGAATGCAGAGTCCTGCCAATTCCCAATCAATTCTGTTTGGCCTTATGATTCACTGTTACTTGAGTGAGCTGGTTATCAACAGGCAGCATGACCTTCAGTTTTATACTGAAAAGTTGAAAGTTTTTAAAAAATTATGTTGAGAATATTCGACACAAAAGTATTATTTTATTTGGGAATAACACTTCTGAAGGCTCCAAAAAACAGGGTAATGTTCCTATAAGTATTGAGCTGCCTGACCATAAAGCAAAGAGGAATTTTCAACATTGCATGAAGAGGGGTGTTTAGTCAAAATACAAGATTAATTTAGGCTATAAGTATATATACTGTTGCTTGCGGGGCAGGGAAGTGGAAGTGAAGATGTTATACCAGTTCTTTATCTTTACAAAGGAATAAAATGCCTTAACAATATGAAAGCTACTGGAAGTCAAAATGACTCATCCCTCTATTCGCAATACACAGAAATGATAGATAATTCATACAAAGGGAAAAGCAAAACAGAAAAAAAACATAGCTGGATTCAAAGACAAGATTAGCATCTCCTTGGACTAGGAACAGAAGAGAAACTGCAAAGTGGTGTGAAGCAAATGATGTGCTGGGTTCTGAGTCCAAAAGCATGTGGTGCTAACCAAGACTTCAGTTCCAGAGGACTGTCAGCAATAAAAGTGCTCTGAGGCAGGCTAGGTGAATAGTAAAACGTCCTGATGGCAGGCCACCTGAACAGGGTCACAGATTTATAAGAAACTGCTGACCTAGGGAGAAAAGATAACAAGGCACAGACACCAGCACTGAGCTAAGTACCCACTGGCTCAGGGACAGGATTAGTGAGAGCCCTTGAACACAGTGATGAGCACTAAGAAATCAATGTTAACAGGACAATCCTTAACCCCTAGATGTATGGAAACTTTAACTGCACTGCTAAATATCTAATGAGTTAAATATGAAATCATAATGGAAATTAAAAAACACATTTAGAACTTAGAGACAGCAAGGGTCCACGTATCAACAACTATGGGACACACCTAAAGTTATGCAATGAAGGAAAGAGATAGCATTAAATGCCTTTATTAACTAAAAAGAAAAATGGAAAAATAAGTTAATATTTATTTCAAAAAGTTAGAAAAATAACCTCAGACTAAACTTACAGAAAGTAAAAGGAAGGGAATATGCACAGAAATTATTGCAATAGAAAAAAGGAAGCAGAGAAAGGAACAGTAAAGCTAAAAGCTGGCTCATTTTAAAAAATATACATAAAATGAACAATCCTTTGGCAAAACTGATAAATAAAAAATGAGAAAAGGCAAAGTAAGACCAAACAGAAAAAATACTAGTATAATAAAAACTACAAAAACCATAAAAGATAACAATACACATCTTTATGCAAATATTTTTGAAAAACTATATAAAAGGAATATTTTTTAGGAAAATGTAAATTACCAAAGCACTTTAAGGAAGAAATTAAAATTGAACAATAACCATTATACAAATGCAATGTGTAATCAAAAATCTCCCACTCTAAGATACAACAGGCTCACACAATTTTAAATGCAAAATTTATGACTTTCAAGGAATAGATAACTTCTGTCTATATAAACAGTTGCAGAGACTAAAAAAAGAGCGAAAGCTATCCAACTCATTCACTGAGGCTCGTACAACCATGATAGAAAAACCTGACAAGGGCAATTTAAGAAAGGAGAATTAGGCTTCCGGGAAGATGGCGGAAGAGTAAGACGCGGAGATCACCTGGCAGAAGACCTCAGACCTCCCAAAAGGCAAGAAACCCCCCACGTACCAGGGTAAGGCAAAAGGAAAAAGAATAAACAGAGACAAAAGAACAGGGATGGGACCTGCACCAGTGGGAGGGAGCTGTGAAAAAGGAAAGGTTTCCAAACACTAGGAAGCCCCTTATCAGGCGGAGACTGGGGGTGGTGGAGGGGGAAAGCTTCGGGGCGGCGGAGGAGAGCGCAGCCACAGGGGTGCGGAGGGCAAAGCGGAGAGATTCCCGCACAGAGGATCAGGGCCGACCGGCACTCACCTACTCGAGAGGCTTGTCTGCTCACTCGCCGGGGCGGGCGGGGCTGGGAGTTGAGGCTCAGGCTTCGGTCGCAGCGATGGGAGAGGACTGGGGTTGGCGGCGTGAGCACAGCCTGCAGGGGTTAGTGCACCACGGCTAGCCGGGAGGGAGTCCCGGGAAAAGTCTGGAGCTGCCGAAGAGGCAAGAGACTTTTTCTTCCCTTTTTCTTTCCTGGTGCGCGGGGGGAAGGGATTAAGAGCGCTGCTTAAATGAGCTGCAGAGACAGGCGCGAGCCGCGGCTAAAAACGCGGACCCCAGAGACAGGCAGAAGACGCTAAGGCTGTTGCTGCCGCCACCAAGAAGCCTGTGTGCGAGCACAGGTCACTATCCACAACCCCCTTCCGGGGAGCCTGTGCAGCCCGCCACTGCGAGGGCCCCGGGATCCAGCGACAACTCGCCCGGGAAAAGGCACGGCGCGCCTCACGCTGGTGCAACGTCACGCGGCGCGCCTCAGGCTGGTGCAACGTCATGGCGGCCTCTGCGCCGCAGACCCGCCCCGCACGTCGTGCCCCTCCCTCCCCCCGTTCTGAGTGAGCCAGAGCCCCCGAATCAGCGGCTCCTTTAACTCCGTGCTGTCTGAGCGAAGAACAGACGCCCTCCAGCGACCTACACGCAGAGGAGGGGCCAAATCCAACGCTGAGCCCCTGGGAGCTGTGAGAACAAAGAAGAGAAAGGGAGATCTCTCCCAGCAGCCTCAGAAACAGCGGATTAAAGCTCCACAATCAACTGGATGTACCCTGCATCTGTGGAATACCTGAATAGGCAACGAATCATACCAAATTGAGGAGGTGGACGTTGAGAGCAAGATTTATTATTATTTCCACTTTTCCTCTTTTTGTGAGTGTGTATGTGTATGCTTCTGTGTGAGATTTTGTCTGTACAGCTTTGCTTCCACCATTTGTCCTAGGGTTCTATCCGTCCGTTTTTTTGTTTGTTTTTTCTTAATTTTTTTATTTTAATAGCTTTATTATATTTTATCTTATGTTATTTAATTTTACTTTATCTTCTTTCTTTCTTTCTTTTCTTCCTTCCTTCCTCCCTCCCTTCTTTCTTTGTTTCTTTCTTTCGCTCTTCCTTCCTTCCTTCCTTTCTTTCTTCTACTAATTCTTTCTTTCTACTTTTTCTCCCATTTATTCTGAGCCGTGTGGATGAAAGGGTGTTCCTGCTGCAATCGGGAGTCAGTGCTGTGCCTCTGAGGTGGGAGAGCCAACTTCAGGACACTGGTCCACAAGAGACCTCCCAGCTCCACATAATATCAAACGGTGAAAATCTCCCAGAGATCGCCATCTCAACACCAGCACCCAGCTTCACTCAATGACCAGCAAGCTACAGTGCTGGACATCCTATGCCAAACAACTAGCAAGACAGGAACACAACCCCACCCACTAGCAGAGAGGCTGCCTAAAATCATAATAAGTCCACAGACACCCCAAAACACACCACCAGACGTGGACCTGCCCACCAGAAAGACAAGATCCAGCCTCATCCACAAGAACACAAGCACTAGTCCCCTCCACCAGGAAGCCTACACAACCCACTGAACCAACCTTAGCCACTGGGGACAGACACCAAACACAACGGGAACTACGAACCTGCAGCCTGCAAAAAGGAGACCCCAAACACAGTAAGATAAGCAAAATGAGAAGACAGAAAAACACACAGCAGATGAAGGAGCAAGATAAAAACCCACCAGACATAACGAATGAAGAGGAAATAGGCAGTCTACCTGAATAAGAATTCAGAATAATGATAGTAAACATGATCCAAAATCTTCGAAATAGAATGGACAAAATGGAAGAAACATTTGACAAGGACCTAGAAGAACTAAAGATGAAACAAACAACGAGGAACAACACAATAAATGAAATGAAAAATACTCTAGATGGGATCAATAGCAGAATAACTGAGGCAGAAGAACGGATAAGTGACCTGGAAGATAAAATAGTGGAAATAACTACTGCAGAGCAGAATAAAGAAAAAAGAATGAAAAGAAGTGAGGACAGTCTCAGAGACCTCTGGGACAACATTAAATGCACCAACATTCGAATTATAGGGGTTCCAGAAGAAGAAGAGAAAAAGAAAATATTTGAAGAGATTATAGTTGAAAACTTCCCTAATATGGGAAAGGAAATAGTTAACCAAGTCCAGGAAGCACAGAGAGTCCCATACAGAATAAATCCAAGGAGAAATACTCCAAGACACATATTAATCAAACTGTCAAAAATTAAATACAAAGAAAACATATTAAAAGCAGCAAGGGAAAAACACAAATAACACACAAGGGAATCCCCATAAGGTTAACAGCTGATCTTTCAGCAGAAACTCTGCAAGCAAGAAGGGACTGGCAGGACATATTAAAAATGATGAAGCAGAAAAACCTGCAACCAAGATTACTCTACCCAGCAAGGATCTCATTCAGATTTGATGGAGAAATTAAAACCTTTACAGACAAGCAAAAGCTGAGAGAGTTCAGCACCACCAAACCAGCTTTACAACAACTGCTAAAGGAACTTCTCTAGGCAAGAAACACAAGATAAGGAAAAGACCTACAACAACGAACCCAAAACAAGTAAGAAAATGGGAATAGGAACATACATATCGATAATTACCTTAAATGTAAATGGACTAAATGCTCCCACCAAAAGACACAGATTGGCTGAATGGATACAAAAACAAGACCCATATATTTGCTGTCTACAAGAGACCCACTTGAGACCTAGAGACACATACAGACTGAAAGTAAGGGGATGGGAAAAGATATTTCATGCAAATGGAAACCAAAAGAAAGCTGGAGTGGCAATTCTCGTATCAGACAAAATAGACTTTAAAATAAAGACTATCAGAACAGACAAAGAAGGACAGACTCATCAAGAAAAAAAGGGAGAAGACTCAAATCAATAGAATTAGAAACAAAAATGGAGAAGTAAGAACTGACACTGCAGAAATACAAAAGATCATGAGAGATTACTACAAGCAACTCTATGCCAATAAAATGGACAACCTGGAAGAAATGGACAAATGCTTAGAAATGCACAACCTACCAAGACTGAATCAGGAACAAATAGAAAATATGAACAGACCAATCACAAGCACTGAAATTGAAACTGGGATTAAAAATCTTCCAACAAACAAAAGCCCAGGACCAGATGCCTTCACAGGAGAATTCTATCAAACATTTAGCGAAGAGCTAACACCTCTCCTTCTCAAACTCTTCCAAAATATAGCAGAGGGAGGAACACTCCCAAACTCATTCTACGAGGCCAACATCACCTTGATACCAAAACCACACAAGGATGTCACAAAGAAAGCAAACTACAGGCCAATATCACTGACGAACATAGATGCAAAAATCCTCAACAAAATACTAGCAAACAGAATCCAACAGCACATTAAAACGGTCATACAACATGATCAAGTGAGGTTTCTTACAGGAATGCAAGGATTCTTCAATATATGCAAATCAATGTGATAAATCATATTAACAAATTGAACGAGAAAAACCATATGATCATCTCAATAGATGCAGAGAAAGCTTTTGACAAAATTCAACACCCATTTATGATAAAAACCCTGCAGAAAGTAGGCATACAGGGAACTTTCCTCAACATAATAAAGGCCATATATGACAAACACACAGCCAACATCGTCCTCAATGGTGAAAAACTGAAAGCATTTCCCCTAAGATCAGGAAAAAGACAAGGTTGCCCACTCTCACCACTCTTATTCAACATAGTTTTGGAAGTTTTAGCCACAGAAATCAGAGAAGAAACAGAAATAAAAGAAATTCAAATCCGGAAAGAAGAAATAAAGTTGTCACTGTTTGCAAATGACATGATACTATACATAGAGAATCCCAAACATGCTACCAGAAAACTACTAGAGCTAATCAATGAAGTTGGTAAAGTAGCAGGATACAAAATTAATGCACAGAAATCTCTGGCATTCCTATATACTAATGATGAAAAATCTGAAAGTGAAATTAAGAAAACACTCCCATTTACCACTGCAACAAAAAGAATAAAATATCTAGGAATAAACCTACCTAAGAAGACAAAAGACCTGTATGCAGAAAATCATAAGACACTGATGAAAGAAATTAAAGATGATAAAAATAGATGGAGAGATATACCATGTTCTTGGATTGGAAGAATCAACACTGTGAAAATGACTATACTACCCAAAGCAGTCTACAGATTCAATGCAATCCCTATCAAACTACCACTGGCATTTTTCACAGAACTAGAACAAAAAATTTCACAATTTGTATGGAAACACAAAAGACCCCGAATAGCCAAAGCAATCTTGAGAATGAAAAATGGAGCTGGAGAAATCAGGCTCCCTGACTTCAGACTATACTACAAAGCTACAGAAATCATGACAGTATGGTACTGGCACAAAAACAGAAATATAGGTCAATGGAACAGGATAGAAAGCCCAGAGATAAACCCACGCACATATGGTCACCTTATCTTTGATAAAGGAGGCAGGAATGTACAGT
This sequence comes from Aethalodelphis obliquidens, assembly GCF_003676395.1. NCBI lineage: Eukaryota > Metazoa > Chordata > Mammalia > Artiodactyla > Delphinidae > Aethalodelphis > Aethalodelphis obliquidens. The sequence goes on along the minus strand of NW_020838021.1, from coordinate 4,276,454 downwards.
GGAGAAAGGACAGCCTCTTCAATAAGTGGTGCTGGGAAAACTGGACAGGTACATGTAAAAGTATGAGATTAGATCACTCCCTAACACCATACACAAAAATAAGCTCAAAATGGATTAAAGACCTAAATGTAAGGCCAGAAACTATCAGACTCTTAGAGGAAAACATAGGCAGAACACTCTATGACATAAGTCACAGCAAGATCCTTTCTCACCCACCTCCCAGAGAAATGGAAATAAAAACTAAAATAAACAAATGGGACCTAATGAAACTTCAAAGGTTTGCACAGCAAAGGAAACCATAAACAAGACCAAAAGACAACCCTCAGAATGGGAGAAAATATTTGCAAATGAAGCAACTGACAAAGGATTAATCTCCAAAATTTATAAGCAGCTCATGCAGCTCAATAACAAAAAAACAAACAACCCAATCCAAAAATGGGCAGAAGACCTAAATAGATATTTCTCCAAAGAAGATATACAGACTGCCAACAAACACATGAAAGAATGCTCAACTTCATTAATCATTAGAGAAATGCAAATCAAAACTACAATGAGGTATCACCTCACCCCAGTCAGAATGGCCATCATCAAAAAATCTAGAAACAATAAATGCTGGAGAGGGTGTGGAGAAAAGGCAACCCTCTTGCAGTGTTGGTGGGAATGTAAATTGATACAGCCACTGTGGGGAATGGTATGGAGTTTCCTTAAAAAAATACAAATAGAACTACCATATGACCCAGCAATCCCACTACTGGGCATATACCCTGAAAAACCATAACTCAAAAAGTGTCATGTACCAAAATGTTCACTGCAGCTCTATTTACAATAGCCCGGAGATGGAAACAACCTAAGTGTCCATCATCGGATGAATGGATAAAGAAGATGTGGCACATATATACAATGGAATATTACTCAGCCATAAAAAGAAACGAAATTGAGCTATTTGTAAAGAGGTGGAGAGACCTAGAGTCTGTCCTACAGAGTGAAGTAAGTTAGAAAGAGAAAGACAAATACCGTATGCTAACACATATATATGGAATTTAAGGAAAAAAAATGTCATGAAGAACCTAGGGGTAAGACAGGAATAAAGACATAGACCTACTAGAGAATGGACTTGAGGATATGGGGAGGGGGAAGGGTAAGCTGTGACAAAGCGAGAGAGAGGCATGGATATGTATACACTACCAAACGTAAAGTAGATAGCTAGTGGGAAGCAGCCGAATAGCACAGGGAGATCAGCTCGGTGCTTTGTGACCGCATGGAGGCGTGGGATAGGGAGGGTGGGAGGGAGGGAGACGCAAGAGCGAAGAGATATGGGAACATACATGTATATGTATATGTATAATTGATTCACTTTGTTATAAAGCAGAAACTAACAGCATTGTAAAGCAATTATACTCTTATAAAGATGTAAAAAAAAATAAAAAGAATTACAGACTAATCTTAACTCATGCAAAAATCCTTTAAAAAAAAATAAAAGAACAAACCAATCCAGGAGTGTAAGAAAAGATAATGTATCATAGCCAAGCTGAGTTTATCCAAGAAATGAAAGGCTGGTTCCACATTAGCAAAATTAATCAGTGTAATTAACCAAATTAACAAATATGGAAACAAAAATGCATGTTATTGGAATAGATACAGAAATAGCATTTAACAAAATCAGCATCTATTTATGTTTAAAAATCTATTTTTATATAACAAATTAGGAATACAGCAGTAGTCCTTTGACTTCGTAAAGGGTATCTATTAAAAACCTGCAGTAAACAGAATAATCAATGGTATAATTTTGGAAGTGTTTCCATTAAAGTCAGGACAAAGACACCCACTCTCACTACTTGTATTTAACATTTTAATGGAGGTCCTGGACAATGCAGTAAAATAAGGAAAATAAATCAGGTATAAAAATGGAAAGGATGAGACAAAATTGTTATTATTTGCAAATGATATAACTGTCTACATAAAAAAAAAAAATCCAAGAGTCAGTAGAAACTATTAGAACTAACAAGAAAGTTTAGTAAGGTTTCTGGAAACAAAATCAATATACTAAAATCAATAGCAAACCCCTATACAAGTAATAACCAATTAGATAATTCAATAGAAAAAAAAGTAAGATCCTATTTATAGTATTAACAAAAGCTGAAAAGAACCTAAGAATAAATCCAGCAGAAGCTCTGCAAAACCTTTATGGAGTAAGCTGTAAAAGTTACTGAAGGACATAAAAGATTATGATGAATGGACGACTTAAAATATGTTCATGAATTGGAAGACTCAATATCAGAAAGATATGAACTGTACTCAAATTAATGTATAAACCTGTTGCAATGCCAATCAATCAAAGACACAAGAAACAAACTGAAAACACAAATCACAAACTTGGAGACAAAAACTGCAAAGATCCTAACTACAATGATTAGTGTCCAGGATTTATTTCTTTAAAAACTACAAGAAAAAAAAAAAAGTAGAAAAATAAACAAATGATACCAACAGGCAATTCTCAGACAAAGAAACCTGGAAAAGCCCTTTACTTCACAAGCAATCAATGACATATAAATTAAATCAGTGAGGAACAATAACATGCATGCAGACTGGCAAAAATTTAACAAAAATAAATGTTGATAAGAATATAGAGAATTAGGAATTTCAGGTAGTGATGGTGGAAGTCTCACCTCGTGCACTTTGGAGAGCAATTTGGCAGTATCTAGTAAAGTCGAAGATACCCATGCTCTTTGACTCAGAAATTCCACTTCTAGGTATATACTCTAAAAGACTCTCTCACACATACACACAAAAAACACTCATGAGAATTTCTACTGCAGCTGTTTGTAAAATTAAATTTGAGGAACAGTCTAAATGTCTATTAGTAGGGGAGGATTAGTATATTAATTTAATAGACCATTTATATAAGTTAACAGATTGAAACAGAGCCTCACATACCAGTATAGTTAAATCACAGAAACAATGTTAAGAGACAAAAGACCATTGACGAAGCATATGTATTTAATGAAAACTTATGTGTTTGCTGAAAAAAAAGTATACATGAGAATGATAAATATCAAATTCAGGATACTGGTTACATCTGAGAATTGTATTTGAGAGCGAGGAAAACGAGGTGGGGGGATACATAAAAAGTTTCAATTTTGTCTGTAATGTTTTATTTCCTGAACATAAATCTAAAGAAAATATGGTGACATGTTTAGATCTGAGCTGAGAAAAGAGCGATGGGTATACGCATATTTGCTATGTGAAATTCATGTATATTTGACATATTTCATCATTAATAAAAATATTTAGAGGAAAATAAAAACCATTTCACCCAATGTTCCTAAAAATTTCTCCCAAGTTTAGGAACCAGCCTGGCATTAAAAACCCAGGATAAACTCATCCAGAATTAAAAGTTTTATCCTGAGGTTCTAGTTAAGTTGGCATTTAGCAGCTGTATGCTGACTTCACATGCCACTAAAGATTTCCAAATATTGACTCCAAAGATACCAAATTCTATAAAACATCAAATGATTTAAATGAACAGAGAAGCTGGTTTAAATATATATTAATGCATCTTAATGCCCCCCCCCAAAAAAAACGGCAGCAGTTAAAAGAGAAACCAAAGAAGCCTAAAAATTGTGAGCTGAGCAGAATTTTTTAAATTTCTTATGAATTGCTGCTAGGTTAAAGGTGCCTTTTAATGATATTTGACTTTAGAAGTCAAATATCTTACACAGTAATTGCCCAAAGCTTCAACAAAGAAGACAGTAGAGAGAGGGAGAGGAAGATAGGGAGGGGGAGGGAGAGACTATGTTCTGGGTATCCAAAACCCTGGAATTCCCCAAAGAGCTAGAAACCATTTCCAAGATTTTTAAGGGTTTCTTCCCCAAGTCCTTATCCCTGATGGCAGACATGATTTCTGTGTCCATATCCCCAGGTCCACTGGGGTCAAGAAGTAGCTGTTTGCAGGAGATGTGGATGGAGTTTACACATTGGCTGGAATGTCAACTGTGTATATGTGAGGACACTTAGAAGTGTTCTAAATTTGAACCTGACCCTCTAGGTCACTATGAAGATAAATTTCATAGGCAGGAAGGTATACTACATTGTATTTCAAAGTATGTCAGTTTAATATACAGCTTTAACATTTTTAGTCATATGATAATATATATATTCTTACCCTGAGGCCTGGCAAATGTTAGGGGTGGGCCTGTCTTGATCTTTTATCCTTTTACTGCTTCTCCCAAACCTGTTTCCTGTCTATTAAAAAAGACTTTTTAAAAAAGATAAAAATAGCTGTCATGCCTCTCCCACAGATTCGTGATGAGAATTAATTGGCTTTATGGATGTGAATCCTATTGTCATTAGATAAAAATATCACTCTTGTTTTCCTGGTATAGTCCTCCATTTTATAGACGCTGGCCATGAAATATTCTGAATTCCTGCTCTGCGAATACCTTGGGCACTGCTGATCCTGCCGTGATGAACACTGAGTAATGATGACACTGGGCTTCAGGCTGGTCCTCAGGCTGCCTGACGGTGAACTTACAGGTAGTTCTTTCAACCTTCTTCTGGAGAGCTCTCTGGTTCCAGTCCATTGAAGTCTCGCTTTTATCTATGTTCTATTTGATTTTCCTTAAATCTATTCATAAGCCAGATGTTAAGAATAGTTCTTATTTATTTTTATCATCATGCTAAATCTCAACAACAGGTATTAATCACTCTTGGAAGCAGTCTATATTATATCAACTCTTTCCAACATCCAGAAAATACCCCATCTCTTCTTATGTCTTGCCACACTTTAAAATCAAAGCATTCTAGCAGGTAATAGGCATACTTTTGGCCATTTTACAGATGGGGAGCCTAGGCTCAGAGTGGTATAGCAACTTGCCTGAGGTTACATGGCAAAGCTCATGTGTGTCAAATCTGGGATTGGAATTTAGGTTGGTCTGATTACAAAGTCCGTGTTCTTCTCCTACGTTTAAGATAACTTAGTTAACCTCAAAAGTAAATATTACACTGCTCTGCTCTTCTACTTTTTGGAACTCATGCAACCAGCACAATAAGAAAGCTGCGGAGTCCTCCTGTAGGGAACACAGGCCCAAGTTCACCACAGGCCTCTTAGAAAGCCAAGAGGAAACAAGTGGCACTGCATATCCCTATAGTCTGCCCATGGCCTAGGCAAATAGAGACCTTGAAGTTGACACATGGACCAACCCAGTTCCCAAGGTAGGGCACTGATGAGAACTGAGGACCAATGTTACCAAGCAGGGGGCACATTGGCCATGGTAGATATTAGGAGGCCTTTTCCCCCCTCTTCAAATTGCAGAATCACAATTGGCTAAATATTACCAAAATTAAATCCTGAAAGATTCAAAGGTTGGTATTTAGGGACACATGAAGCTCAAATGAACTCTTATGGGAAAAATACATTTCTCACTCTTAACTACATTGTTGTCTTTGCTTCCTAAATGTATTTACTTTAACCATTCTTTTATCGGCTTCCCAAAAGACTTCAGTTCAAAAAGATGTCAAAGAAAATTTAATTATCAAGGTAAAAAGCCACTACTCTAGTTTTGAGCCACCAGAGTGGCTTCCTATATCATGTAGGATTTTGTATTCCATACTTTCTTAACTACCTGTTCATGAAAAACGTTCAATCTTATGTTTTCTTTTCCCCAGACTTCTCTTTCAAACTATATATGACAGATGTCAGAAGTTCATTTATCTCTACCCAAACAGTCTAACAGTTGTTCTGCTTAATGTTATATGTTAACACATGTAACATACAGAGGGTAAAATCTTAGTGGTGTAAGAAAATTGTGAATTTTTTTAAAAAGGTGTAAATTTTAAAATATTTTAATTAATGCAATAGTTTCATTAATTTGTAAACAATGATTCTTGTTAACTGCTACATGATGTTCCCTTAGGGACATTTAACGACTAGATTAATATGAAATTGGTATATTGATTGTATATAAATGGGCACTTGAGTAAAACTATGTTTTGGAAATGTATTTCTTCCGAAGTTTAAATCACCAGCCTAGGAATCTTGTATTAGTTATTAATCTGAATTGTTTTATAAATTAATAGACATTAGTGAGTTGTTGCCATATTATATTGCTATATTAATAACTATATTGCCCCTTTTCTGGTTACCTTAAGTAAGTAGCAATTGTTCTGAGAAGTAAGGACATATATCATTCCCTCTTCTAACCTTCTTCCAACTGAAATTTTAAAACACTGACAATTGAATAAAAGAATCTGCTAAGAAAAACACGAGTTAATACAGTCCAATTCATCGTCAAGTTTTTTGTTTTTCAGAAACTAGAAGGCATTGTTCCTCTGTGAACTTCATCCATTCATATTTAAGAATTAAATTTTAGAGTTAAATGTTTCCTCTTATGCTCCCATTTCTCCTAGGAGCAGAGCAGATTGATGACTGAGTTGATTCTTGTTTCCATCTTCCAGTACTTTAAGGTTTTAAAATGTGAAATAAAGACTAGAAGATAAAACTATGCAGATTTTTAAAAATTATGCAAGTAATAGAATATGTTCCATTGGTACTAGAAAGGCAAGGAGAAGTAAAAAAGAAACATTAACAAATTTTGGTATCAAAATACCCCAAAGAGATGAAGAAACAGTAAAAGAAAAATGTGGATGGGAAAACAAAAAAGAAGAGGGAATGACATATTTTCCAACTAGATTATGGTAACAATTCCTCACTAGTCACCACTATGTGCCTTCTTATATCCAAATTATACCCAAATAACCAAATTCATCTTCATAAAATAAGACTTCCACTTTGTTATAACCTTGTACGCGAGCCTTTGGGAGCAAGGCTCAAGTCTAGACTCTTTGGCTGTCGACAGTCCGGTCCACTCCTACATAAACAAACATTTCTTATACTATCTCCCCAGTCTTCTAACCCAGTCAGCATGGCACCTTCCAAAACCTACTTTTATTTAATTTTGCTACTCTTATTTACAGAGGCTGCTAATCTCCCATTCAGTTTTGAAAGTCTACCTAGCCTTTAAGGCACAGCCCAAGGTAACAATTCATACAGCCCAACATAATACAGTATTGCTTCCCAAAGCCCTAATGTACCAGTATTCTGTTCCAAAAATTCTTACATGTGATTTCATGTTCTTTTGAATTATTCTCCAATTGTTATGTTTTATGAATTCATTCCTTCAGAAAATATTAACTGAGCTCCCATCATATGCAAGGTAACATCTATGAGGCTACAAAACAGCAACTCTCAGTTGAGGGGACAGTTACCCCAAAGGTGGAAATGTGCGGGGGTGGTTTTGGTTGTTACAGTGACTGAGAGATGCTACTGGCATTCAGTGTACAGGGTCCAGGAATAATAATTCTCATGCAGTGGTGTGGAGCAGTCCCATATATGAAGAATTCTCCCTCCCGAAAGGTGAGTGAAGACCCCAAGATGAATGAGACATGGCTCATGGCCTCAGTGAGCTTACTGGTTCAAAGGGAAGATAGCATGAGTGTTATACATAAAAATGTTACATCTCAACATGTAAACTATTTGGTGTCAGGACTGTGTTGGTTATTTTCCATCAGTCCCTTGTGGTATCTAACACTAGTCTGGATACACGGTAGACACTAGGTAAAGACTTACTGACTTGAAATCTATTTTTTTTAAAAAACCCAAAATTCAGTGTTTATTATGTCATCCAGGGGAAGGATAGTTCTACAGATAATCATATCATCCTTACCGCATTTTAAAATCAGTGAAGAAGACAAAGCTGTGACAGTAGAGCCTGCTCAGCCTCCTGAGGGACAGCAATGGGGTTTTAAGAGTGGAAAACGCAGCCTCTGGCAATAAGTAGTAGGAGAAAGGGAACAACAAAGTGTTGGTAAAACAGTGGAAGTCGCAATTCCTTCTCTTGAACCATGAGTTTGCTATAGAACATTTTACTTTATAGAGATTGGTGCTGAATTACTGTGGATTTACTTTCTTTTTTCATATACTCTTCCTGACTATAACAATCATAAACTGCATGCATTGCAGAAGAAAAATGTACTCAGCTCATCTATACAATATTCTTCCTTTGTTCATAACCAAATTTTATTCATCTGTACCTCTTGTTGGGCTGCAACAGTTAAATAAAATGACAAATAGTTTTCATTATACATGTCAACAATGAAAAAACACATCATACGTGCATATCTAAGAACACTACTTTGGATGTATATTGTGCCTTTCTTCTGAAAGGAACACATTTTTTTTTCTTTGCATTTGTCCTTATACTAGCACTATGAGATAGACATCATCATCCCATTTTATAGCTGTATAAACCGTGGCCCCTAGAGATAAAGTAACCTGCTAGATGTTACATAGTCTGTGTCAAGGCCTGGACTAAAAGCTAGAGTTCTTGACTCCCTAGGCAATATATAACTCAGGAGACTTTATTTATCTGCCTTTATTGCTTCACAGATAAGAGTCCTCCAGGAAAAGCAACAAATCTACATACCGTCCGAGATGCTAGACTTCTGCAATCTGTTTGGTTTTGCAGGATTTTCTATGTTATACTGCTCTTAGTTAACTATACACCAGAGGAGGCGGGAGACCAAAAATTGTCATTTGCAAAAGTTGGCATCAATATGCACTGATCAACAAATTCTAATTCAGTAAGTTGAGCCTGCTCTAAAGGAACAAGCTTGGGACTGCCTCATGCCTGCAACTCCCATGGAAAAAAAATGAAATTTTGATCTAAGATCACTGGTAGGATTATAGTAAACGCACAAACTAACACAAACCCAACAGGGCTGTAGACTACTTAATAGAAGATAAAGATCCTGTTATATGTAATGAAAAGCTTTGGAATAAAAAGCACAAAAGCAGATTGGTCAAATGAAGATTAAGATTTTACTATAATATCCTACTATATTCTTGATAAATCATTATAATATTCTATAAATCATTTAAAATTAGACATACAAAGGTTTTAACTTCAGAGACACCTACTTGAATTACCAGAAATTCTAAATTAATTGGTTTGTGAAAAAAATGAGAATGCAATTGACTTGGAAAACTGGATGTTGGACTTTCAGTTTATTTTCGGGTAAAACCCCTTATGCCTCTCAGGCCATCCTAAGGAACCAATCAGATGTAACTTTTATGACTTATCACTTCAAACAGATTACAGACTCCTTAAGAGCAAGGAGAACCCCTCATATGCTCATCATTAAAAGTAATAAGATATAATGCATGTAAAGGGATTACCCAATGTCTGACATATGGTGAGTGAACAACAAATGAAAGCTTCTATATTAATATCTTTATACACTGTAGTGCCAAGCACAGTGTTTGGATATAGCAGGTAGTTAGGGCTTATACATACTGCTATTTAGCATCTAATTTTCAGATAAATAGAATGCTCTCTAAATTCTTAATAGTAATATAAGTAAAATTTACTAGAAATGATATACTACTTTTGGGAGTATCAAAAAGTGAGCATGGATAGCAGCATTTTAAAAATCTTTTTTAAAAAGCCCTCTTTGGGGATTTTTTTGTGCAGAAAATCTCTTAACTTGCAATCCATAATCTCCACATTATTAAAGTAAAGGTACATTGATTCTTTTAAAAAAGGCCGGTACTGGTCTTCAACTCCTATGATGTAAAACATTTTTCTAGATTTCTTTGTAGAGCTGATATTAGCACCAAGAGTCCGTTAAGATTCAGATGCTTCTGATACTCTGCTCTAATAACCAGTGAAGAGCAACTTCCAAGCTCATTAAGGTAGTAAATACAGTAGATCCTTGGAATTTATGGATTTAACATTCGCAATTTTGACTATTAATGAAGTGACTCCATGGGTCCATGACCTGTAGTAACCGGTTGTGTTGCTGACACAGGAATTTGGATCTTTGGTGTTGAGAGGCTGGTCTACTAAAGTTGGTATAGCTACTGAGTAGCTGGCCAACTACCCAGCATCCAAAACTCTATGCCCTTCTATATGTGTTGGGGTGTATGCAGCAAGTCTACTGAAGTGATAAAAGCTAACTTTATTTCTGTGTGAAAAATGGCCCTGAAAAGAAAAACAACTGCTAGTGAGAATCCTGGCAGTGAAAGGAAAGTGCTAGTTCTTAGCTAGAAAATGGCTTTGTAAATGACTTTGGTCTTCTATTTATAGAATCATTAATGGTCTGAAAAGGGTCTGTTAAATTTTTCAGTTATACTTTGCTACATTTTATGAGGGAAATTATATGCTAAAGTGATATTTGAGGACATGGGGAGTCAAGAAGGTCTCAGGGCCTATCCCTCGTGAATGGAGAAGGTGTGCTGTCCTCCCATTACGGTGCTCCACTAGAAACAATAGCATGTCACTCTCAATGGACAACTTTATAAAAAAAGACTGCAGGAACTATCTTGTGTATTATCTCAGGCTACTCTGGAGACTGAGGGCTAGTAGTCGGGTTAAAAGGACAATCTAATCATTATTAAAATTCCACAGAAACAATTAAAATGCATGCTCACTCTAACAAAAACTGCAGGTCCTTATTAATTGACATTTCACAAACAGAGATGCCTTTAATCCTTACTAAATAAATGTAAATGTATTCTTTAAGTCTTAGCAACATTATGTAGCAGTTGGCACTTAGTCAGAATTTTCTATTTCCACCTGATTTATCTTTTAATGTAATTTATGCTTGGTATTGCTTTTGTTATACTCATTTTAAGGATGCATTTGTTGAAAGTTCAACCACTGTATCTTTAAAAAGAATGATTTTTCACCCTAAATAAAGCATCGCGGTTTTGCAACATATTTGTGTTGATTTTAAACATCTGAGAGTTAAAAAAACATTTAAGTTTGAAATGTTTATGAGTTAAGGTGTCAAAATGTGCAAAGAATTGTAAAGGGGAAACAAAGACAAAAACCCCATAGAGTTCAACTATAATACAGGGTACTGGGGAGAGGTTAGGACACGATACACTTGTATTTACATGTACAGAAATGCCCACCACAACTTGGAGTGTCTATGAGAATATTCGAATGGCCAACTGGGACTTTCAACTTAATGAACATGGGTGATTTCTAGTGACAGAGAATCAAAAGGATAAGCAAATGCTTTGGCAAGCTATTGTATAAAATAATCTTCATTTCTTCTACCAGAACAATGTTGTGAAACACGGTGATTTATTTTTCTTTTTGGCGGCACCGTCAGGCTTCTACTCTGTGCAGAATGACTTAATTTGAATCCAAAAGTGAGTGCTTCAATAGTGGCTCATTCTGAAGTCCTAACTTCCCCCAAGGAGTTTAAGTATTATGACGACCCCTGTCAACACCCTCCTGATAAGGTAGGCATAATCAGGGATACAAGAGCAGGGAGTAGTCAAAGGAAGAGCTTAAACATCATTCTGTACCAGTTCACTGAGCACCAGATATATATATATATATATATATATATATATGTCAGGGCTCCACACACAGTAGTTAACTGACCTGATGAGTATGTATTTTTTGCTAACCATGTTTTACAGATTAGGATATTTTGATTCAATGAGATTTGTTCATTCATCCATTTATTCAGTCTATAAATAAGTGAATACTTACTATGTTAAGTAAAATGCCCAATTTGCAATGTCTAATCTCCTGAGTTCCAGCCTCTGGTCTCAGCTTGAAATAATACTTCCTCCCTCAGGAGAACAGGTTTTGATTCTCACTGGTGCCCCTCTTGCTGTAGCAACACCTATCCAGGGAACCAGGCACAAAAACTACTGGACGTGCCACTGGGCAATAAAAAGAAAAACATAACAACCTTAACTCGCACTATAACATTGTTATGAGCTAGATGGGCAATGACCTTCCCAACTCTAAGGGATATCAGACTCTAGAACCAGAGTATTTAACCTAGACTACACCTCTTGATATACGTCACTGCACCTTCTTGTAAAACTTACTGATATTCTTAAAACCCATATTGGGCCCTTTTATGTTTTGTTTTATTTTCTGAATCTATTTTACAGTATAGTAGATATCACCTGTCAAGAAGGTTTATACACCAAAATGATCCATTCTGTAATTCCAACTAATGTTTCTAGTTCATCTATAAGTAAATCCCTTCTCTCCTTGTTATATTTGTTCTTCAAATACTTATAGACAGGTCTCATGTTTCTCATTAGTCATTACTTAACCAAGCTGTATATAATTAATCCTTTTAATCTTTCCCCATAAATTAGTCTCTCTAGACTCTTGAAATGTTCTCAGTACTGTGCACTACTTTCTCCCAGACTTTTGTTATAAGCTGCCCTGTCTTCCTCATGCCATTACGACAGAACCAAGTGGGAAAGAACTTTATCTGTTTCACATTGGTATATGGAACACCACATTCACAGGTGTATTTCTGCAGGGGCTGTAATCATTACCCCAAGGCAGAAAGACAGAGTCAGTAAAACAACAGAGCCTCACAGCCCTGTTTTCCACACTTCTCCAGCCATGCTTGTCTCACATTTCCTCTCTGTCTCATACTAGCCACTCTTGCAGATTATTATGATAAGTAGCTCTTAATAACTACATATTCTTTAGAATATAGTTTTGTAGATGTGAAATAGCTTTGCTTGGCTACTTCCAGAGATGTTTCTACACCCTTTGACAGCTTAGCCTTCCTTTGTTTTCCTTTATTCAGTATGGCTCTGGAGTCAGAAAGTTCAATCCTTCCATCTGCCACTTAGAGCTCTGTGAGCTTAAACAGGTTACTAAGCCTCTCTGTGTCTCAATTCTATCATCTGTAAAATGGACATAATAAGAGTGCCAAACCTCACTGATGTATTAAAAAGAGTAAATCAGTAAATATATTAAAGCACTCAGAATGGTGGCTGACTCATAGTAAGTGCTATATACATACATTTACTGTACAAAAAGCACCTTATTGTTTATAACAGCTATTATAGGCACGTGGCATTCTCTGCTATTTAAACTGAGACCTCTACTATAATTTTCTCTGAGGGCCACATCTAACTATCTGCAATAGATATCGTGGTCACAGGGACATTCACACCTGTTTTGAAGTATGACATGCATGTCTACAGTAGACGATTTTCAAGTTAAAATTTTAAATCAGCCTATAAAGTTGTCATTTTTCAATTTATTTTTCATGTCACAAAAACCACTGTAATTGACCTAGACCTCTATACCAAAAGTGAATAGCAGAAAAGGGAGAGTGAATATGAATTTAGTGGTGCATGAGCAGATGGTGACTGCAATGCTCATCAGTGGCAAGTGGCTTACAGACCTCAGTTTAAAGAACTCCAGATTAATATTCCAGAAGACTAAGCTAAAAAAAGTTTGATGCTCAACATGTATTTAACTAAACAGACTTTTGTCACTGGAAGGGACTAATTCCTATATGTTACAGAGAGGGACAACTTACAGAATTCAAGTGACATTCCTGAAGTCATACAGTTAGCTAGTAACCAAGTCAAAGAGTAGAACTAAGGTCTCATTCCCAATGAGCCAATTTATCACACTTATATCCCTAAATTCAAGTTGCGTGTGTATGAATACATTCCAATGACATTCATTATCTTCTTCTTGACTACACACCTTTAACTAGATTTATAGCCAAGCTCTTATCAGTTTTATATTTGGCATGGATCGATATCAGATAAGGTTTTTTTCCTTCCAGCAGGTTTAATTTTTCTGATGATTTGTGTTTTCAGACCAGTGTTTTAACCCCAAACCATAGCCAGAATGGTGAGAAGAATTTCAGGCACCAGTGCAGAACAGAGGGGGAGACATTCTGCAAGTGATCTTGTGGTGCCCCACAAATGGTACTACTCAGCGAGCCAAAAGCTTCCCTAACCTATATCACTGGTCCCAAAAGCATGAATCAATTGTGCTCATCCACCATTAGTAACCACCAACATATATTCTAACTTTTCTGCTAGTAATGATATACATAGACCTTAAGAAAAGCTTCTAATGAATTACAGAAAAAAAAGGCATAATTAAACTTGAAACTGATAGATAACAAAGTGTGTGTACAAAGGTTCTTATTGAAGCTGAAATCAACTCGATGCTGTTACTTTGTGAACTGCCCAGACAGTAGACTCAGATGCCTAAAACTATGGTGATTCTAGATTAAATTGCAGACTATGTATCACAAATTAAAAACTGAATCATTACTGTAATCCTAGATTTCATTTTACATGTTATACAAGACCATCTGTTTAAGAGGGCATTTATGAAAATGTTGAGCCTTTTCTTATTAACCTTGATCAGACTGAATGTATTTCCTGGTAATTCCCATTTCATTGGTATAAAATGTACTACCAATGATTTAAAATAATTGTAACTAAATTCCTCAAGATGCACTGCATAAAAATATACCAGATTGTCACAGCACTATCAAAGTTTAATTGATCTAATTTAGATCTCATCAAACTGTGCATTATAATTTCGTCTTTCTTTGACCAAATGATTGCAATCTTGTCACTTGTATTTATACATGTCATTAGCATATCAAAAACGCTGCCAATATCAAAGGGTTGTGGCTTTTGAAAAATTTCCCCTTCCTTCACTGATCAACTACTGAATTATTTAGTGGTGTGTTCTGCATGCCAGAGTGGATTTACCTTGAAGCTTAAGCCTCAGGGCACCTCACTTGCATAGGCCCCTTCTAAATATTCACTTTCATATCTAATTTTGCATTTGTGATCTTGTATTCTTTTTTTAAAGAGGGGCCCCCAAACTGTATAAACCTCAGGCCTCCAAAAAACCTGGATCTTCACCTGCCTGCATGTCTTCCAGAAGTGTTTCTGAAGGAAAAGCTGTAGAAACTTGGACACCAAAAATCGAATAATTGGAACTCTATGGAAATTAAACGTAATGATATGATATTTATTTCTCTCCCTCATGGTCAGCACCTCTTTAACGCTCCGATTGCAGTTCTCAAAAACTGGAGAATCTCCCATCCATTGCAAAAACCCATTCAGATGCTTCATATAGGCAACTTTCATCAGTACAATATTTTAAAACATCTAGATACATGTTATGACATCAACTGTCTTCCTAATTAATATAACATATTTTAATTAATAAGATTCCATTTGGATCCACTGTTTCACTGCACAATAACTGTTCTATTTGGATTCACTAATTACATCTGTTTTGCTATATATAACATCCTTTCCTCTGATTTAAAAAATCTGAGCTGAAGGAAAAAAATTGATACTATTCATCATTTGGAACTTTGCAATAAAATTTAGGCACGTGACCTCAGTAAACTGGTTTTCACCAGATATTGCTATTTGTTTTCAGAAAGTAATATTCTAGAGTTGGGAGAATCTGACCTACAATTCACTCTCCTTTCTATTAAAGGCCACTTTCATTGAATATTGTTTAATGTCAATTAGGGAGTTGTTAAAAACAATAAAAATTGCTAATAATACAACACCCCTCCCCAATCTTCCTAGCCATATTTCAGAGATTCTCTTAAAAGTTGTAGACCCTACAAGGAAGGGTTCTATTTCAGAACCACCCTTATTCCTCCCCCTTTGGATTATTTTCCCTATGTTTGCCATTTCTCTATTTAGTATTACTACAGTATTATTATGTAGCATGTTCATATGAATATTTCCACAGAATAGGAGAAATTTGAGTGAGTTAAACAAAAAGTAATCACTGGCCTAGTTCAATGGATAGAAAGAGGTCGGATTAGGAATCAGAATCAGGGCTTCTAGTAACACCTTTCTCCACAAAATAGTTCCGGGACTATGAGTTCATTTTAAAGTAAATGGAAGAACTAAGCTTCCACAGAACTGATAATGGCCAGAGAAGGTGAGCCCTAATGTTCTCTCATTCATCTATTTTACTCACTGAACTTTCATATCAAATCTCATTTAATGAAAGGATTCTGAAACAAAACAAAAAGAAACAAAAAATAAATCCAACTTTAATTAAAAACTGGAGAGGAGGGCTTCCCTGGTGGCGCAGTGGTTGAGAGTCCGCCTGCCGATGCAGGGGACACGGGTTCGTGCCCTGGTCCGGGAAGATCCCATATGCCGCGGAGCGGCTAGGCCCGTGAGCCGTGGCCGTTGAGCCTGCGCGTCCGGAGCCTGTGCTCCGCTATGGGAGAGGCCACAGCAGTGAGAGGCCTGCATAACGCAAAAAAAAAAAACAAAAAAAAAACTGGAGAGGACCTCAAAAATCCTTTCCAACTCTAACATGCCAGGTTACCTAAGTCTTAAGGAAATGGAACATTTAATCTTCTCTCTGCCTTCTAAGAAATAAATGTAAGTATACTTACTTTGGACATAGGCACTACCCGTATGGGTTTTTTTGTTTGTTGTTTTTTTATTTTTTAGGCTTAGCCACAAACCATAACGAAAATGGTGGAAATTTCAGGCACCAGTGCAGGACAGAACAAAAAACACTAGCAAGCAGACCTTGTGGCATCCCTCAAATGGTACCATTCAATGGTACCACTCAGGGGACTATATATACTTTAGCCTAGCAATGTTGTGAACAGCTGAAGGAAGCATGAATGAATAGTAAGGAGGATAAAAGGGAGAAAGAATAGAAAAAAAATTGAAGAGGATACAACCACAAAGGTATATACTGGCAAAGCTTATGTAAACATAGCAGGTCAAGTAGAATGTGTGCGCTTTAATGACTTTTAAAGATTATTCATTGTACTCTCCAAAGGATAATAAAACCTCTCATATCAGCACATATCCCATACTTCAATTAATGGGCACTTTCTATTCAACAGCTTTAAGTATGACTCTAGTGCACTTTAAAAAAATACCGAAAAGCTGAGGTTGTTCATTAATTTCTCTTCATCACAGAATTAGACACAGTTTAAGTTTAAAAGCAGCAATATACCTTGAAGTGAATGCCAGTAATGAGCTGAGTTACATTTTTGAATCAGTGTTGGGCAGAACAGTAAAGTAGGTAATGTTGGTCTTTGCAGATCTGCTTTTCCTTCTAAGTCCTCTTTCCCTGTTTCTATAGCCCTCCCCTTGTTTATCTTAATAGGTAACACTAGTAATTTTAAACAGTCTTCTCACTTAATAGCAGAATGGACAATAATATGATCTTCAGGCTTTTTCCTCTCATTCACAAGCCAAGCCAAAACTTAACCTTTCCCTTAGGACTCTGCTCTCAAATGAGAAACCTGAAAATGACTTGGATAAACTAATCAAACAAAATATGTCAATACAAGTAATTGCATTTATAGCATGGGACTCCTAGAGCAATGATGCCTTAACTCTCAAGAAGGAATTTTAGGTACCATAGTGGGGTTGGTCAGAGATGTTTGGGGAGAAAATAAAAATGTGTAGATACCTAAAGAGAGGGCATTGATATGAAATTCCTCCTCTTTTATAATAGACCAAGTGGAGCTCTTAAAACAAATATGATCGACCCATTAGAAGAGGATATCATTAGGTAACAAAGTTCAAGACCCTGAATAGACGCTGACATTTAAAAAATACCTGGAGGGATGGATGGTAGGTGACAAAAGTCAGATTCAGGCCTAGAGTTGAACAACAGGTTGGTCAGCACACTATACAGATTAGGGTATTACAAGGCAAGAAAATCATATCTGGGTATAATGTTTAGGAACAGGTTAATTTGACCTTCATCTTTAAAGATGAGTAGGTACCTAACAAATTACAGAGATTTAAAAATTATAAAATCATCAAATCGTATGTAATCTTCCTTAATAAACCCCGAAATAGAAATATATCTCTTTGGCAGAAGGATTCCTCACTAACCACAACAGAGACTATATAAATTCCAGGTGGTGGTGTATTATCAGCCTAGAAAGCATTCACATCCAACTCATTATACAAGGATATTCTTCTATATTAAATGACAACTGAACCATTTGCAGGAATGGAGAGCTAACATACTACCAAATCTTGTAACTTGATGAGTAATTTCAAATTTGTTACAAGATTTGACAATGACTTTATTATCTTTATACTAACGTTCGTATTCCATTACTGATTCAATTCTTAATAGCTAGTTCTTTGATTTCTTTCTGAAATATACCTAAGACTAATGATATTCTACATAATCTCAAAGTTACGGAGTGGTCTCTAGTTTTGTTGTTGGTTGAAAGTAAACTAGGTTGTAGATTGACATATTCCATTCCTATGCATATATCCAAAGGGAAAGGTGGAACGATGTTTGTTTGTTTTTTCTTTTTCCTTTACTCCTGAATGTTTTACTACCTGTGGCTATAGCTCAGCATTAAATGCCAGAGAAATTATCAAATCTGTCTTCAGGATTCAGCAAATCCACATTCCTTAATCATTATGCCAGTTAGGCATAACTCTTGTCAATGGAAATTCTGACCATCGTTGTGACTTCAGTGAAAGTAGAAAATAGTCCCAACACTCAAGTAACTGAATTATTGTCACGAGTCAGCTCCAGATTCTTTTCTCCAACAAATTCTTCATTTTTTGCGAGAGTTTAAAGCACATCAATGACTCATTCAGTTTAAGCCAAAAACAGTTTTACCAATTAATTTCAACTTAATTTCAATTAAAATATTTTCTCTCCTGAGAAAATATTTGTGAACGATGCGATCAACAAGGGCTTAACTTCCAAAATATACAAACAGCTCATACAACTCAGTAACAAAACAAACAACCCAATCTAAAAATGGGCAGAAGACCTAAATAGACATTTCTCCAAAGAAGATATACAGATGGCCAATAGGCACATGAAAAGATGCTCATCACTGTTAATTATTAGAGAAATGCAAATCAAAACTACTATGAGGTACCACCTCACACCAGTCAGAACTGCCATCATCAAAAAGTCTACAAATAATAAATGCTGGAGAAGGTGTGGAGAGAAGGGAACCCTCCTACATTGTTGTTGGGAGTGTAAATTGATGCAGCCACTATGGAAAACAGTATGAAGGTTCCTTAAAAAACTAAAACTAGAGTTACTATATGATCCAGCAATCCCACTCCTGGGCATATATCTGGAGAAAACTCCGATTCGAAAAGATACATGCACCCCAACGTTCACTGCAGCACTATTTACAATAGCCAAGACATGGAAGCAACCTAAGTGTCCATCAACAGATGAATGGATAAATGAGACGTGGTATACATATACAATGGAATATTACTCAGCCATGAAAAAAGAAGGAAATAATGCCATTTGCAGCAACATGTATGGACCTAGAAATCATCATACTAAGTGAAGTAAGTCAGACTGAGAAAGACAAATATCGTATTATATCACTTATATGTGGAATCTTAAAAAATGATACAAATGAACTTATTTACAAAAAGAAATAGACTCACAGACACAGAAAATAAACTTATGGTTACCTAAGGGGAAAGGGGGTGGGGGTGGGATAAATTAGGAGTTTGGGATTAGCAGATACAAACTACTATATATAATATAAAACAGATAAACAACAAGGTCCTGCTGTATAGCACAAGGAACGATATACAATAATCTGTAATAAACCATAAGGGAAAAGAATATGAAAAAAAAATATATATATATATATATATAAAGTATATATATGACTGGATCACTCTGCTGTACACCAGAAACTAACACAACATTGTAAATTAACTATACTTCAATTAAAAAAAAGAAAACTCGGGGTGGTGGTGTGATGAACTGGGAGATTGGGATTGACATATATACACTAATATGTATAAAATGGATAACTAATAAGAACCTGCTGTATAAAAAAATAAATAAAATTCAAAACAAAAAAAACTCTCATATGCATTAGTATACCATTTTCCATTTACAAATACTAGAAACATTTCTTTTTCTCTTGAAGAAGCAGAGCAACCACTTCCTATATTTGCACTCCTGACTTGGAGGTAGTTTGGAAAAAACAAGATATTGGAAGAGTAGTACTAAAAATAAACAAAACCTCAAATTCTAAATTTTGCCAATCCATTTCTGGTGATAGAAACTAAACTGAGAGGAGGTCCACTAGGTAACCAAATCTGTTCACTTTTTATTGATGTTATTAAAGGATGAAGGAAATAAGTACAAAAACACTACCCTTTTAGAAAGTGTTATTTTTATCTGTATGCCTGCATTTAAAGAAGAGACAAACTTGCTCATGCACTCATACAAACTAAAAATCTTTCTTTGACCTCAGTCCAGAAACCTACAGTGTGTCTGAATTCAGTTTGATTCTGTTTGAAACCTTACACATGAGATATCTTAAATGGCTCTCCAAAGAACTCAAGCGCTTGAGCCTTTCAGAGGCATTCCTAATGAAGAAAATGTCCTAGATATCTACACTATATCTCTGTCATATAGCCATGAACTTGCTAGTTGCCCTTTGCTACTTGCTCACTTCTATATAATCCCATATCCATTGGTTAAAGCCCAGCACTAATGAGGCCGAGGTAGGGGTTTGATCTTCAAATGGACCAGTTCCCTTTTCTCTCTTCCATGGCTACAGAAGAAAGCCTAACCCCAACCAGCTGCTGCAGAAATGTTCGCCACAGGGAACAGAGGAACTGGCAAGGTCATCTGCATTTCTAAACTCAAGGGACATGGCCTACTGACTGTGGGTCAGTGGGGTCATCTTCATTTCACCTCTAAATCCTTCCATGCCTCCAAATGAACGCCCCTAAAAACCTGGCAACTGAGAAGGTTAAGACAATGGAACCCACAGCGTACCTGCTCATTCAAACGTGTGTGTTGGGGGATGGGGTGAGAGGAATACATTTGAATAAGTAAATGAGGCTTATTACTACCCAGGCACCATTTAATAGAAACACCAGAAGAGAGCATGTGCACTTCTGGGGGAACAGTTCAGTTTTGAATATTCCAAAAGAGCAGTGGTATTTTTCAATCCTTTCCCCAATGTTTCCTGTTCAGTAGATGATTATATTTACATATTTCTGGTTCTAGAGGTCACAAACTGACTTCCAAAAAATGAGATTCTAAATACTATTTTAGAGTAAGAACCTTGTTGCATTTAGAACCAATTTTTAGAATTATTTAAAAAACACTGGCATGTCTGAATTATTAAATCTTTTAAGCATCCACCATGCTTTGAGTATATCAAGCACAAAATAGGTGCTTAAGGTTTACATAATAAGAATAACAATATTGTTACCCACTTTTAGCTCAGAGTTGACAAGCTATAGGCCTCCATTATGAGTAATGCATATTAGTTAGAATTCACTACTAAGCTGTAAGTTCACTATAAATCATTTTTAGAAACCCCAGCTATATTTATTATGCTATCTTTAAAAATAAATCATGAAGAATTTCTCAGGGCAATATGACATTGCCAAATATCTGGCCAGGTTAAATGAGAAAACACTAATTCTTAATTCCAATAATATAACACTCATAAACATATTTCAGAAATTAGTGGTAATTAAAACTCAAGGGCATTAGTATGTGCACTGTGAGTGTGATCACAGAAAAAGATTCCCAGAAAGAATACCTTTCTACTCGTTTTGCCTAAACCACTAATCCCTACTAAACTATACTACAGATCCTCTCTCAAGCATATACCCTCTCTCAAATACCTAGCCTGGTACTTAGTCAAGTACGGTCAGTTTCATTAATTCAAAGGTGACTTTCTAAATCCAACTCCAATTTAGAAACTCCCTTTCATGTTTTTGTTATACTTAATGAGGATTTTAAACTCCACCTTTTAATTTTTAGGTTAATTGTAACCCAGGGGGCACTAGTTACCTTTTGACACTCCCTCAAATTACTTGTTAACTGGAAGACATGCACTCAAACTGAAGTCAAGAGGGTCAGGAGGAAAAGCAGTAGCTTCGGGACAAGGAGGGTAGGAAAGGTTTTCTTGCAAAGCCACTTAGCAAAACCATTTAGCTAGAGGGCATTGTGCCAATTTCAAAGTCAAGGAAAGTGTCTAACAATTTCTGTATCCTTGCTCAGAAGCAAAATATACTTTTTGCAATCAAGATTTCCTTTTTTTTTTTGTTAGACCCAGCTCCTCAGTAAAATAATGTAATTCCAGAAACAGGGCAAATCGAAACCTGCAATGTCCCTCCTTTGCCTTCGGTCCATTTAAATCATATTCAGTTATTCCCTTTTCTAGCCATGGAGGTTTCCAAGCCATTTTTAAAAGGAACTCTACGTTCTCAATTCCTTGGTTGTATCTATATCGACTAACACAATTTTAACAGATAATACAGTGATGCAAGTGGCTACAGGTAGCATTATCAATCTACCAGCACAGTGACAGATTAGTGGTTACTTAGGGCTGGGGGTGGGGGTAGGGGTTGTATGTGTTATAAGATGAAAATGTCCTAAAATTGACTAGGGTGACAGTTGCATATATCCGTGAGTATACTCAAGCAAAGAAACAAACATTGATGGGTGGTTCATTTAAATGGGCAAACTATATGGTATGTTAATTATATCTTAAAGTTATTATAAAAAATATAGGCAGGAAGAACATGTCATAGTCAAGACGGCCAGATGGCTATCTAGATGCTAAATTCCAGTCCTTGGACTTTTTAGCCTATGGGACCTTGGGTACATTATGAAGTAACTTAAGTAATGTTACCAAGCTTCAATTTTCAGATCTGTAAAAAGGAGAAAACGTATATTATCTATGCACATACAGTTGTTCTGAACATTAAATATGATCATGTGTTGTAAAATGCTTAGCCTAATGCCTAGAATCCAGTAAGTGCTCAATGTTGGCTATTATTCTCTCCCTTTAAAAAAATTAGTAACAGCTTTGAGATCTAATTTACATACTATAAAATTCACCCTTTTTTAAAAAAAGTGTACATTTCAGTGATTTTTAGTATAACCACATAATTGTGCAACTATCACCAGTATCTAAATCCAGACTATTCCCATCACCTGAGAAAGAAACCACTCATTAGCAGTAACTCCCCATTGTCCTCTCCTCCCTCAGTGGCAACCAATAATCTTACTTTCTATCTCTTTGGATTTGGCTATTCTGGACATTTCATATAATATGTGGCCTTTTGTGTGTGGCTTTTTCACTTAGCATAATGTTTTTGAGGCTTACCCACATTGCAGCATGTATCAGAACTTTATTCCTTTTTATGGCTGAATAATATTCCCTGGTAAGGATAGTTCACATTTTGTTTTATCCATTCATCACATGATGGACATTTTGTGAATTTCTATTTTTTCACTATCATGAATAATGCTGCTTTGAACACTCAAGTAAAATGGACATATGTTTTTTGTTGCTGTTGCTTTTTTCATCAAGAGGGGGAATCAAAACTCCTGTGTGCCTTCCTACCCAACATCCCATATAAATATAGACGGTCTTAATGGCAAAGATATGTGTATAGGATAAAATGGTAACATTTTAAATGTTCATCACTGACAGAATATAAAAGTAAATGAAATCATCTTTTTAAGTTATGAAAAAGGAAAATATCTACTTCTATTTTATTTACTTATTTATATTTTAAATTGACGTATAAGTAACATAGAACATTATATTAGTTTCAGGTGTATTAATGATTCCATATCTGTATACATTGTGAAATGATCACAACATGTCTAGTTAACACCTGTCACTAAAGAGTTTCATTTTTTTGTGTTGAGAACTTTTAAGATTTACTCTCTTAGCAACTTCCAAAGATGCAACCTGTACGTTACATCCCCATGACTTACTTACTTTATAACTGGATGTTTGTACCTTTAGACCCCCTCCACCCGTTTCGCCCAACCCCTATCCTCCACCTCTGGCAACCACCAATCTGTTCTTTGTACCTAGGAGCTCGGGGCTTTTTGTTAAGCTTCCACATATAAGTGAGATCATAGGGTATTTGTTTTTCACTGTCTGACTTATTTCATTTAATATAATACCCTCGAGGTCTATCCATTTCGCAGATGGCAAGATTTCATTCTTTTTTTATGGCTGAAGTATATGCCACTGTATGTGTGTGTGTGTGTGTGTGTGTGTGTGTGTGTGTGTGTGTATTTGTATATAAAATCACATTTTCTCTCTCCATTAATCCATCAGTGGACACTTACATTGTCTCCAAGTCTTGGCTATTGTAACTAATGGTACAATGAACATGGGGTGCATAAATCTTTTCTAATTAGCGTTTTCATTTTCTTCGGATACATACCCAAAAGCGGATTCCTGGATCATATCGTAGTTTTATTTTTAATTTTTTAAGGCACCTCCACAGTGTTTTCCATAATGGCTGTACCAGTTTATATTCCCACCAACGGTGTACAAGGGTTCACTTTTCTCCACACCCTCACCAACAATTGTTATCTCTTGTGTTTTTGATAATAACCATCCTAACAGGTATGAGGTGATAATATCTCATTGTGGTTTGGATTTGCATTTCCCTGATGATTACTGATACTGAGCACCTTTTCGCATACCTACTGAGCATTTGTGTGTCTTATTTGTAACACATTTATTCAGGTCCTCTGTCCATTTTTAAAATCACGTTGTTTTTTACCTATTGAGTTGCAGGCGATCCTTTTATATTTGGATATTAACCCCTTATCAGATACATGATTTGCAAATATTTTCTCCCTTCCCCTAGTTTGCCTTTTAATTTTGTCAATTGTTACCTTTGCTATACAGAGCTTCTTAGTTTGATATAATCCCACACTTTTATTTTTACTTTGTTTGCGTGTGCTTTGGTGGCATATCTAAAAGCATTGTACATTAAAAAAAGAAAATCATTGCCAAGACCAATATCAAAAAGATTTTACTTTATGCTTCTTCAAGAAGTTTTATGGTTGTAGGTCTTACATTTAAGTCATTAGCTATTTCAAGTTAATTTTTGTGTATGGTGCAAAATAAGGGTGCAATTTCATTCTTTTGCATGTGGATATCCAGTTTTCCCAACATCATTTATTGAAGACACTATCCTTTGCCTATTGTATATTCTTGGCTCCTTTGACTATATACGTGTGGGTTTCCATTCTTTTTTCTTTTCGTTCCTTCAACTGGCTAATTTCAGATGACCTCTGTGAGTTTGATGACTCTTCCTTCTGCATGATCCAGTCTGCTGTTGAAGCTCTCTACTGAATTTTTCTGTACTATCATTGTATTCTTCAGCTCCAGGATTTTTATTCCACTCTTTTATGGTTTATATTTCTTTATTAAACTTCTCATTTTATTAACACACTGTTTTACTGATTATTTTTTAGCTGTCTATCCATGTTCTCTTGCAACTCATTGAGCTTCTTTAGGAGGATTATATGAATTCTTTGTTAGGCAATTCATAGATCCCCATTTCTTTGGGGTCACTTACTGAAACTTTATTAGTTTCTTTTGGTGATAATATGTTTGCCTGATTCTTCATGATCTGTATAGCCCTGCATTGGTGTTTGCGCATTTGAAGAAGCAAACATCTCTTCCAGTCTTTTTTTTTTTTTTTTTTTTTTCCGCGATACGTGGGCCTCTCACTGCTGTGGCCTCTCCCGTTGCGGAGCACAGGCTCCGGACGCGCAGGCTCG
Source organism: Aethalodelphis obliquidens (assembly GCF_003676395.1). Taxonomy (NCBI): domain Eukaryota; kingdom Metazoa; phylum Chordata; class Mammalia; order Artiodactyla; family Delphinidae; genus Aethalodelphis; species Aethalodelphis obliquidens. Next base: position 4,251,030 of record NW_020838021.1, on the reverse strand, counting down.
GCGGCCATGGCTCACGGGCCCAGCCGCTCCTCGGCATGTGCTATCCTCCCGGACCGGGGCGCAAACCCGTGTCCCCTGCATCGGCAGGCGGACTCTCAACCATTGCGCCACCAGGGAAGCCCTCTTCCAGTCTTTAAAGAATGGTTTTGGCTGGTAAAGTCTTTATGTCAGGTCCCTCATCTGATGGTACAGAGTCATAGTCAAGCCATTTGGAGCTAGGTCACGTGGCTGTTTTTAAGTCCACAGTGGAGTGCATGGTTGGCGGGCCTATGACCAGGGTCGCAGGTGAGTGTGGATTCTGTCTGGCCCCTGAGTGGATGAGACTTCCTCCAGGACCTTGGTCAGTAGCACTGGGACTGTGACAAGCGTTCCCCAGTGTCTTCAGACAGCAAGACTATTTTCCAGGTATGCAAACAGTTGTGGCTCCTTCTGAGTCCCTGGGAAGGCTCCCAACAGGTCATTGGGTGGGTGGGATTGGCCCCGGATCACAGCTGAGTGGGGCTGAAACTGAGTAACAGGACTTCTTCAGGGCCCACAATTGGGACCAAAGATTATAGGCCTGCCTCAGGGCCACAGACAGGCATATCTCCCTCTGGGTCCCTGGGCAGACACGACTATTCCCAGGCCATGGCTGCAAGCAGCTGGAGCCAGGTTACAGGACTGTTTCAAGGCCCACAATTGGACCAAGGTCAATGGGTCTACCTCCAAAGGCACAGGCACAGGCACAGGCACATGGCTCCCAGTTGGCTCCTGGGTAGACAAGAATATTCTTGGCCCATGGCTGAGAGGGGCTTGAGCTGAGTTACAGGGATCTGCAGTTGGACCGATGTCACAGGGCCTGCTTCAGGGACATGGATGGGTGCATGTCTCACCCGGTCTCTGAGCAGGCCATGGCTAATGTTGCCATGTGTTGTCAACCCATGGCTGAGAGGGGCTGGAACTGAGTCATAGGCCCATTTCAGGATATGAAGGCCTGTCTCAGGGCACAGTCAGGCATGTCTCCTGCCCAGTCCCCAGGCAGGACTGATGACTGTGTGGGACTGGAGCCGGGTCATAGTCACAGTCAGGATTGAGTTCAGCAGGCCCGTCATCTGGGGCACGAGTGGGCATGATTTCTGCTAAGTTCTTCAGCAGATGGTGGTGGTAAGGCAGGACCAAAGTCAAACAGGGCTATAGCTGAGTCCACGAGGGACCATGGTTGGGGAATCTGCCACCTGGTCAGGGGCCTGACTTCTCAAAATGCCCTCCTCAGTGTTGGACTCCACCAAGGTTTTACAATCTCCTACCTATCTTCCCCTTCCCCATCCTTCACCTTCATCCTCCATCTTCCATTATTATTATTGTTGTTATTGTTATTATTACTATTACTTCATCTATAGGAAGTAAAAAAGTGCTCATTAGAAATACTGATGCAATCACATTCCCATTCATGTTTCCTTGTAATTTCTAAATGATTCTGATGTAAGCAACACAGGCAGGTTACTCCAGCACCCGACAGCTGGAGAAGTATAGAATCTTCAAAGTGACAGCAGAAACAGTATCAAGTGTCAGCCAGAAAGCAGGGTCTCAGGGGACATTTAATGTGCTGTTGAAAATAACGAGTGAAGCTAACCAACCATGCTTAGGGAGACAGACCAAAATCACAGAAAATCTGGAAATAGCAAATGGACGGGGTCAAACAGAAACAGCACCAAATGGCTCTTCAAATGGTTGTTTTTTGCATTGCTTTACTTTTTATCATCCCATAAATTAAAAGAAATGCAGAAACGAGAAAACATAATTACAGTGGAATGCTATCCTTTTCAATTACTGAAGTAATTGGATGCAGTGGGGAAATTTAATGCATTCAGTTTTAACCAAAGACACTTTATACGGGAGAGAGCAAGCTCAACTGCTACCATAGTGCCACACAACAAGCAACCAGATTTCTCCCCTCCTTCAAAGACATCACCACCACCATCATCATCATAACAATAATAATATGAAAAGGACATTTAGTTCATTTTGCACATGAAGACCAATATTGTTAAAATTTTTTAAAAGACCTGCAATCCAATGGATAGATCCTTCAAATAAAGCAGACAATCCAACTCCCACTCCACTGCTTGCCAGCACCAAGTACTTTTATGAGCTGAACACAAATGTTTCAGGCTTTGCCAACAGAAAACAGAAGCAGAGAAATGGTGGTTGCCCAAACACATTTTCCAAAAGTGGCACAAATTTAATTAAATAAATTTTAAGGTAGCATGTTGACATGATAGTTGCTAAAACTATTATAAAAAAACAGTAGAAAGTGACTGAAAATTGTAGGAAAGAAAAATACTAGGTAATATTGATTGAAAGTTTACTATATTCTAATTTACTATGCTCTAATTTAATTGAGATCAAACAAAGTTGAGATGACTTCAAAATCAAATATCTAATCTATGACAAAGTCCTCTTTGGGGAAGATGGTAGATGTGGGAGCCAACATGTAAAAATACCTGTATCCTTTGACATGCTTTTCTGCATGCGTTCAAATTCCATCTCTGCAGTTTACTAGTAGCATGACCTGGAGCAAGTTATTGAACTTTTTTCAAAATGGGAACTTTTGTGAGGATTAACTGAGTTAATACACCTAAAGCAATTTTCTCATTTGCCAACAGGTGACTGGCTTAGACTGGTGGTTTTCAAATTATTTCCAGGTTTTCAAAGTCTCTCCAGACTGCCTCTATTGGAAGAAAAAGGAATGGCTCCACATTGGTAGTGACTGTAGGGTGGAGTGTGGCTGAGCAGCACTGTCACTTCTGTCACCCTCTCCCATTCAACCAAAATGGTTTTCTTTTGTCTGCTGTATAGGTTTGGGTTCTATAAAAGATTCTTTTTTGGAAAAATATTACACATTTTAATGATACTTTCTTGGGTGCCAAGCAGTGTTCTAAGCCTTTTTTTTTATGCATTAGCTGATTTAATCAGCACATGATCCCCATTTTTTCAGATGAGACAACTGAGACACAGAGAAGTTAAGGATCTTGCCCACGTTCTCACAGCCAGTAAATAAAAGATGCAAATTTGGACCCAGGCAGTCTGGCTCCACCACGCACACTGTTCACCACTATGGCTATGCTGTCTCGAAAACAGAAGTTTCTGTTGCTTAAAAAATAAAAGGTAAAATTTTGAATCCCATTAGACTATATAAGCTCTAAAGACCTCTCTAGCTTTAAAAAATTCCATAGCTCTACAATGAGCTAATTAAATTAACATCAGAATTTACAGCATGGACACAAGGGTCTAGATACAATCAACTAAACCACCTATACCATCTCTAGGTACAATCCTGCACAGCAAAAGAAGAGTGTTTCAGAAGAATGAACATTATATATCTCAAATTCTGAATTACTTTGAAGAAATATTCACTTATCTGCAATACTTTTGTATTTGTTCCTTCACTAGCAGGAGATACACAAGAAGCTTCTAGTTGAGACAGTTGTTTCAGAGGTTGGGGCTTCAGGATGATGTCCTTGCTAACAGTGTCTCATGTTTGCTATCCAAAAGCTATCCTAAATCCAGAGTATATCCATTACCTAAAGTAATCTGTGTTTTCTGTGCCCTGACTTGTAACTACTTAACTGACTCCAAGCCTCTAGCTGCATTTTCTGGGTTTTCCAGCTGCTGACACCCCGGCCTTGTACCTCACCTTAGAGGACCCCAGACACTCTCCTGCTCACAGAATGAGAACGTTGCAGAGCCCAGGGAGCCATGCCCACACTGAGCCTGATCTTCCCCTCCATCCAGACCATGTTGTGCCCCACAGTTCTTTGCCCAAAGTGTCTACAAAGAGCTGCGGATGGCAAGGAAGGGGGTCAGTTCGCAGGCCTGAGGCTACATTTGTATTTTTGTTCCAGGACCCACTGGGATGAGCCTGCTTGCTAGCTTAGGGAATGTCTTACCCTTCTCTTGTGTTCCTAAGCCTTAATTTTGGCTCCCTCATCCATTTCTAAGGCTCTGTAGTCCATTTTCTAATTCTCTGCCCTCAGTGATGCCAAAGGTTTCAGAAAGATTAATTCTTATTCACAATTTAAAATCTATTCAAGTGTCTTATCTGTAGGGAAGCTTTTCCTGACCTTCAAAATGTGTTAGTCACCCCTTCTCAATGTGTCCTGTGCACAGTATAATGATTTGTATCACTTGTACTATTTCTGGAGTTTACCTATGTTTTCCCTAGTAGATTAAGCTCATTAAGGAGAGGAACGATGTCTTTCACCCTCATGCCTAGTACACAATACACACTCAATAAAGTTTGCTGAACTGAACTCAGGTTTCTCTTGTACTATTTCTGTACTTTTCCCCGGTACACTGATCTGCCCTTCTTTTATTAGAATCCAGTGCAAGGCTTCTCAACCTCAGCACTATTGACATTTGGGGCTGGATAATTCTTTGTTGGGGGAGGGAGGAGCCCTGTCCATTGTATGTTTAGCAGCATCCTTGGCCTCTGTGCACCAGATACTAAGTAGCATCCCACCCCCAAGTTGTGACAATTAAATATGTCTCCATGAATATCCAAATGTCCTCTGGAGGGCGAAATCACCCCCAGTTGAGAACCACTGCCCTAACTCAACAAATTGTCGTCCTTTCTTTGCATTGATCATTCCTGCCTTTCCTCCACCTTTCAACTTAAATGTCACTTGCTTAGGGAAGACTTCCCTGCCCACCAGAATGAGTTTAAGGCCATATATATATATATATATATATATATATATATATATATTTTTTTTTTTTTGGCCACACCACACAGCATGTGGGATCTTAGTTCCCTGACCACAGATCAAACTGCACCCCTGCAGTGGAAGCGCGGAGTCTTAACCACTGGACTGCCAGGGAAGTCCCCTCTGAGATTATATATATATATTTTGTGTGTGTGGGGGGGTGGGGGTACGTGGGCCTCTCACTGTTGTGGCCTCTGCCGTTGCGGAGCACAGGCTCCGGACGCGCAGGCTCAGCGGCCATGGCTCACGGGCCTAGCCGCTCCGCGGCATGTGGGATCTTCCCGGACCACGGCACGAACCCGTGTCCCCTGCATCGGCAGGCAGACTCTCAACCACTGCGCCACCAGGGAAACCCCCCTCTGATACATTTTTATACCATTTGGTAATTATCCTTCAGCATACTTATTACAATTTTAATTTTATAACTATTTCTTGTCTGTCTCATTATTAATTCCAGAAAGCAGAGACTGGGTCTGTTTTTTCATTGCTAATTACCCAATGCTTTGCATAGTAACTAGCATATAGTAGGTGCTCAAGAAATATTTCTTAAATGAATGAATGATAGCTATTGAAAAGATAATTGCCCTATCTTATCTGTTCATATTTCTATCATAGCACTCACCAAATTTCTACAGTAAGTCTCTATTTACACTGTGACCCTTCTTCAAGATGAGGGAAGGAGGTAGCATCTTATCTGCTTCCTCAGTATGTTTCACAATAGCTGGCACATGATACACACGTATTCCTTAATATACACATATACAGTGTGCTATCCACACCTTTATTGAATTTACTAAGGAAGTAAAATTACTTACTGGGCTTTTTACTAGTAATAAACTAAAAATGAATTTAGGCTTAATAGTCAGTTAACAAAAACAAAATGTGATTAAGTTGACACTCCTACTCCAACGCAAATATTATCTCTCATTTGAAAGATACATTTAAGTCTGTACCAACATATCATAAAGTCAAAAAGCTCGAGAAGTGCAGTCAGTTAAAAAAAAAAAATCTGTCTATAAACTGCCAACTAATTTGGCTGATTTTTTCCCAATGACTGAATGTTTCAACATTAAGTAAAGTAAGCTTGAAACCAGGGACATAAAGGACAGAGACAGGAAAACAGCACATAAAACTTTCTGCCATAAGTCAGGTTGAAGTATTTCTGTTTCTTTATTCAATGCTGGCTTTTCATGTCCTAAAGTGAGTCCAATTTTAAGGCTTCAATTTGACAGGGAAGGTATCAGAGACTAGAAAGGAGACATGTGGAGGAAGGGAGGATAACATTTTTCTGTGCACACTTTTCCTTGGCATGACCCTTACAAGGGAAGTATGAAGGAAAAATGTGTGAGACAGGAGTTAAGTGGCAAATGAAATTATTGTGTTTAAGGCAAGCGTAATATGCATTCCATGCTGCACAGATAGGAAATGTGTCACCATAAAAGCATGTTTGGTGTGATCTATAAGCACTTGTAAGGCTTTGGGAAAATAGTCATTTTCTTTTCTAATGTTTGTCACTTTTTAAATTGTAAAAATCATGTTTCCGAAAAGAAAAAAAAAAAAAACTCAGCCACACAACTGCAATCCATATAAGCAAATTATATATTAATAATCATGATCTTACTTACCATTTATTTGACTGTTCACAAAAGACTAGTCACACTATATGCATAAATTATAAAGCTCACTGAAATTCTGTGAGGTAATTATTATGGAATTTGAATTCAGGTGTGCCTTTTATTTATTTAATGGAGGAGGAAATCAAGAAAGCCTTTAGTATAGTCAATCAATACCATAAAGACACTTCTTTCTCAGCACCTTACTCCAACCTCTGTCCTCAGACTATGAGTTCCTCGAGGGCATATGCCATCTTCTTCATTTCTATATTCCCAGCACCTACCACAGTGACGGGCACATAGTAGGTATTCAACACATGCTTTTTGAATGAAGGAATGACATCTTGTCAACATAAATTCTATAAAACCATTTGAAGACGATTCTACCCACATTTTACCCATTCAGTTGCAGTGAAGGGCCATGTTCCAAAAAGGAACAAACTAGTGAATAGAAACATGGAAGCCCGTATTTAACAAGAACTGGGACTGCCTGACACGGGCTTCACTGTATATAGACGTGAACAGTTGTATATTTAAAACAACATATTAACAACATAGGATTAACAACACAGGATTGCCCCATCACATTTCATCTGAAAAAAAAATATGTTGATGGAAATGTGCAGTTAATTTAGAGGACTATTCTTCATTTTGAAAGTCAGGGCTCTTACTAAGAATCCAAATCATTGGCCTCCTCCTATCTACCCTGTCATATTTAGAAACCAAGTTTCACTTCTTATGAATGGCTTTTATTATTACTTTCTTTCATGCCCAACACATGGTACCACAAATCCTCTTTATAATCACAGTGCAATATTTTTCCTAGTTCTACTGCATCTAGCATTTGTACATGTTACAGAATGAAAAACAAATATTTGTGCCACAATTCTTACCTAAACTAGGAAAGATTGACCATAGATTATTATTGTGCCCTCCATTAATTTAAATCTTAAGCTTCTATACAGGCCATCAAAGTCAATGAAAATAGCAGCTGTCCTGAAGCAAGAAACCCTTGAATATTAGGACATAATAATGATTTCATTAAGTGACAGCTTTTCTTTTTTTGTTTTTTTTTTGCGGTACGCGGGCCTCTCGCTGTTGTGGCCTCTCCCGTTGCGGAGCACAGGCTCCGGACGCGCAGGCTCAGCGGCCATGGCTCACGGGCCCAGCCGCTCCGCGGCATGTGGGATCTTCCCGGACCGGGGCACGAACCCGTGTCCCCTGCATCTGCCGGCGGACTCTCAACCACTGCGCCACCAGGGAAGCCCTAAGTGACAGCTTTTGAAAAGTTTTTTTTTAAGTGTCTCAATGTGAATGATGATAGAGAATGTCATAAGATGTATATCTTACTTCTCTGAAGAGATAAGAGATGAATTTAAGCCAAACTAAAACAATATATCTGTGTCAGAAACAGACTATAATCAGACATCCTTTTAAAACTAGGTTTCTTTTTTAAAAAAAGAGTCTTTGTACAACGGGTTATTAAAGACTGCCAAAAAAATTCAGGGGGCTCTTCCTTACCTCTGCGATTGTCATTATACCCCTCGGGGCTACTGTCAGAAGCAGAAGTCTATGCTGGATGTACCACACTGCTGACCTAGAATGAGGCTTCTTCTCTTAAGCAGGGGAACTAAGGCAAATTTTATAAGTAGAACTCTGACATCCAAACACCGGTAAAGTGGCATTCATACATTCAAATGAGCCTTGGCTCCTTCACTGATTCTGTCATCTTGTGATGCCGTAAACATACAAACAGTGTTGTCATTACTCAAAATACAATTCCTCATTGACGATTATCTTTAGTGTTTGTTTATGAGCTGCTTAAAAAATCAGCTTTACTGTTCTGGAGTTTTTGATCAAAGGTCATACTACATATTTTGAACACCTATATTCAACAGACTTGACTCCAAATAGCATTTGCTTATTCCCCCCAAATCAGTTCCATCTTCAAAGAAAACAAATTCCACCAGTGAGCACATTTCGTGATAATTCACAAGGTCTAAAAGCAGTCGTCAGAAAGAAACCCTAAGAAAATGTTTAGCAGTGATGGCACTAGATTTAGTGTATAGGCTGGGATGATTATTCCTAAGGGAATCACACTCATCTGTATGCATTTATTCTTGCAAGATGATATACTGCACACCCACACCCACATACCCATTTGTATTTCCATAGGAAATTTCAAGAAAAATACATTTAAAAAACTTGTACCTTCTGGGGCATTTCAATGGAGAGTTGGGGGGGATGCAGAGTAGGGGAGGTTTTACTTTATGTATCCTGTTTCCAATGATATATCTATATCTATCTACACACACACACACACACACACACATATTTTTTTTTACCGTGTGTGTAATTGCTTTCATAACAAGGAAGGGAGAGAGGAAGAAAGGAAAGAGGGAAGGGAAAAAAAGCAAAAATGAAAAAACTAAAATAGAAATGAGGGAGAGAAGGAGGGAGAGATGAAGAGAGGGAGGAAGGGAAGAGAAAAGGAAAGTAGTACTAACAGCTAATACCCTATTGTCAGGTCTTCTGTGTTTTTAATTGCATTTTCTACTTTAAACCATTTTCTGTGCCTTTTTGTCTCCATTATAAAATTGTGTGTTGTAAAGACTCTTATCTGGTATATAAGAAAAGAGTAATAGAGTTATATTAGCATATAATGTAAGCACTGTGGCAGCTGTTATATTGAGTGAAGTGAGAATGCCTTGGCAAAAGAAAAATGATCTGAAATCTGTTCAATGTTATCATGTTTTTATTGATCAATCTGTGTCCAATTAAAAACTAAACAACCAAAAAATACCCTTAAACTTGAGGATGAGAATTAAGGAATATCTGATATCTATGAGGACAAGGGTCTGTGAAGTGGAGTATTGACAGCACTGGTAATTTGAGGGTTTCCTCCAGAGGGGACTTCATGGCCTCATCGAAAAAAAATAAGTCACATAAAGGTGTGATTTTAGTGTGAACTATATTTTCTATTGTACATCCCAGTCTATTTGAAAGCAACAAAGCAAACACTTTAAAGAAGTACCCATCCAAAAAATATCATAAACAGACAATAAAGAAAAATGAAAAAGTGGGCAATCTTGGCAGCATTTATGACAGACAAGGGGCTAATTTCCTTAATGTTTGAGAGCTCTTACAAATCAATAATAAAAAGACCAATAGCCCAATAGAAATGTGAACAAAGCATACAGAAAATTCACAAGAAGAAAACATATGAGAAAATATAAGATGTTCAACTTTCTTCACAATTAAAAACTGAAATGAGAAAAAAAATTTTTTACTTATCATATTGACAAAGATTAACGAGTTTGATAATACCCAGTGTTAATTAGGAGAAATAAGTGCTCTCAAGCCCTGTCAATGGGAGTCTAAATTGGTCCAACTATTGTATAGGGCAATGAAGCAATCAATACTTATCAAAATCCAAAATGCACATTCCAGAAATAGAGACACAGATGTAGAGAACAAACGTGTGGATACCAAGGGGCGAAAGTGGCAGGGGGTGGGGGTGGTGGTGTGCTGAATGGGCGATTGGGATTGACATGTATACACTGATGTGTATAAAATTGATGACTAATAAGAACCTGCTGCATAAAAAATAAATGAAATAAAATTCAAAAATAAAATAAAATAAAATGCACATTCCCTTTCACTAGACAATTTCATGTCTCAGAATTTATCTTACAGACGTGTTTCTACTGTCTTGTGAATAGATATGAAAGAATGTCTATGCAGCATTTTTGCAAAAACTGGAAAGAACTAAGAATTCTGAGGGAGGGAAATGTTTAAAAAGACTGTGATGTACCCACATAAAGGACTACTAGACAGCTGTTCAAAAGAATGTTAAAGCTGTATATGTGCTGATACAGAAAGTTTTAAAACATCATGGAGTGAAAACTCAAGGGACAAAACAGTGTTTCACCACTGAGTGAAAAATCAAAGACAAGACATATTAACAGTGGTTACCAGTAAGGAATGAGTCCCGGGGTGAGTGCAGATTGGGATGGGAGTGAAAGGGAGACTAACTTTCCAATATATATTCTTCAGTGTTGTTTGAAACTTTTCCTATGTGTACATTACTTTTCAACAGCTTTAGTGAGATATATTTCACATACCATACAATTCACCTATTTAATATGCACAGTTCAGTGGTTTTTAGTCTCTTCAGAGTTGTGCAACCATCACCACAATTGATTTTAAAATATTTTCTTCACCTCAGAAAGAAACCCTGTACCCATTTGCAGTCATTCCCCATTTCCCACTCTCCCCCTCAGCCCATGTTAACCACCAATCGTTTCTGCTCTATGATTTACCTATTCATGATACTTCATATACATGGAATCATACAATATGTGGCCTTTTGGGATGTCTTATTTCACTTAGCATGTTTTCACTGTTCATCATTACTGTAGCATGAATCAGAACTGTGCCCTCTTTTATGGCTGAATAATATTCCATTGTATGTATATACCACATTTTGTTTATCTATTGACCAGTTGATGGACATTTGGGTTGTTTCCACTTTTTAGCTATTAAGAATAGTGCTAAAAAAAAAAAAAAAAAGAATAGTGCTGCTATGAGCATTAATGTACATGTGTATGCATTACTTTTAAATAAAAACTAGTTCAAATATTAAAAATTAATATAGCCACCACAACTATTAGTTACTCAGAGGAAACCTCCGTAAGATGGTAAGACGGTGCAAAAGCAGATAAGGGTGGGTTTTCTACGGAGAGTTACTGTACCATCAGTTACTTATAGAATAGAAAATTCGCGGAAGTCTTCAATAGGAAACAGATTTAAACACTTTGTTTTTCTTTTCTGAAGGCATATTTCTTAGGATGAGTTTGTTACAAATAAAAATATCTACCTTTATATATTATATTCATGACAATGTTGAATTATACCAAAGCTTCAGAGCTAAAGTTTCACCTTCCCAATTTACATTCACGTTCCTAAAAGATAATCTACAATCTGGAGAAGCAGACCCTGAATAGTACAAAATTCTCTTGCTATAAAGACTTAGATGGTTACTTTTACGTGTAAACTTGGCTAGGCCATAGTACTCACTTACTGGTCAAACACCAGTCTAGATGTTGCTGTGGAAGTCTTTTTTTGGATGTGATTAACATCTAAATCATTAGACTTTGAGTAAAGAAGATTATCTTCCATAATGTGAATAAATCTCATCCAATCAGTTGAAGGCCTAAGAGAAAAGACTGAGGTGGCCTGAGGAATAAGGAATTTTGCTTCCAGACTTCAGACTCAAGCTGCAACACTAACTCTTCCCTGGGTCTCCAGTCTGCCAGCCTACCCTGCATGTGAGCCAATTCCTTAAACTCCCTCTCTCTCACTCTCACTCTCTCTGTCTATATATATATATCATAATATAGTTCTATATATATATGATATATATATATTTTATAGATCAATCAATAATCAATTGATCCTATTGGTCTTCTTCTCTGAAGCACTCTAATTGTTGGAAAATACCTTAAATATCATCTAGATCGAATATATCATTTTATAGTTGGGAAAATTGAGGACCAAAGAGTTTAAGTGATGTGTATGTATGTACAGACAATCCTACAATCAAAGGAGAGTAAGCTAAGGACTTCCCAGGATGATAATTTATTCCAAAAATTTTTTAAGGTACATGAGACTAATGTCACAAAACGTGTCCCCATACCTGCGTGATTAGGAAAGGTGAGAGGGTAAGTAAAATTATCAAATTATCATTTAAACATATACAGTGTGTTGAAAAACATTCAGTTTCCCAGTTTCCCCAAACTACTTTATAATATGATTATATAGTTCCTGGAGGCTAGTTATAATTGAATTATAGGGTGCCTTGTTCACATTCTAGCTGGTGAAAAAAAAATTGCTCAGCTCTGCTTCGTGGTTCTCTAAACACTGGCTAGAATACTCATGAGGCAGCTTATAATTCAATTATAACTCCCCTCTGGGAACCATATAATTATATATAAAAGACCTAAGCCGTCATATGTTCTCCATTTACTTTTTGTTATGAAAAGATTTGTCTAAAGTCTGATATTAAAATTTGAATAGGTCTGAGTCAATTTTTACCTCAAGATTTACCCGGATACTAAGATAATAAACTGTATTCACCTACCTGAAACACACTACGAGTTCATCTGTTTACCCAAACAAAAAACACATAATATTCTTATCTGTCTTTGGAGATTATATAAACACACATCCCATACAGATACACACTTGTGTTTTTAATTGAACTTGTGATGAGACAGCATAGTAAACTGCTGGCATAATTACTATGACTCAGATCTGAATAAGAGACTTTAACACACTGGATCAATTAGTTAATGGTTCAAAAGAGTGTATATTTTTCAGAAATAAGGCAGGGGGGCCACTGATACGGATCTTAATCCAAGGAAACTCTCTCTGCCTCTCTGACTCATTCATTTATTCATTTAGCAGTCACTGAGCATTGCTCTATGCCAGGTATTGTGTTTCCCCTCACCACTCACAGCTCATTTGAGAATGTGTTTGAGCTCCTGAGTGTGCACATGCGCACACACCTCCTCTAGAAAACAGCCCATTATATTTTTTTGAACAATGAATTCCAAAGTTTGTCACTTATTTAATTCCACAAGGATTTCACATACACCCCACATTTAACATCGTGCTTGGGTATAGTATGTGGGAAACATAAACCATACCCTCTAGAACTTTACAATTTAGCTGAAGATCTAAGGATAGCTTACAAGTAGAGAAAACCTAGAGGCTGGCAGCAAGAAGCAGTAGAGTAGTTCAATGTGCAGAAGAGGAGATGAGGCATGCCAAAAACTAATTCTGTACACCCCACAGGTTTGCCTGTAAGCTGTTCTGAGACTGCATCATGATTGCCCTGACAACTCAGCCTTTCAGTGTCTGACCTGTGTTCTCAAGCAGTAGAGTAAAAGTTTAGATCCCAGGCTATGGAATCAGAATGCAGGGCTTCCAGCTCTGAGACTTACTAACCATGGGATTTGGGGCAAGCTCTATGCCCTCATATGCTCATATGTGAAATGGAGATGATAGGATTTATCTCAAAGGGCTGTTGTAAAAATTAAGAATTAACAAGGGAAAAGCACTAGGAATATGTTATGGATTGAATGTTTGCATCCACCCAAAACTCATGTTGAAATCCCAACCCCCAATGGGACAATGTTAGGAGGTGGGGCCTTTGGAAGGAGATTAGGTCATTTGGGTGGAATCCTCCTAAACAGGATTAGGACCCTTATAAAAGAGACCCCAGAGAGCTCTCTTGCCCCTTCCACCATGCGAAGGCACAGAAAGAAGTGGGCCCTCACCAGAACCTGGGTCAGCGGGCACCTTGATATTGGACTTCGCAGCCTCCAGAACTGTGAGAAATACATGCTTGTTGTTTATAAGCCATCCAGTCTATGGTACTTTGTTACAGCAGTCTGAACAGACTAAAACAGAATAGCTCTTGGCACCTAGGAAGTGCTTAATAGCTGTTAGCTCCTAGAATACTTTTGTTGCTGTCACTGCCATTTTCATAACCTTCATCATCATTATCTTAGTACTATTGACAGGAGAGTACTATTGACAGGAGACCAAAGGGAAATTTCCTTAAGATTAAGATATGGCTACAACTGGGAACTTTTTCACAAAGTCAGATTTTTTTTTAAAGATGAGGATAATAGCATATCATCAAGAATAGGGTCTGATTAGCTAAGCCTAATATAATCTAGGAAAGATGTGGAGGCCCAAAAATTCAGGGGTGGAGGGTTTTTAAGGTATATCCAGGGCATGACGAAAAATGAGTGAATATGAACCCTGCTCGAGTCAGTGGCATAATGATGATAGTCGTCAAGCAAACCCTGGAATCACTAAGTAGATAATCCCTACTTTGCATCTGTCTTTTCTATCAAAGAGATTTTTGAACTCGAAAGAATAACAGAATCATTAGTAAGAATAAATTGAAGCCCAGGATTCATGAGGAAGTACTGTTAAAAGCACTTATGTTTCTTGGCCCGCATGAGAGACTTCTGAGAGTACTGACTTAGCTCTGAGACTAGGATGCATCCAGAACGAGTAGCCAGCCTAGGCAACTCCGAATATGTCTTGACAGACTAACTTCACTTTCCTTTTGAGCAGGCTGACTCATTGACAGAACAGGGAAATAGGTAGATGTGTTTCATATTCAGCAAAGCATTCTGCAAAGTCTTTCGTGGTATACTATTAGATGAGTTTAAACAATATATGAGACAAATGACGGTGCCAATTAACACATAAATGAACGAACAACCATACCAAGGTTTAATTTGGTTAATTTGTCTCTAGCGATCTCCTTTCCTTCATCCTATTTAACATTTTTTTAAATCCATGCCATGGGTGAGGAAGTAGTTTTTAGGTGACACACAGCTAGCCAGAATAGCTAACATGTTGAATAATACTATCGTGATGCCCCAAATTCATGCCAGGATGGAACTATAAGCCAAATATGACATGTTATAATTTCATACACAGATATATAAAATCTTGCATTTGCATTAAAAAATATCAATACTACATAAGTACCTCGTGGGAGAAACTGGCTTTAAAATAGTGTGTGTATAGAGACTAAGAGATTTTAGTTGACTGTAAGCACAATGAGTCGGCAGGATGATGTGGCTGACGTGAGCATAGGCTGTGTGAATGGAAACGTAGACTCTAGGAAGAGAAATATGATACTCTTGATCTAATTTGGGCAGCCCAAACTATACCTAGTGTTGTATTCAACTATGGGTTCCCCGTCTTTAAAAGGCCATGGACCAAATAGAGCATGTTCAGAAGAGAGTGACGAGGATAGTTGAACAGCATGAAGATATGTCATCCCTGCATGTTTTTAATTGCCAAGAAAGTTGTCAAGAAAGTTGTGGAAAGGACTCAAACAACAGGAATAGATGACTTACATACCTATAAGGATTTTGCCAAGCCTAAGTCTGTGCCTTAAAGAGGCAAACTGGTGGGAAGCTGGGAACTAAGGCACACAAGATTGGTACAGAATTAAGGGTATTTCACAGATAAGTTTCTGTCTGGGTCAGCTTTTCTCTGAAACTCAGAGGGTCTGTGACAACCTTCCCCAGTTCCATCTACTACCGGCTTCTAGCCCAGAGTCCCTCCCTCCAATAAGCCTGATTCTGAGCCTAGCTACTTATGCTAATGAAGAGGAACAGAAACTTAGTGGCAACTTTTAACGCCCTTCATTATTGTTCTCTTCAAGTTACAATCCCCAAAGAGTTGACTACAGAGGGAACAACTTGCAGTATTGGAAAGATCACCGAACTGAGAGGATACCAAGGTTACATAAAACCTGCCCTTAGTTCATTTTCTCTGGGTCTCAATTTTGTCATCTGAGAAAGGAGGCAGTCAGATTAGTCTCTAAGGTCATTTTCAAATTGAAAATATACTATAATTCTATCACTATTGTGTTAATTTTTAAAGAATATCTTATGATATTTTTCAAAGGCAGTAACAAAGCATGAAAATAAGCCATCATTTGACTTAGTGAATTAAACTGAATGAAATAACTCCACACTACATATTCAGTTCAGAGAATGCTAAGAACTTTAAGGTCAGCGATTCAGGCAAACATAGTTTTATTTCCAGTTCTAATTGCTTTAAATGGTCTCTTGTTTGTTGTTTGGTTGGTTGGTTTAAACTCAGGTCCATTTTTTACAACATTAGTTTAATCTGGTAGAAATTCACACTATCCTTCTTTAAAGAGCTGTCTCTTAGCAGAGCAAATGCCAGGACAAGCCAAAAAGGAACTTGGGAGCCAAAATTCTATGCTTGAGACAGAAGGTCAGAAGCCCTAAAAGGCCACAGAAGAAGAGTGAGCCTGCTATGAATTTTCCCAAGCAGGGTTTCTTCAAGTTAGAATAGCTCCTTCTAGTTTTTGATGCAGGTTACATATTTGAACTTAAATGTGTCATTTATTTAAAGGCAGAAATATCTCACATTAGGAAAAAGTAAAAGGCCTAAACATACAGTATTTATAGATATACAATTTAAAGCATAAATGCTTCATTTTCAGTGACTTTCAAATGTAATTTTTCTCAGAAATAGAAATGGCAGCTCAGAGATCAATTTTCACTTCTCACCATAATAATACATCGGTTTGCAGAGATGCACACCAAATGTTAACAGCTCATTCTTGCCTCAACACCCCCAAAGAAAGGGTTCATTCTCCTTAGAATTCAAGTCAAGGGATCTGGGGGAAAATCCAGTCTCATAAAAAATCCAATGACATGGAGAGCTTCCCAAGCATTTTAGGGCATTTATTCCCAAAATAACATTGGGGTTCAAATAGATTTCAGTTTATCATGTTGGAGCCTTCTGGGTAAGGGACGTTTTGCCAGAGACCCTAGGTTAAAGAATTTGAAATACTATTTGTTGACAGGGAAGGGAAAATATAGTTTATCTAATGAAAGCTTTTCCTATTGCTCCCCTGTATTTTAAAAACCATTCAACTTTGCTCATCACTTCTTGGGTTCCAGTTGATCGACTATTATCACTTATCTGGGCTTTCAGTAACTCAAGTTCAGTCATTAAAAGGAATTGCTATTCAAAGATTGGTGAGGCAGGCAAACTTCTATCATGTCTGATCTACATAGCAGGCCACAGCTTTCTTACTGCTGCCAAATTTTGAAATGGCCTCTCTAGGTGGTTGTTTCTTGCTTTTGTTCTGTTTTTTGTTTCAGAAGGAGACTGTTTCTGTTTTCAAGCTTTCACCTAAAGAAACTAACTTCAGGCTCCCATTCAACCTTTATACTTTTGCTTCTCATCCTTCCTCTCCTTTTTTGAGAGAATAAAAGTTGGCTTTGAAATATCCTGTAATTTTATATAAATTCCAGTGAAAAGTTGATTTGGAATTGATCTGCAATGCTTTGGAAGATGCATGTTCAAAGGAAGAGTAAGAACTAACATTCTAGTACCACACACTAAAATGCACATAATTTTAAGGACTACACTCTCTGGATTTGCATTATTGAGCAAAAAAAGACAAACTAATAATAAGCCACTGACTTGGAAATAATCACAACCGTTATGTGATTCAGTGAGAATCAGAAGCTGTCCTGGGGGAAGCAAGCAAGAATGAAAGAAGTAGTGATGGTAGTAGAACAATGCTGAGAATTTTCACCTAGGATGAATGGTGCTATCAGTTGCCATGGTGCCTCTCTCCCCACCCCTACCCCAATTATTCCTGCTCAGTGTTCTGCTCCACAACAGTTATGGAAAAGATCCAGAAAAAACCTTAATTAATGGAATGGGGAACAAAAGAAGGTTCTTCAATCTGGAAAGACAAAGGTTGAGAAGAGAAGTATATGATAGAAATCTAACAAAAGAAGTTACAGATTGAATGAATCACATTGCAGAAAGGTAAAATTAGGTAACATCCTATGAAACTGATGAATGAAGTTTATGACCAATGAAATGAAATACTACTTTATATGTCATTTATACATTAATTTTTTTCAAATATGTTAAATCTATGGGAAAGAAATATGAACAAGATACGGTATTTAACCTCAAGAGTTCACATACCAGCTGGGCAAATGCATAAAACCTAAACATGATAAAATGTTATAAATGATTTAAAAGAGTTATGGGCTGTGAGTATAAGGACATATTAGGGGACTTCCCTGGCGGTCCAGTGGTTAAGACTCCATGCTTCCAATGCAGGGGCATGGGTTTGATCCCCGGTCAGGGAACTAAGATCCCACATGCAGCATGGCCAAATAAACAAAACAAAACAAAAAAAAGATGTTGTACATATATACAATGGAATATAACTCAGCCATAAAAAAGAACGAATTTTTTTTTTTAAAGAACATATTAGGGAATAGTTTTCTGATGGAAGGAGATGGGAATGAAGAGAAGCATAGGAAGATTTGACAAAAGAGAGGACATTTGACCTGGACCTTGAACTTGAAAGTTCACTGGTCTCAGAAGTGAAAGAAGGCTATTCTAGAAGAGGGGCATGAATTAAAACAAAATAAATAACTCATTAATAAAACAGAGAAAGGTCAAAGGAGGTTGGAGTAAAGTCGGCATGGGAGAAATAATGGGAATTAAGGCCAAAGGTAGGCAGATCCTTAAATGCCATGATAAGGAACTTGGTACAATATCTTGGGCAACAGAGAGCCAACAGCAGATTTTAAGCAGTGGAGTGTTCTTGGTGCTACCTCCACCCTCTGGAGAACCAGTCTACTTGTTAAGATTCTGGGGCAAAAATCAGATCCAATAAGAGGACATGATTAACTGTTATTCAAGTATCTGAGTGGTTATGGTATGAAAGGGGTATGGTATGAAAGCCGTATTCTGTACATCTTAAACCAGCAAGCAGATGGACATATTTGAGATCAACATAATGAAAAGCTAACAAGGGCAGACATGGGTGGAATGGGCTGCGTCAGAAGTTCTCCAGATGATCTCAGTCACTTAATGGAATGCTGTAGAAGGGATTCAAATATTATATGGATATGTATAAGAGGAGGTATTGGAATAGGCAATTTTTCAGATCCCTTCCAAGTGGAATTCTACTCACTCTTCCATAAGAGAGCTCTTCAAAGAGATGAAAGATAGATCTATCTCCTGTTCTTTTTTCTTCAACCCGAATATATATATACATATATATGTGTGTGTGTATGTATGTATATATACATATATATAGATAGATATATATAGAGAGAGAGATATATATTGTTGTTTTTTTTTTTTTTTTTTTGGCCGCGCCACGCAGCTTGCAGGATCTCAGTTCCCCAATCAGGGATTGAATCCAGGCCACGGCAGTGAGAGCACCAAGTCCTAACCACTGGACTGCCAGGGAATTCCCTCAACACAAATATTTTAAATTTCTTTATCCATTTTGCATAATACATCTTAAACTTACACAATCTTATATGCCAATTATATCTCAATAAAGCTGGGTAAAAAAATAGCAACTCCCACATGCTTTACCTTTACTTTCTGGTTGATCTCTTCTGGATACCATGATGTAGTCAGCCCATGTTCCTAACCAAATCTGGCACTGAAAGCTGAATGTACTAATTCCCAAAAACCCAACCAGATTCCCATGTTACTAATTAGGATTTTATGTACAGTAAAACCTTAATTAACTGAAGCCAAACTGATGAAACATTTTATTTCATGTTCTATACTCAACTTTTATGAGAAAAAGAAACATGGTGACTAAGCAAGCAGATATCTTGAATGTACTTAAAGAAAACCAAACTCATCTCCTAAGAAATGGTGTGGTCCAATATAAATTCATCACAATCTCTTGCTTTTCCTGTACAATAAGGACTGATTTCAGAATTATGAACTTGAGACCCTGAAAAAAATTCCAAATACTAAAGTAAAACTCAATTACGTTCACTAAACTTTACTTATTAAGGTAGTAAAATGGACTACAGTTTTATAAAATGTTTTAAACACAAAGACTGAAATAAAAGATAGCTGTACTACTTAATTTTTTAAAAGCCTCAATTAACATCCCTTTCCCTAAGTATCTACTTAGTCAAGAATTTTCTATATTATAGAACCATGTCCTTCACTATTATGTGTGAAGGGAAAGGGACTATTTCATTTTCACTTCTATATTGCCGTCACGTCATACAACTAAGGTACATAATTATAAATAAGGTACATATGTATTATGTACATTCATCATTTTAGACTATAAGATATTAAAACCAAAAGGGAACCTGAAGGTCATCTAATTTAACCATAAAATTGTACAGAGGTGGAAACTAAGGTGCAGAGAACTTAAGTGGCTTGTTAAAGGTCATACAGCTTGTTAGTGATAGCGGTAGGACTGAAACATTGGATTTTCTTTCTCTTGGTCCTGTGATTTTTCTTCTACAACAAACTGGCTCTGCATTTTTTAAAGTCAAGTATGAAATAGGTATACATTTTTTTGTGCTGAAACAAGAAGTTTCTCAGAAATGTCATTCCATTTTGACACTAGAGTGCTCAAGCACAAAGAAGGCTGGTTTTCCTCTCCTTTATGAGAAGGGTATCTTGTGTATTTAATATTATATTCTTGCTACTCTAAAAATCAATCTGATGATGTTTTAAGAGACAATAAAAGCTGTAATAATAAGTCATAGATTTATCTTTTAGTGGCAATAATGCAGGAACTGCCATCTACTATTATATATCAGTAATTCATAAGCATACCTGTTGAGCACCACGATATGAAGAATTGATTTGTGTTATCAAACTAGTATCTTCTCCCTTTCTTTTTAAGAAATTATAATTCTTAGTAAATGAGTTGCCCACACAGGGACTGTCATGAAGCAAGGTTTGGGGCTGTAGTATTCAAATTTTGAGGGTCTGTAATGAACAAAAAACGTTCGAAGTCTAGGGAAGAAACTTCAAGGCAACACTGGTAAGCCTTCCATCTCTAGTGGAATCTTCCATGCCACCTTGGTTTTATATCTCATTTGGTTTTGACCATTATGAATGTTACATTATGTTCATGTTCGGTAAAGCCTTTTTATGATGAAGGGGGAGGTTTTCATTCATTTGCCTTATGATCACATCGAGAGAATAGCTCTAGAAAGAAGTTTCAAAAACTATATATAGTCTGGAATGACATGCTAAAATCTAACCTGGACAAAAAAAAAAAAAAAGAGTTACTCATGGCAAACAAGCCTCAATAGGGATTCAAGAGTTGCTAGTCTATAAGAGTATCAAATATTTCAGACTGTACCCTATGTATCACATTGAGGCACAAAAGCAGGAGGCAGAAAAACGAATATGCTGTATGCTGTCAATCCTCTAAGCACTCAATAATCTTTGTGGATACAGAGGGAAATTTTAACAGAAAGAAACTTGATAACTCATGAAAATATTAAGAAAAGCAATAATGACCAAAATAATCCCATTTCTTCAGTTTGTGAACTGTAGTATCTATGGTCTTTGGGAAAATGGGACACATTGATGAAGAAGAGATTAAAAGCATTCTAAAACTTAATGGATGATCAACTCAAAAATATCACACACTTACTTTGTTGTTATGACCAATCATAAAGTGTACCTGAAAAAATAAAGATGCAATTTCAATTTCCTTGATCTTTTATGTTTATATTATCAAAAAATGATAGCATAGCTCTTTAATTTATACATCAGAACAGCCGTTTGAGGAAAGATGGGCTTTCACAACTCTAATCCTTTATAGGCACTTTTTTTCACTTTTATAATGGTGATTAAAACTCAAGATAGGAGTTACCCACAGTATTTTTCATTTCTGTATCTGTTGATTGTCAACACTGGTTTTTCTGAGTCATTGTAGGCATGTGGGTAAGAAAATGAACAGTCATCATTTTCAAAATAAATCACAGTATGGATAGTGGGCAGGAGGGACTAATGGCTGTCAAGGTTTCTATTTAGTTTATCACTTCAAGGTCTACTTAGTGCATTTTTACTTCATTAATCAATGGCCAAATACTTAATAATTTCCTTCCAAGTTAAAGAACATCACTCACCAGACCCCATCATTGCAGAGCTGAGTTGCAGCAGATTATTGCCACAGTAGATTACTGAGATGCTTGACAAACTAGCTTATAATGTTTCATTCTTCCCCTGTCACGTAAAATTTAGCGGAATTAGGATTGACAGCAAGGGCATTTCTGAAAATGTCATGATCTTATCACATCGCTTAGATTAAGCACTGTAAGGATTTGCTTCAAGTTGGGTGGGAAATCTTTAAAATTCTAGACAACTTCTAGAAGACATGTGGAGACTTCTCCCCCAGAGACCTCACTGAATTTGTTGGAAAGCCATAAGGTTGACGGGGCTGCTTACGTAATTAACTCATAAGACTGGAAGGTAGTGTAGTCAGCGCTTCTTACCTAATTCTGGAGCAGCCAGAGAAAAGATAGCCAGCTGGATCACCACTTTTTTTTACCTACATGTCTCCACAACTCTATCTTTACCTTACCTGCTCCCAAGCTAGTCACTCTGGGCCTGACTCCTCAGGCTGGCCCTTCTAGCATACTTGCTCAGACATAAAACTGATCTTACTATGTAAGTTACTGCTTAGACACCTGTCACACCACATCACACCCCACCAGTATCACATCCTATCACCTAAGCTCTTCCGAACGAAATCGGCCTCTAAATGGTTTGGATCAGCACCAGCCAGCTGACAAACTGTCACTATCACCTGGGTCCTCTATCACTCAGACCTCTTCATTTCTACCTACTCGTCACCGGTATGTGTCTTCAGTGTGATTGCAGCAGTTCCTTATCTACCAATAGCCCCTAGTAGACTCCATACTCTAGTTAGCTCTAAAGCAATACTCATTACATTAGGGCTATTTCTCACTCCAGGCCACTACTCACACTATTTCCTTATCCTTCCTTCTTTCCTTCCCCATTATCTAGCCAAAACCTACCCACCACCCATCATCAAAGGTCCCTTTCTTCAGAAGGCCTTCCCTGATTGCTTCAACAAAGATAAAAGCAATTATATTATAATATATTAAGCACATATTACTTGACACTTTGAATCCATTACAGTTTTATTGAGGTATAATTTATATACCATAAAATGCACCTATTTAGAATGTACGGTTCAATGGTTTTTAGTTAACTTACTGAGTTGTGCAAACATCACCACAAACCAATTTTACAATACTTATATTACCCCCCAAATATCCTTTGTGCCCATTAGCGGTCACTCCCTGTTCCCACCCCCAGCCCCTGGCAACGACTAATCTATTATTTGTCTCTACAGATTTGCCTTTTCAGGACATTGTCTATGAATGGAATCATACGATATGTGGTCTTTTGCATGTGACTTCTTTCACTTACCATGACACTTTTGAGATTTATCCATCAGAACTTCATTCCTTTTTATGGCTGAATAATATTCCATTGTATGGATATTTTACATTTTACTCATCAATTCACCAGTTGATAGACATTTGGGGTGTGCCTGCTTTGGGGCTATTAGTAATGACACTGTTATGAACATTCAAATATGTTTTTATTATTCTTGTCTCTCTACCTAGGAGTAGAATTATTGGATCATACGGTAAATTTTTACAATTTGGTAAATTTATATTTAACTTTTTGGATATATATATATATATATCACCTTATAATTCACCCATTTAAAGTATACAATTCAATGGATTTTAATATATTAACAGAGCTGTGCAACCATCACCACAATCACCTTCTGGACATTTTCACTATCCCAAAATGAAGTCCCAAACCAATGCATCCATTATTGACAATCTTCACAGGATCCCCTACAAGTTAGGTATTACACCCCTAGTTTTACAGATAAAGAAACAGAGGATCAGCAAAGTCACACACCCTCTAAGCATCAGAGCCTGCACTTGAACACAATCTGTATGACTCCATAGCTCACAATATTTCCACATCACCATGTAGTCACTAATCCTCTTCTTTGAGATCACTCTAGGATATTCACTTGATTTCCTGTTTACATCTTTTAGTATTTAATCATCAACTTCCTTATCTATGTCTTACACTTCAAAACAAATGCCTTGTATCTACGACCAAACCATAAGTTTATGAAGAGCAAGAAGTATGTACAGTAGCCCACCCCTTATCCTTGTGGAGGTGATGGGGGGATATGTTCCAAAAGCCCAAGTGGATGCCTGAAATCTCGAATAGCACCAAACCCTATATATACCTTTTCTCCTATACATACATACCTATGATAAAGTTTAATCTACAAATTAGGCACAGTGAGAGATTAACAACAACTAATACTAAATAGAACAATTATAACAATATACTGTAATAAAAGTTATGTGAATGTGATCCCTCTCTCAAAATATCTTCTTGTACAGATTTAATGTCTTTTCCATCTTAACTAACCGCTTATCATGCACTGTGGCCATAACTTTAGCAGTTTGAGGTGCAACAGCAAAACTAGCACGAATTTCTTTTTCTTTCTTCAGTTTTGTGGAGAGGTTTGTTCTTACCATAGAGCTTACCAACCTCAGCATGCAATTTTTTTTCTTTCCTTATGAAGTCAAGAACTTTCACCTTTTCACTTAAAGGAAGCACTCTACAGATTCTCTTTAGCACATCAGAATTGCCAGCATCACTCCACTCGCGCTTTGAGGCCATTATCAAGTAAAATAAGGGTTACCTGTTGATCTGATACCCGAGGTGGCTACTGAAAGGCAGACAGCGGGTTACGGCGGACAAGGGCCAAAGGCAGCGCGAGATTTCGTCACACTACTCAAAATGGCACGTAATTTAAAACATGAATTGTTTATTTCTGGAATTTTCCATGTAATATTTTCAGACCACAGTTGACTGCAGGTAACTGAAACCATGAAAAGTGAAACCGTGGGTAAGGCAGAACCACTTACTATATTTCCTTTGACTTCTCCTCAGTCCCAGAAAGTAGCATAAACAGAGCTCAGTATTTTTTTTTAATTAATGAAAGTTATTCCCTAATATTAACCTAAATCTTACTCGTATTAAGGTCAATATTCCGTCGTTTCCTTTAGTGTCAGTATGGCACCAGCAGCTGAAGCACCATCATATTTCATCACGTCATCCCATAACAATCTACCTTTACTCGGAATTGCTCCAACAGCATGTATTTAGTCTGCTCCAGGTAGTCTTTTAGAGACTTATGTTTTACCTGAACTTGGACTTGTCCTCTAGGTGTTGCTGTAAATATGTTAGACCCTTGTCTTCCCTAATTGATAAAAAGCTTCTCATGGGCAAATACCATGTCTTTTTGTTTCGGATCCCCTGTGTTAACCAGCATAGTGATGAATAAACAGCATGTTTCTAATAAATGCTTCTTCCTGTGTTTGCATACTACCATCATCTCTCATGAGGATGTGTTATTTTTCTCTAGAAGAGTGGAGCTTGGCATTCTTCTATATGCTGAGGCTGCTACTATTTCACTGTGGGCCTTTGGAAAAATTGCTGCCCAGCCCTGGGCCCCTGTTTTGCCATCTGTAGCATGGGCACCGTTTGAATGAGAAAAATCTCAGCAGTGCTTCCCACTCCTGAATCATATGTTCAATATGCTTACTAGAAGTCCTCGGTTATACATTCAATAGTTTCAATATTCAATCATTTTTGCCTTACATTAATGATGTGGTAACTAAAAACTCTTACCGCCTTCCTAAATTCATTTTTATTAACCCGGGCCAGTTTTCACTTCTTTGTGGCAAATAAGTATGTAATATCTTTCACTCAACTTGAGATACTTTTGTATCCTTATCATACTTTCAAATTGCAAAAATATTTTCTCATGTCTAAAATTCTTTCCTTCAAAGGACAATCTGCTCTCCTGAATTCCCTTCTTAGACACATCCTATAGCAACTTTCCCACGTCATTATGCTTGTGTTTGCATTTTTCTTTTCTGCTAGTTTTTTTCTTTAGAAAAAACTGAGACAGAAATAAGACTTGGACATTAAATGCTGTCGTATTTCAAAAGAAATGGAGCCTTTTCTCATTAACTGATAGAAAAACGAGCATAAAATTTGATAAGGAATAAAATAATTGAGAGAAACTGGAAGTTTTCCAAAATTTTCATCCAGAGAAACCATTTAAACAGACTATCTTATTTTTTTAACAGCACCTTACCTTTATATATAGTCTTGAAAGTACCTAAACTAGCATGTTAATTTCCAAATGTTATTAGATAACATTCATACAGTTAATAATAGATCTTGTTGCCATGGAACCTTAACTGAATTTTCTAGCTCTGAGAGTTGATTTTTCAGCAATTAAGCCCTCAGCGCTAATGTTTCATTAACAGATTTTTTATATGAATGTAATTATTTGAATGAGGATATTGAAAACATTTCCTAGTTTGCAAATCATACTCAAATTGGAAGAAAAGCAAACGATGAAGGAACTGTAATCAAAACCTTAAAGACACATATTATTCAGGTGACTGAATCAATATAAGGCAAAGTATATTCTCACATTAAGGATATTCGGGCATAAAAAAGTACATTCGGGATCTTCCTACTCTCTGATCTATCACCATCTCTATACCTAGCCTTGACCAACTCCCCCACTGAACACACACTCCATAAGAATAGTAAGAAATAGAAGTGATCAGGAGAGAAAGGAAAAACTCTTGAAATTATTGGCCCCAGGCAAAGTAGAACTAGGAGATTATTAGTGGTTTAATAATCTGCCAATGCCAAGACTATAAGTCAACCGAAGTAATCCTATTTATAGCCAAGATACTCATTATAGTACAACTGCACTTGAACCAGCAGTATTGATCATTCTCTTCCTGTTCCAGACCACTGCTTCAGAGTAGTACTTACTAATTAAAATGTGATCGCTAGCCCAAGTATTGAAATAGATGGAGAAATACAAAGTTTTCACATTTGGATTATTCTCACTGAATGGAAAATCAGAAATGCATTATCATAACTCACACCTACGAAGAAAAAGAAGACAAATCCTGGGGCATAATAACAGAGGATGCGCCGTCTTGGGTTGGCAGTAACTAGGGAATTTGGAGGAAATGGTCAACTCATGTGGTTCTGGAGGCAAGAGCAGCAGCCTAGCAGGGAAATGGCAAAGGATGAAGTCTTTTACACAGAAGCCTCAGATTTAGATTTAGAGAGTCTTTCTGTACAAACATGGGTTCTGAATTCCAAGTTGTCACGTGGTTAGTGAGAAGCAGAACTGTTATGTGAACTCAATTCAGCTGTTTTAACCAAGAATCATATCTCAAAATTTTTTTTAAGGGATAAGGCAAGGGAGTATTTGCAATTAGTTAAGTAATCAGTTTGAATCCTATTTGAGTGGCCTGAAACTTGCTATTAAATTTCTGTGAGTTTCAGTTTCCTAATTCATGTAATTAATGTGAAGAATAAAGGATATGACATAGTGTCTAACAAAGTAAAGCAGGTACTTGATAAATAGGATTATTATAATTAGTATTAATTATTAGTGAGAAAATGTTTTCCATTTACCCCACCTCATTACTTGCTTATTGATGGAAGCGTTTCCTAATTGCAGTTTCTAATTTTTTTTTTTTTTTGCAGTATGCAGGCCTCTCACTGTTGTGGCCTCTCCCGTTGCGGAGCACAGGCTCCGGACGCGCAGGCTCAGCGGCCATGGCTCACGGGCCCAGCCGCTCTGCGGCATGTGGGATCTTCCCGGACCGGGGCACGAACCCGTGTCCCCTGCATCGGCAGGCGGACTCTCAACCACTGCGCCACCAGGGAAGCCCTGCAGTTTCTAATTTTTTATGTATAATTTACTTCATGGTAGTTGCATCTGCAAACCAAATCTAAAGTGATGATGGCAAACATATAGAAATAATAATGCATTGAAGGAAATAAACAGAAAATAAAAGATATTGCTCCCATAATTAAAATGTATTTGTAGTCTGGCTGGGGAGATAAAACATGAGCACTGATAGGAAATGGTTTACCATTTAACATCATTAATCAGATTATCCAAAATATTTTGAATGCTTAGTAAGTGTTCACAAGCACACTGGTCATAGTTTAGGCTGGTTTAAAGTATTAACTCATTTATTACTTACAACAACTCTATAAATTAAGGACTATTATTATTCCTATGACTATTATTATTCATCATTTCACAGATGAAGAAACTGACATCAGGACCTTAAGTTAGCTCTCCAAAGTCACACAGGTAATAAGTGGCAATGGCAGGATTCGAATCGGTCTCTAAAGGCTATGCTCTTAAACACTTCACTATACTGCCTCTCGTATCAATCAATCAAGTACAGAAAAAATTCCTAAAGGGCTGTGGATTGATAATTTTAAACAACAAAGAAAGACTGAACAATATAGAAAGATAATAAATGCCTCTAAAATAATGGGATAAAACTTAATGTTTTATTCATTAAAAGGGTGGATCATGTTGAAAAGGCCAAGATATCTGAGGATATTCAGCGGTATCTGAATATACTGTCTATTTCAATCTCCATTTATCAGAGGCCTTTCTTGAGGAAGGACTATTTTTGCAAGAAAATATGCTGGTCATATTGGAACAATATATTTGAAAGCCACATTTTTTATCCCAATAATCATAATGAAAGTCTTTCTGTATGTTACAAATATTTCTGATAAACAATATGCAATTTATATTGAATGATTTTTCAACTTTGCCCAATTTCATTTTTAATGGTTGCTCATGTTCTGCAACAAACACTTCTCAGATAAACTTCTTTTAGTTGTGGGAACACTTTCTTGGCTACATTATTTCTCCATTGTCCTATCCATTCAAACAGGTTACAATAAAATCCCATTATGTGATTTTTCATGGAATTGAGAAAACATCATAAGGAGGAAAATGATAAAAACAAGATATATTACTCCATGGAGACTTTCCTCAGAAGCTCTCTCTGTAGTAGACAGCTGTGCACGCACATCTGTTTCAGGACAACATGGAGGTAGTAAGGGATCACATGCAGCGTTCTTGTTTTTGTTACCAGGGTTCCCCACCCCGAAATGCTCTCCTTACATGGGGTGTAATGTGAGAGAACCACTTGAGGCTGAGATGAGAAGCAGAAGTAATCACGGCAAGTGTGCCTCACTTATTTGAGACTCACATCACTGATTGTCCCAGCTCTACATTTTCTAGTGTTCTCCAGATAGGTTTCCTAGCTCAATGCTACTCAAAGTTTGTTTCATGGAAAGCAGAACCAGCATCAGCAACTCCTGGGAACTTGTTAGAAATGCAGAACCTCAAGCCCCACCCTAGACCTACTGAATTGAGATCGGCATTGCAACAAGATCCCGCGGTGATTCCTGAGCACATTTAAGAAGCACTGCTCTAGAGATAGTAAGATGCCCAGTTGAAGAAAATATTTTCTTTCTCTCTGAGATAGCTGAGAGGGGACATATGAAAAGATCTTGACCCACACACAGTGAACAATGAAAGGATGAAATTAAGAAAAAAATTTAAAAGTACAAAACCAGACATATTTACCAAGCATTGACATCGATTACCTATGAGCCTCAGTTAACCCGGTTTCTTCCCTCAGTTTGTTGGGAGGAAATATCAGACTGATGGAAAGCAATACTAGCTCAGCTGTAGAAGATTCTCAAACTTTATTATCATCAGAAGCAGTACTATTATAACATTTATTCACTGTGTACTATATACCAGGCAACTTCTTAGATACTTTCCATACTTTTCCATACTTTTCACTTTAATCCACACATGACTTTGGAACCTGAGCTCATAACCAGTTACTGCCTTTTTGATCTTTTCTCTACTTGTGACTCTAGGATGCCTTTTCTGGCACAATGTGAATGTACTTCTATTCCATATCTACCCTGAGTAAGAAAGATATTTTCCCATAGACTCAAAAACTTCTATCCAAGGCTTCCTCTGCCTGTATGTTCTCCAGAGATACCTAACCTCACTTCTGGAGGGGTCCCTGACTCTGATCCTCTTCTGCTTCCCCACACGTATCCTGAATACTCATTTTCTCTGTCTCCTGGTTTAACTGGAGGATATTGACTTAGCAATTGTTATGTTTGTTTTACTCTTTGTAAAGCTCAACGTTTTAATCTATCTTTCTGGGCGACACTTTTCTCCTAATCCTTTTATCAGCCATGCAGCTTTTCATTCTAAGCTCTGTAAGGACAGAAGCTCTATTTGGTTCTCCACTACATTCCCAGAGTTTAGAACAGTGCCTAACCTGTAATAAGCGCTCAGAAACATTTGCTGACTGAACAAATAAATCTCAGTGAGAGCAATTTCTGTGGAATGCATATCTGTTGGAGCTCTTCTCTATCTACACCCATTCCCTAGATTATTACATCCAGTCCCACAGTTTAAATACTATGTATCCACTCCTCAAACTGTAACTTCAATCATGACTATACCCTGAACTCATGTATCCAACTACTTACTCCTAATGGCCACTTGGTAACAGTACAGACATCTCAAATTTAACATGTTCAAAATCTGTCCCTTGATTTGCGTCCCAAACCTTCCCCACCTTTATAACCCCACCTCTATAAATGGCATCACTACTTACCCAGTTACTCAGACCAAAAACCTTGGTGCCCTCCCTGGTTCCTCTCTCCCTTCCATCGCACAGCCAATCAATCAGCAAATTGTATCAAGTTTACCTTCAAAACATCTGAATCTAGTCAGTCCTCACCACACCCACTCTCATCCACCCACTCTCATCCACACCACCATTAGCCTGCACCTAGACTATGGCAATAACCTCTTAACTGGCCTCACTGTTTCAATTCTTGCCTCCCTAAAGTCTCTTCCTACCCAGCAACCAGGGTAATGTTTTTAAAACATAAATCAGATCACCTAACTCCTCTGCTCAAAGGCCTCCAATGGCTTTCCATCAAACTTGAAGTGAATTCCCCATCATGGCCTACAGGGTCCCACACAAACTGCCCCTGCCTCCTTCAAAATCACTCAGCTCCAACCTCACCGGCTTGTTTCTGTTCTTCTAACACTCCAAGCTTAACACCACCCCAGGGCATATTCATTTATTGATCAATCTGTTTGCAGTGCTGGTCCCTTCCCTGCTAGGCTTTGCATGGCTGCCTCCTGCACTTCATTCATGTCTCTGTTCAAGTGTCACCTCCTCAGGAAGAAGGCCCCTGATGACCATGATAGCCAAAATAACACTCCAACTGCACTATACCATTCTTTATCCCCTTGTCTTGATTTATTTTCTTTATAACATTTATCCCTAGCTAACACATTATACATGTTATTTGTTTATTCATTTATTGTTTGTCTTCCCATTAGAACGCAAGTTCCATGAAAGCAGGAACTTGGTAGATCTTGCTTACTGTTGTATCCCTGGTGCCTAGAACACTATCTGGCACATGGAAGGCACGCCAAAAATATCTGGTAACTGAATGAATACTGGCGGACACCACCTTTGTCTTTGAAACCTTCCTCATTCTAGTATTCTCTTTTCAAGCCAGCTAAGTATGTGCCCTTTTCCTCTTTCATAAAGCCTGACATCTCTTGTGGTCTTTCCACAAAGATTCACTTTCTCTTTGAACAAGTGTATGTACTTTTTGGTTTATTTACAAAGCATACATAATTATCATACTCCAATCCCAATAAATGCTTAATCCTCCCTTCGAGTCCCATTTTTATTCCTGAATTCCTGGGGTCTAGATTCTATTATGTTACCCTTATCAGTCAAGTCCGCTTAACATCACATCTATTGGCACCCACTCCTCCACGACTTCTGAAGCTGAACGTGTCCTACCTGGGCTTTTGTACCCTGGTCATGACTATGGAAAAATCTACCAGTCTGAAATCCTCATAGGACTTCCTACAATAAAGAAATGTGTGTGTGTGTGTGTAATCTGGGAGATTACTGAATTTTTTGAAAGCCCCTCAGAATCCTTGTATTTTAAAAGATTCCAAAAACCATGGCAACCATGTGCTTCCAACTTTTTTTTTTTTTTTTTTTTTTTGCGGTACGCGGGCCTCTCACTGTTGTGGCCTCTCCCGTTGCGGAGCACAGGCTCCGGACGCGCAGGCTCAGTGGCCATGGCTCACGGGCCCAGCCGCTCCGCGGCATGTGGGATCTTCCCGGATCGGGGCACAAACCCGTGTCCCCTGCATCGGCAGGCGGACTCTCAACCACTGCACCACCAGGGAAGCCCGTGCTTCCAACTTTTTAGGACAGCCCTAATTTCAGAGAATTTTATTATTTCCAATAATGGTAATTTATTAAAGGATATATGACATATATATCTTTTGAGATTGTCACCATGAATGCATTCACATATTAAAAAAAAATCTTTGGTCAGACCATGTGTCCCAATTTAAGGCTCAGAAAATAGGTCACTCTGGCCATGGTCCTTTTGCTCTGTTAGCCTAGATTCTGGATCCCCACAGACTTCAGAAATAGCTCCCTGGAGTAGTCTCTGCCTTGTCATCTTGTCACTAATTTTCACTAGGAGGGTGGAAGTGAAGAAGGGGATTCTCAAGTCCATCAGTAAGGCCATAAGAGTTTGCCTTTCTTACAGTATGTTCCCTGCTATTTCAGTTGGGTGTGAAAACAACATAAAGGACATGAGGGGCTTCCCTGGTGGCGCAGTGGTTGAGAGTCCGCCTGCCAATGCAGGGGACACGGGTTCGTGCCCCGGTCCGGGAAGATCCCACATGCCGTGGAGCAGCTGGGCCCGTGAGCCATGGCCGCTGAGCCTGCGCGTCCGGAGCCTGTGCTCCGCAACGGGAGAGGCCACAGAAGTGAGAGGCCCGCGTAACGGAAAAAAAAAAAAAAAAAAAAAAAAAAGGACATGAGGATCGTAATTCAAAAAGTTGAAGATGTTTTCACACCCTTGCATCTCCCTTTATCTTACCTTTCCCGTCTCTTCCCAGTTACGTATGTCCTCTCTTCTCCAGGCACACATGCACTGTATTCCTTCACACTACTCCCTGGCTACCAGGGGCTTTGATTTGTCACACCTCGGCCAGCCAGCCAGCCAGTGAGCCATCCATCCATCCATCTATTCAACAAATCTTTGTGTACTACTACCTGCTCGGAACTGTGCTAGGTGCTGGGGATAGAGAAATGGAAGAAATGGATGAAGTCTGTAAGAGCTACTTGCTCAGAACATTTCCTGAGAGCTACTTCTTTCCTTTTTAACTTAAGTACTTAGACTGGCAGCTCAGCTGATATTCTGTCCTTCTGGTAGCATTAGCTGTTAATGATAACAATAAAGTACCTTTTCCTAAAAACCTCAGTATTTTCTTTAGACATTCATTGTCTCCTGCAGTCCCTGATACACAATAGTAGTAACAATAGCTACCATTTTAATCGCCTACTATATCTCAGGCAATGAACTAAGTGTTTTATATATATTTTATCTTTTATTCCATAACAAACTAAGGCTCAGAGAGGTTAAGCCATTTGCCTGAAGTCACTACCTAGCTGGTAGAAAAGCTAGGTATATCTGACCCCAAATTCTATGCTCATCATTCTGTTTCATGATAGATTAAGTGTCTTAACCCAAAGCACAGTCATTTTCAATGGCAGAGGGTTGTCTGGGAGACCTACATGGTATCTCCCCCTTCATACTAGGGAGACAGTAGAGGACAAATTTGAAATATGGGTGAACAACCAGAAAGAGTAGCGACCCAGCGGTAAGGAAAAGAGAGTTTCAGGAAAGTGAATGATCAACCTTTTGATGTACCTACTTGGGAGCAGAAACTGAGTTCTTTACTGGGACATAGTTTCTGAAATCTTTTCAGAGTTAGGTGATCTAAGCAGGTCGCAAGTACAAGTGTAATTTGATACTGCAAAACAGCAAAAGAGCAAGGTCCTGACCCAGGCCAAAAAATCCAACTGGAAACAGTGAATAGCACCTGTGTATAGTTTTGGAAATTCTATAAAGTTTCCTTGATTCAAATATCAATCTTTTAATTTGATAAGGCTCAGGGATGAAAAGTGCAGGATGAGAAAAAGTTACCTACTCAAATGACAATTCAAATCATGTAAGCCACATGGTTGTAAATGCCTGCACATTATGTTAATGGGTGTACTATAATTTTCTTTTAATATTTCCATCTTGTAGGTATTTAGATTTTCCCCAGTCTTTCACCACTGGTAATAATAATAAAATGACTGACCTTGCAAATATCTGTCCACATCCTGATCATTTTCTCTTGATTGTTTTCTAGGTACAAGATTCCTGGATTAAAGCTTAATAGCTTTGTAAAGTTCTTTGTACATATTACCATTTGCTTTCCAGAAAAAATATATTAATTTACACTCTTCTAGAAGTACAGGAGATTGCCTGTCTCACAGTACCTTCACAAGAACTTCACAAGAACTAATCTCTGTGAATATCATTGGCAAAAAAAAAAAAAGAAAAAATCTGCTTTTCCAAATGTTTATTGTCCATGTGCATTTCTTTGCATTTCCTACTCAGATCTTTGCCTTTTTCCTACAGGGGTGTTCACCTTTTTCTTAATGATTTATGAGACATATTTATATATTATTAGGCCTTTGTTATATACATTGCATATATTTTGCATGTTTATGATTTGCCTTTTCATTTTGTTAATTATGTTTTTTAAGAAAAAATATTGGTTGTTATAGATTTAAACCCATCAACCTTTTCTTCTGGGATTTCTTCTCATCATAAAGTTAGTTAATAGCCAACTGTATTTGTTTTTATTTTTAAACTTTTAAAACATTTAACTCAAATGTTTCAAAAATTTATTTAGGCATATAGTGTGAAGTGAGGCTCTAACCTGAGATTCTACAGTAAATTCCCTCACCTCTCAAACAGCCAATTTTCAAAGAACTATTTATTGAATTATTCTTTTCCCCATTTTTCATGTTTTTTATTATAAAAATAATACTTTTTCAAGGCTATCTGCTTCATTTTATTCACCTTTCCATTCTTACAACCTTACCACGCTAATAATTATAACTCTGTGATACATTTTAATATCTTTTATTGATGTTTTTAAAACACATTTTAACTATTAAAATCTGCTTATTCTTCCAAAATGAACTTTAGAAACTTTGTCCAAAAAGTAAACAGAAATTTTTGTTGAATTTATATGAAACTTACAAATTAATTTTTAATTTTCTATACTTGCAAACCTATAAATTAATTAAATTGGAAAAACTTACATATTTTAGATATTCAGATATCCTAGCCAAGAACATGATGCATCTTTCCAGTTAATCAAATTTTACTTTAGTGTCTCCAGAAATTTCGGTAATTTTGAAGAAAATATAGGCCTTATAGTTTTCTTGTTAAAACTGTCCTTAGAATTTGAAGATATTTATTTTTAAGTATTGCCAATAAACTCTTTTTTCATATTTATAATTTCTAACTGGTTATTGTGGCTACATCAACAGAGAAATATAGCACAGCCCATAGGGACTACATTAATAGGCATAAAAAAAAAAAAGGAAGACGGAACACTGTCATTTCAGAAACATTCTCTGCTGGAAGTTGCCTTCTGTAGAATCAAAGAGTTATGATATTACACATCACCCATCAAACTCAGAGAATTTAAGGCCATGTTCTCATTCCACAGTCATCATTCTCAGATGAGAGAGAAACCATTTATCAAGACACAGGAAGAAAGTAGCTATCCACAAGTCAAAGCACTGGGACAATAACAATGATTCTGATTAAATTTTCAAAGGAAATTTTCACAGTTTGCAATTGTGTTTGGCAAGTTTAAATCCCAAATGAAATTTTAGAGATGTTATATGCCCTTGAAAAGCAAGTTTACAATGAAAATGCTGACAGACCTTATGAGCGAAGACTGTAGTATCGTGAGCACCTCTAATGTCACTTATGTGTAAGTGGCAATCTCTGTATACATAGGCAGTATATGTAAACTGATAAGGTTTTTTTTTTTTTCCTGAAAATCATTTTCTTATTTATCATATCTAGTGTCCACTGTCTCCCTTAAAGTTACTATTAGGACATAATCAATCTACATAGCCTTTCAATTATTTAGACAATATATCATATTTTCAATATTTTATACTGAAAAATGTCTTCTTCTAACTCATTAATTATAACTAATGCCTATGATGTCTGGGCACAAACATATCAACTACTTTTTTCTAAAGACTAAGGTTGATTCAGTGAATCTAAAATCCACAGAAGGCTTTGTAAATTTATGAAAGTCATCACCCACAAATTCCAGTTTAGTAGTATAGAAAACAGTTTAATTTTTTGGGAGATCAATATAAAGCATGAGAAGAATTCTTATTAACTGCAATCTGAAGTCATAGATGAGAGACTAGTAAAGGCTTAAGTCATCCCACTTTTCTAAACTATTAATCAGCTTGTTCTGGTCATCTGTGATCATCTAACAGCTTCACAAAAATCAGTAAGATTAAAAGCAAAGAGCTGAATGTACAAAATGAAATGGAAATGAAAAACAGGAGCATCCCATTGTTCCAAAAAATAAGTAAATGCTTAAAAAAAAAATAACCGACATTGATGGGAGTATGTCAGAGGGTCACAGGAACCAAGTGAAAGATCTCCTAAGTTGGAACAATTTGAGCAACAAAAAAAATAGTATTGTACTATAACCCAAAGTATAAAATAAATATCCAAGAGTCCCTACTGATATAAATAAATGATTGAATAAATAAATGAATGGGGGAGAAGAGACAAATATCCTGTGCAGTATTGCAAATAACTTGTATAGATATTCTACCTTCAAGGAGGTAGACTCTAACTCTACTCATTAAGTGTGGGCTGCACTTAATGATTTCTTTCCAGGGAGTATACTATAGAAAGGAGGAAGAAGAGTAAGCTTACGGTGGAGAACCCTAACAAACACTATCCCAGTAAGGTGATGCAAGGCCAATATCAACAATAATTCTTGTCGATAATATGTACCTGTGATAATTTGTGAAGAAGATTTTATTTGCCTCTGTGGTCTTCCTACCAAACACCCATGACCCCAGTCTAATCATGAGGAAAACATAATACACATTCCAATAGAAGGCCATTCTACAAAATGTCTGACCTATACTCCTCAAAACTGTCCAAATCATCAAAAAACAAAAAATCTAAGAAACTGTCAGAGCTAAGAGGAATATAGGGAGACATGACAAGTAACTCTAATGTGGTAACCTGGATGGGATCCTGGAACAGAAAAAAGATATCAGGTAAAAACTAAGGAAATCTGAATAAACTATGGACTTTAGTTAATGAATCAATGTAAATTTCACTAATTGTAACAAATGTTCCATAATAATGCAAGACGTTAATAAGAGGGGAAATTCTGTGTGTGTGTGTGGGGGGGGTATAATGGCAAATCTCTGTACTATCTGCTTAATTTTTCTGTAAACCTAAAACTATTCTAAACATAGCCTATTAATTTTTTTACTTCATTTGTAAAACAGCAGTGGTCAGAAAAATTAGGAGATTATAGTGAAGAAAGAGGAAAAAACTGAACTCCTGGACCTCTTGGAGGAAAATGGGTATAAAGACAACACCAGACAAGCTTTTCCTAACATCAAATCCACTTCATCTAAATGTCAATGTCATAACATAGCTCATTACAGTAGGATAAATTACAATATGAATAAATTCATATATCATGAGTCAAATCATAGCTTCAAAAATCCCTATACACAGTAAAATCTAGATATAAAACAGTTCTCCCCCATCACCAGTGACGTAAAGAGGGCTCACTGTATTCCAAATTAGCCCAAAGACTGTTCACTTTCCTAAATGGGATGCCAAAAAAGGGATAAGAGAGCTGAATAGAGGTTTGTCCTAGAATGTATGATATCAAGCATGCATTCTAACCATAGGATCTTAGACCTCAAAGGACCTCCAAGTTTATTATTGTCTGTAACATTTTACTGGGGTGTTGATCTTTTATAAAGATCTCCAGAGAAGGTTCATAAATTATCAGGGTCATCCTCACAGTTAAAGATCCCTCTGTTATGGTTTTAGCAATTACTTTGTAACACCCTATTTTGTCAAACTTTTCTTGGAGTTACCTGCACTAAGATACTTTTAAGACTGTTGGCTCTAAGATTATTGATTAGTACCACCTAACTTTAATCACCCTTATAAATGACTGGTAACTAAATTCCAAAAAAACTACTTAAAAATTTAAAAGCAAGAGGAATGCATCATTTCAAACTAGTATATGAGAATATGACATCCACATAGGGCATGATGAACATTTTTCTGAGTACTCTGTGGTTTGGCACACAGTAGGTACTCTTAATCTGACTGTTGAATTAATGAATAAATAGGGCAGTCTCTCAACACATTTGGTTTAGAAGCTCATAATTTAAACTCATGTTATGCCTCTTAGTGGGTGGTTAGATCTATTTAGTCTTTTGAGACAGAAGTCAATAAAAATATTAGGCATGCTGTATGGGATAAAGCCAAATGGGAGGAGTCCGATGATGGTAGCAGGTGAGGAAGGGAGTAAGTTGAACCATCCTTCTTTTGGTGTTTCTACCATGGAGAAGCACAAGGAAGGACATTCAGGAACACCACAGTCAAGCGGTAGACATGACCCTTTGGGAAAGTATTTCTGGAGAGAAATGAAAGATACGGACTTCCTATATCCATCTAGGAGGACTACAGGAAGTGCCAGATAGAAAATCTAGAAGTGTGTGTGGAAGTCATGGGATGGAGAGGTGACCCATCATTGTCGGCCATTCTGCCTCCCTGTTTCTCTTTCTATCCCTGCACCCCTACTCCCCCACCACCAACACAAAAGACTCAGCTTGTGTACGGCTTTAGCAATCCCATAACTATCTCTGCCACTATCCATGTCATCTCCAACTTTGACTTTGCCAATTTTGTTGTAATGCTGTTTATCTTTTCAAGTGTCTGGAGTTTGAGGCTTCAAGTTATGCTTGACTATCCAAAATGAAATCTGTTCTGCTCGCTTGTATTTCTTCTACTTGCTCATTCAATAATATGGAGTATCTAATGCACGTCAGGCACTCTGCTAGAAAACTGAGAAACAAACATGATTAGGACTCAATGCTCACCAGGCTAGTAAGGATAGAAAGGCATGTAAACACATAATCGAAGGCAATGTGGAGACCCTGTACAGAAATATGCAAACGGGGCCATGGAAATGTATAGAAATTGAATGCTGCCTAGAGGTGGTCTTGAAAAGGCTTCACATGGAGGCAATATTTCAACGAGGTCTTGTAGGATGAGTAGGAACTTACTATGTCCAGAAGATATTGTAGGAAAAGGGAATAGAGATAGCTTCATGAGCAAAGCACAGAGATATAAAATTACCACTCGAGTGGCAAATCGCTCTGGCTACACTGAAGAGAATGGATCAGTGGGCTGGGGGACAAGACTGGAGACAATGTTAGTTATAAGATGACAGATGATGACAGTCTGAATTATCAGATTGTAGCAAGAAAGTAGAAAGCAAAAGGACAAATGAGCAAATACTGGCAAAACAGGTTTGTTACTCAAAAACAGGGAAAGAGGAAAAATGCTTTGAGCATATTTTTAAGCCTATTTTGAAGCCTATTTTGAAGATAGAGGTGAGGAAAGTTGAGGGCGTTCATGCTTGACAACCTCCATTTTCTTGGTGAAATTAGAAGGCCTAATCATCTACTGTGAGGCAGACACGGCTGGAGACAGCTATTGAAAGGAATGGAAAAAGAAGCTTGTCTTATAAAAGAAATGCAGAGAGCTCAGCTAAGTTGGGAAGTGTTAAATGGTAGTACAGTCAACTCACAGGAGACCAGGTAGGTTAAGTGTGTTAAGTAAATGACACAGGGTGTCAGGAGAATTGATCCATGGGGGAGCATAAAGACAGGTGGCCAGAAACCTGCTCCCGAGCAGACAGAATACCAAGAAGGACATCTAGGGGTCAGGAGGGCTAGCCCAATGTTCATTCATAATAAAGAGTCCTAAGATCCAAATCTATCAGCTAGGGAACATAGGAAAGAAGAGAAAGTGTTTCCTTTGCATCTAATGTGGACCTATAATTCAAACCATGAGTAGTATTTCTAAGGGGAGAAATGGATGATTTTGTGGTAATTAGGACAAAGGATTGTTAAAAGTTTTTTTTTTTGGCTTGGGATATTTACACCATTATCTGCCAAAGTGATGTTTTGAAAAGAAAGATATCCACATGAAAGTAGGAAAAGAAAATGTCCAAATAATCCCTACCAACGGCAGAAATCTTGTCCCACCCTTGTATATAAATTCTTTCAATCAAAGCACACATCAAATGAAACTCTCTAGAATGTGACAACTCAAAACAATCTACCAAACAAACACATGCCTTGCTTAAATAGCTTATCAATCTAAGGATCCCAACAGACGGAAGCTATTCAATCAAGAAAACAAAGGGGGGGGCAGAGTCAAGATGGCGGACTAGGAGGACGTGGAATTCGCATCTCCACACAACTAGGGCACCTATCAGGCATCAGTGGGGGACCACGGACACCTAAAGGGATGGGAGGAACCCCCAGTGACCGGGTAGGATGTGGGCCATGGGGGAAGTGAAGGGGGAGGGGAAGTGGAGGTGGGATGGGACTGGGCCCCTGAGGGTGGCTGGGGGAGGGGACAGGATCCCACGCCAAAAGGGGGAAATTGGGGGACCACTGGGAGGGAAGAGGATCAAAAGGGAGTGTGGCCAGTTTTCCCCTGCCCACTTGGACCCCCAGGAACCTGCTGAGATCTGGGGCCTGATCCTCTGCCCACCGAGGCCCCCTCCAATGGAACGGGTCCTGAGGGAGCAGGAGGGACGGAAGGGGGAGCAAAAGTAAAGGCTGGACCTACAGGACTGGCACCCCTGAGGGGTGGCTGGGGGAGGGGAAGAGTTCATACACCCAGCGGCACCCACCCACGGTTAGGGGTCCAGCAGGGACGGGGAGACCCTGAGGGAGATGATGGGGGCGGCACGGAGGAACAGAAGGGAACGCCGCCAGCACTTTCCCTGTCCACTTAAGCACCAGGGAGCCTGTTGAGCTCCCAGGCCTAATCCTCTGCCCTTGGAGCCTCCCTCCTGCCTCGCAGAGCCCAAGCCCCGCCCCTACACCCCCAACCAGGGCCCCACCTCTACACTTAGAGACCCCCTCCAACGGGCCGGGCCTAAACCCCACCCACACACTCTCATTCAGGGCCCTACCTCCAAACTCCGGAACCCCACACTCCCGAGACCCTCCTTTCCATGTGCTGCCTCTCCCCTATCACTCAGGTCCTAAGGAGAGGCCCTGCCCCATGCTTGAACTTGAACGTTGCCCTGCCTAAGCCCCGCCCCCAAGGCCTTTTCCGGCTGCATGGGTCCTGGGCCTAGGTCCCGCCCCACCCTAAACCCCACCCCTGCCTAAGTTCCACCCCCGCCTGAACTCCACCCCAATAGACAAGGCTTTTTTTTTTTGTTCCTCTTTTACACTGGGGTTCTGTTTTACCTCATTGATTCATTGTTCTTGATTCATTTATATTTTTATTTCTCCTAATAAATCTTTTATTATTCTAATTTTATTTTATTCTTTATACTTCCTTATTGTTCTTTCCTTTTGGCTTGTTCCGCCCACACCCCCTATTTTTTTTTTCTTTTCTCTGTTATGGTTTTTTTTTTTTCTTTTTTTTCTGTTGTGGTTTTATTTTAACTTGTTGCAGGTGTTTTAATTATAATTTTGTTTTTTCCAACTATTTTTTATCTTTCTAATTTTATTTTGTTTTTTATTCTTTGATATTGTACTGCTCTTTTTTTTCTTTTTTTGCCATGCTACGCAGCTGGCGGGATCTTGGTTCCCAGGCCGGAGGTTGACCCAAGCTCCTGTGGTGGGAGCTCCGAGTCCAAACCACTGAACTAACAGAGAACCTCAGACCCCAGGGACTACTAATTGGAGTGATGCCTCCTGGAGGTCTTAACTCAGCACGAAGACCCAGCTCTATCCAACTGCCTGCAAACTCCAGTGCTGGATGCCTCAGGCCAAACAATCAGTAAGAAAGGAATACAGCCCCACCCATTAAAAAAAAAAAAAAAAAAGAAACAACAAAAAAACACATTACAGACAAAGGAACAAGGTAAAACCCTACAAGACCAAATAAATGAAGACGAAATAGGCTACCTACCTAAAAAAGAATTCAGAGTAACGATAGTAAAGATGATCCAAAATCTCGGAAACAGAATGGAGAAAGTACAAGAAACATTTAACAAGGATCTAGAAGAACTAAAGAGCAATCAAACAGAGATGAACAACACAATAACTGAAATTAAAAATACTCTAGAAGGAATCAATAGCAGAATAACTGAGGCAGAAGAATGGATAAGTGAACTGCAAGATAAAATGGTGGAAATAACTGCCAGGGAGCAGAATAGAGAAAAAAACAATGAAAAGAATTGAGAACAGTCTCAGAGAACTCAGGGACAACATTACACGCACCAATATTTGAATTATAGGGGTCCCAGAAGAAGAAGAAGAACAGAGAAAGGGTCTGAGAAAATATTTGAAGAGACTATAGTCGAAAACTTCCCTAACATGGGAAAGGAAACAATCAACTCCAGGAAGGGCAGAGAGTCCCACAAAGGATAAATCCAAAGAGAAACAACCCGAGACACATATTAATCAAACTATCAAAAGTTAAATACAAAGACAAAATATAAAGAGCAACAAGGGAAAAGCAACAAATAACATACAAGGGAATCCCCCATAAGGTTAACAGCTGAACTCTCAGCAGAAACTCTCAAGCCAGAAGGGAGTGGCAGGACATATTTAAAGTGATGAAAGGGAAAAACCTACAGCCAAGATTACTCTACCCAGCAAAGATCTCATTCAGATTTGATGGAGAAATTAAAACCTTTACAGACAAGCAAAAGCTAAGAGAATTCAGCACCACCAAACCAGCTTTACAACAAATGCTACAGGAACTTCTCTAGGCAAGAAACACAAGAGAAGGAAAAGACCTACAAAAACAATCCCAAAACAAGAAAATGGTAATCATATCGATAATTACCTTAAATGAAAATGGATTAAATGCTCCAACCAAAAGACACAGACTGGCTGAATGGATACAAAAACAAGACCCATATATATGCTGTCTACAAGAGACCCACTTCAGACCTAGGGACACAAACAGACAGAAAGTGAGGGGATGGAAAAAGATATTCCATGCAAATGGAAATCAAAAGAAAGCTGGAGTAGCAATTCTCATATCAGACAAAATAGACTTTAAAATAAAGACTATTACAAGAGACAAAGAAGGACACTATATAAAGATCAAGGGATCAATCCAAGAAGAAGATATAACAGTTGTACGCACCCAACATAGGAGCACCTCTATACATAAGGCAAATGCTAACAGCCATAAAAGGGGAAATCAACAGTAACATAATCAGAGTAGGGGACTTTAACACCCCACTTTGACCAATGGACAGATCATCCAAAATGAAGATAAATAAGGAAACACAAGCTTTAAAAGACACATTAAACAAGATGGAATTAATTGATATTTATAGGACATTCCATCCACAAACAACAGAATACACTTTGTTCTCAAGTGCTCATGGAACATTCTCCAGGATAGACCATATCTTCGGTCACAAATTAAGCCTCGGTAAATTAAAGAAAATTGAAATCATATCAATTATCTTTTCTGACCACAATGCTATGAGACTAGATATCATTAACAGGAAAAAAACTGTAAAAAATACAAACACATGGAGGCTAAACAATACATTACTAAATAACCAAGATATCACTGAAGAAATCAAAGGGGAAATAAAAAAATAACTAGAAACAAATGACAATGAAAACACGACAACCCAAAACCTATGGGATGCAGCAAAAGCAGTTCTAAGAGTTAAGTTTATACCAATAAAATCCTACCTCAAGAAACAAGAAACACCTCAAATAAACAACCTAACCTGATACCCAAAGTGATTAGAGAAAAAAGAACAAAAACCCCACAAAGTTAGCAGAAGGAAAGAAATCGTAAAAATCAGATCAGAAATAAATGAAAAAGAAATGAAGGAAACAATAGCAAAGATCTGTAAAACTAAAAGCTGGTCCTTTGAGAAGATAAACCAAATTGATAAACCATTAGCCAGACTCATCAAGAAGGATAGGGAGAAGACTCAAATCAATAGAATTAGAAATGAAAAAGGAGAAGTAACAACGGACACTGCAGAAATACAAAAGATCATGAGAGATTACTAAAAGCACTTCTATGCCAATAAAATGGACAACCTTGAAGAAATGGACAAATGCTTAGAAATGCACAACCTTCCGAGACTGAACCAGGAAGAAACAGAAAATATAAACAGACCAATCACAAGCACTGAAACTGAAACTGTGATTAAAAATCCTCCAACAGGGCTTCCCTGGTGGCGCAGTGGTTGAGGGTCCGCCTGCCGATGCAGGAGACACGGGTTCGTGCCCCAGTCCGGGAAGATCCCACATGCTGTGGAGCAGCTGGGCCCGTGAGCCATGGCCGCTGAGCCTGCGCATCCAGAGCCTGTGCTCCACAGTGGGAGAGGCCACAGCAGTGAGAGGCCCGTGTACCACACACACACACAAAAAAATCTTCCAACAAACAAAAGCCCAGGACCAAATGGCTTCACAGGAGAATTCTATCAAACAGTTAGAGAAGAGCTAACTCCTATCCTTCTCAAACTGTTCCAAAATATAGCAGAGGGAGGAACACTCCCAAACTCATTCTACGAGGCCAACATCACCTTG
Source organism: Aethalodelphis obliquidens (assembly GCF_003676395.1). Lineage (NCBI taxonomy): Eukaryota > Metazoa > Chordata > Mammalia > Artiodactyla > Delphinidae > Aethalodelphis > Aethalodelphis obliquidens. The sequence continues at coordinate 4,206,471 of NW_020838021.1, read as the reverse complement.
ATACCAAAACCAGACAAGGATGTCACAAAGAAAGCAAACTACAGGCCAATATCACTGATGAACATAGATGCAAAAATCCTCAACAAAATACTAGCAAACAGAATCCAACAGCACATTAAAAGGTTCATACACCATGATCAAGTTGGGTTTATCCCAGGAATGCAAGGATTCTTCAATACACACAAATCAATCAATGAGATACACCATATTAACAAACTGAAGGAGAAAAACCATATGGTCATCTCAATAGATGCAGAAAAAGCTTTTGACAAAATTCAACACCCATTTATGATAAAAACGCTCCAGAAAGTAGGCATGGAGGGAATCTACCTCCACATAATAAAGGCCATATATGACAAACCCACAGCCAATGTCATTCTCAATGGTGAAAAACTGAAACCATTTCCTCTAAATTCAGGAATAAGACAAGGTTGCCCACTCTCACTACTATTATTCAACATAGTTTTGGAAGTTTTAGCCACAGCAATCAGGGAAGAAAAAGAAATCGAAGAAATCCAAATTGGAAAAGAAGAAGTAAAGCTGTCACTGTTTGCAGATGACATGATACTATACATAGAAAATCCTAAAGGTGCTACCAGAAAACTACTAGAGCTAATCAATGAATTTGGTAAAGTAGCAGGATACAAAATTAATGCACAGAAATCTCTGGCATTCCTATATACTAATGATGAAAAATCTGAACGAGAAATTAAGGAAACACTCCCACTTACCACTGTAACAAAAAGAATAAAATACCTAGGAATAAACCTACCTCAGGAGACAAAAGACCTGTATGCAGAAAACTATAAGACACTGATGAAAGAAATTAAGGATAATGCAAACAGATGGAGAGATATACCATGTTCTTGGATTGGAAGAATCAACATTGTGAAAATGACTATACTACCCAAAGCAATCTACAGATTCAGTGCAATCCCTATCAAACTACCAATGGCACTTTTCACAGTACTAGAACAAAAAATTTCACAGTTTGTATGGAAAAACAAAAGACCCCGATACCCAGAGCAATCCTGAGAAAGCAGAATGGAGCTGGAGGAATCAGGTTCCCGTATGCAGACTCTACTAAAAAGCTACAGTACTAAAGACTGTATGGTACTGGTACAAAAAAAGAAATACAGGTCAATGGAACAAGATAGAAAGCCCAGAGATAAACCCATGCACATACGGTCACCTTATCTTTGATAAAGAAAGCAAGAGTATACAATGGAGAAAAGACAGCCTCTTCAATAAGTGGTGCTGGGAAAACTGGACAGCTACATGTAAAAGAATGAAATTAAAACACTTCCTAACACCATACACAAAATAAACTCAAAATGGATTAAAGACCTAAATGTAAGGCCAGACACTATCAAACTCTTAGAGGAAAACATAGGCAGAACCCTTTATGACATAAATCACAGCAAGATCCTTTTTGACCCACCTCCTAGAGAAATGGAAATAAAAACAAAAATAAACAAATAGGACCGAATGAAACTTAAAAGCTTTTGCACAGCAAAGGAAAACATAAACAAGATGAAAAGACAGCCCTCAGAGTGGGATAAAATATTTGCAAATGAAGCAACTGACAATGGATTAATCTCCAAAATATACAAGCAGCTCATGTAGCTCATATCAAAAAAACAAAACAACCCAATCCAAAAATGGGCAGAAGACTTAAATAGACATTTCTCCAAGGAAGATATACGGACTGCCTACAAACATATGAAAGAATGCTCAACATCATTAATCATTAGAGAAATGCAAATCAAAACTACAATGAGATGTCATCTCACACCAGTCAGAATGGCCATCATCAAAAAATCTAGAAACGATAAATACTGGAGAGGGTGTGGAGAAAAGGGAACCCTCTTGCACTGTTGGTAGGAATGTAAATTGGTACAGCCACTATGGAGAACAGTATGGAGCTTCCTGAAAAAGCTGAAAATAGAACTACCATACGATCCAGAAATCTCACTACTCAGCATATACCCTGAGAAAACCATAATTCAAAAAGTCATGTACCAGAATGTTCATTGCAGCTCTATTTACAATAGCCAGGATATGGAAGCAACCTAAGTGTCCATCAACAGATGAATGGATAAAGAAGATGTGGCACATATATACAATGGAATGCTATGCAGCCATAAAAAGAAACAAAATTGAGTTATTTGTAGTGAGGTGGATGGACCTAGAGTCTGTCATACAGAGTGAAGTAAGTTAGAAAGAGAAAACCAAGTACCGTATACTGACACATATATATGGACTCTAAAAAAAAAATTGTTCTGATGAACCTAGGGGCAGGACAGGAATAAAGATGCAGACGTAGAGAATGGACCTGAGGACAAGTGGAAGGGGAAGGGGAAGCTGGGACAAAGTGAGAGTGGCACTGAGATATATACACTACCAAATGTAAAATAGATAGCTAGTGGGAAGCAGCTGCGTAGCACAGGGAGATCACCTAGGTGCTCTGTGACCACCTACAAGAGTTGGGGGGGGGGAGGGAGACACAAGAGGGAGGGGATATGGGGATATATGTATGCATATAGCTGATTCACTTTGTTATACAGCAGAAACTAACACAACATTGTAAAGCAATTATGCTCCAATGAAGATGTTAAAAAAAAAACTGAAAAAAAACTCAAAAAAAAAAGAAAACGAAAGGGAAAGTTCAAATTAAATTTAAGTGTTTTATGCATTATAAAATTACTATTTTTGCCAATATTACTTTTCAGTTAAACGTTTGTAGACTTTATAGCAGCCAAAAAATTGCAGAACTAATTTAACGTTTCTCCCAAAAATGCTGTCAATAAAGGCAACAATAAAAAATCAAAGACACATTAAAAGTAGTCATATGAAAGACAATATTCTTCAGGAACATAAAACCCAACTGCAGATGTGATTTCAAGGAATGTAGTTGCTACGAAAACCAATTTTTGGATGAAGCTTAATTCTATGGTCTAATATGGGAGTAAGGTGCTCCAGAAAAGTAGAAATTTGTGAACCAGGGAAACTACAAGTTAATATGGGTTCTGACCCAAGTACCACCAGAAAATAACAAGGATCATATATGGAACAGAACTAAATATATGAATCACATCAAATTATAAAAACAACTAGCAAACAACACACAGAACATTCTCTATGATTCAATGTTGTTTACTAAAAGTATTTACATGAAAGGAAATCATTTTTCGTAAGGCTTCTTCCCACATTCCTAGAGCTAGTAAGAATTATGGGGATATTATTGGAGCTTGATATTTTTAGTTATGTATTTCTTAGGTTACACCTCAGGATTCCTGCTGAACATCTTGTGCCTGACTAACAACTGCAGAATCTATATACACTGCATATTCAAATGATGAAAACTACCTAGAACCTTCAGTTGGTTTTTCCCATTCCTGTGTAAACAAGAACCTTGGGATATTGTTGCTTATAAGTATATTCTATATGTAATAGGCTCTTCCCCCAGAGAACTATCTCTACTTGGAAAATTAAAGGAAAACACAAAAAACTTTGTTAACAGAATAGGATTTTTGTAGGTCACCTATCCATTTCTGAAATATACTTGTAAGGCTGACACAGTGGACGTTGAAATGTGACCTGGTTTGCTGCTCTTGAATCTCAAGCTATTCAAAATGTATTAGTGTAGGGCATCACCCCTCTGCAGCTCAGACCCCAGTGGGCCAGATAACAGCATGGGGAGTCACTCCCTCTAAATCCTAGAGGTAGTCATTATATACGAGATGGTTCCCTGAATTCCAGAATTCACACAGTTGTAAGAATCATACATATATTCTATCAGTCAACGTGAACCACAGGTGATTTTTACCTATAGCAAATATTGTAGGCAGGATGACTAGCTCGCTTTAAAATAGCAATCTAGTCATTTCTTTGTCTCAAAAATCATTCCTTTCTATTTATGTACCAAATTTCACCAAAATGTAGTAAAATTCACAGCATATATGATCATTTAAAATGTTATAGAGATGATGTACATCCCAAATTTTTCATTAACTTGACCAAGGTCACAAAGCAGTAACTGTTGAAATTAGGATTAAAACCCTGGGCTTTCTGACTACAAAGTCTCAGTTCTTTCTATTATAACACTAACGTGATCCTTGTATGATTTCTAGAAATATTATGGAACTCTTTTGGTATTCTGAGACTCAATTTCCAATGGGCGGGGGTGGGTGAGTGGGGGAACACCAGCTGGGTGTCCTACAATTTAACTCAATTCTGACACTATCCACCTGGAGACATAATTGAGACAGGAGCTCGATGGGCCCCAGGCTGTGCAGCTGGAGTTCATCCCCTGTGGATAGACTCCAAGATGAAGACAATAACAGGAGGCAGGAGAAGCTAAGCCCTGCCCAGAACGTCAAAAAGGGAGGGGACGCCACCCAGAGTAGGTGATGTCAACCTACCCATAGGCCTCTTCACTAGAATCCATCTTGGCTAAATGATGCACACGCACACACATGGGAGGACTCTGAGATAAACCAAATATGGACTCAGAACCAGGCAAAGCAAGATGACTGACCAAAGGAAACCCGAGAGAAATGCCCCATAAAAGTGATTCAAACTACCACAAGGGCTTGACTCTCTGAGTCCACCCGAGTGTCTATCAACTTGTACCCTTTTTCCTCCTAATAAACACTTGTTTCACTACTTTCCATCTGTATGTTGAAATTCATTTCTACACAGCTGATGGGCCAGGGCCTTGTCACTGGCCACTGGTCCCTGTTGATCTAGTGGCTAGGATTCAGCGCTCTCACTGCCACGGCCTGACTCAATCTCTGGCTGGGAACCAAAATCCTGCTTCAAGCTGCTGCAGGCCGAGGCCACCCGAGATCAGAATCAGATTCCGCACAGGTAAAAGGCTCAGTCCCACAAGACTGTCCCCCTGCCGCCCCCTCCCCCAACTTCAGAGTGAAGTTGCAAGTTCAGGTTATTTACCTGTACTTCTGACCAACTGGTTATAAATCAGAGGTTCCCATGACCACCTCCTCAGGTTTGATTAATTTGCTAGAGCGGCTCAAAGAACTCAGAGAAACATTTTACTTACCATGTTACCGGTTCCTTATGAAAGGATATAGCTCAGGAACAGCCAGATGCAAGAGATGCATAGGGCAAGGTATGTGGAAAACGGCGAGGAAGCCTGCATTCCCTCTCGGAGCTCGCCATTCTCCCCAATCTCCACGTGTTCACCAAACCAGAAGAGTGCCTGTTCGGGTTTTATGGAGGCTTCGTAAAGTAGTAATGTTCGGTTAGATAATTGGCTATTGTCCATTGATTCAACCTCAAGCTCCTCTCCCCTCTCCGGAGGTTGGAGGGTGGGGTGGAAATAAAAGTTCCAACCCTCAATCACTAGGTTGGCTCTACCAGCAACCAGCCCCCACCCTTAGGCTTTTTCCAAAAGCAATTATTAACATAACAAAAAACACCTTAATCTCTGTCAACACTTGAAATTCCAAGGGTTTGGGGAGCTGAGATCCAGACACCATGGATAATGGCCAAATATATATGAGAAATATATTTTGGTCATCTAAATGACCAAATATATTTTTTTCTTATAAATCACAATATCACAGAAACCAAGAGGGACCAGGTTATGCCTTTTCAGCCCTTACCATAGCACAAGTTCTCCCTGAAAGTGTTCTGTACCTTTAAGGTACAGTCAGAGGCACATGAGAGTAGAAATATCTTTGTGCAAAATAGAACAAGACAGTCCCTCGAGTTGGAGGAATTACCACAGGGTACCATCTCCAGGCAGAACAACTACAAAGGGCCCACAGTGAGTGGAGCGCAGACTAAATTTCAACCCAAATTCATGTCCCCTCAGTAGGGCATCCTTGTACACAAAACAAATCGCACAAGCATCTGTGAGGCCCTGCTGACTGCCTAAAATCATCTATTGGATTTGTTCTCTGGGGCTATCACTCCAGAGGACTTGGGCTGTTGGCTGGTATTTTCACCTTAGATCTTCACGTCCTCACAGGATTGGTGATCAATAAACCTGTATATCGCCAGCCACTTCAGTAAACAAAAGATGTGGCCATAAAGCCACCTGCCCCTGGTGCACCCTGAAGGGAATTCAAGATGGAAAAAGACCGGATACTGGTGCTAGATAGTTAAGGTTTATATCAAAGGAATAATTTCAATCAGCCCAGACTCTTGCCTCTTCCCATCCGTAGAAAAGCACTAAAATTATTAACTTGAGATGTCTGTTTTTTGTGATTAGCAGTAATCTTTTGATGTCCAACTATATGGTTTGTTTGTTGTTGCTTTTTTTTCAGCAAAAACTCCTATGAATTCTGGCTCCTCCCTCACCTCATTGAACAGTTTCTCAGGGCTCTCTACATGGCTGTATCCCAGGCTTACAGTCCTCAGTAATGCCCCAAATAAAACATCATTCTCAACTTTTAGGTTGTGCTTTTTTTTTTCAATCGACAAACCTCATTGTCCTTTTAATATTCAATAGGGGTCTACTCTATCCAAAGACATTTTACTCTGAGCCATGATGCACCCTGCTGTATTTTTGTAACTTAGGCTGTTCCTAAGAAATGAAAAATACCCAGAAAAAATTTTAATCAAACTAGCTTGCTTTGATAGGGAAACAAAATATCCAGAACCATGTTCTAAACTTCAATTAACTTTAAAAAGCCCATTTGCACTTTGACAAATTCAGACTAGTCAGATGCCCCATGGAAAGGGCCTGTCGTTTTGTTTTGTTTTGTTTTTTCCTACAGACTGAATAGTGCACTGTGGTAAGTGCTGTGATTGAGATATGTTTTGGATATTATTGGATGGTGGCTATATGAAATAGACTGTCTAGAACAGTCTGAATTCCAACTATGCTGCCATGTTGTATGACTGTGAGTCAGATAATATAAATCCACAGTCATCATGAAAATTGAAGACTTTTGAGAAATATAACCATTTTGATTGCCAGAGCGCTGTGGAAATAAAACTTTGACATAATATGCCAAATTTTTCTGGACATTTTAAGAGTTTTGCTTATAGATGAAACTTAACAGATTGATTATCACTCATCCAATTCTCAGTGTGTGTAAAGCAATGTGGTAAGTGCTTTCTATAAATACTCCTCATGTAATCTTTAAAGCAATCCTATGAGGTAAGTATCCATCATCATCCTCATCTCATAAATGAAGAACTGAGGTTCAGACACATTAAATAATTTACTACAGGTACCTCAGCTAGAAAATTGCATGGTGTCAATTATGAACTCACGTGTTTTCAGTCTCAGAACTTGAGGTTTCTACTGCTTCTAACACACTCCTTTCTAAGTCAACCTTAACAATGAAAATATAAAGATGCTCTGATATTGAAAAGTAGATTCAAAATCTCAATACTACTACCCTAGTGATTTGCACACAATGCTAAAATTCTTCTCCAGGATTCGATTTGGTGGAAATAAATAGTTGGGGCTAAACTTTTGCAAATATACTTGCACAAATATAAATAAACTATATTAAAAATAGGATATTTGGGGCAAGTTTGGGAAATCATTGGATTTTTTTTTTTTTTTTTTTTGCTTTGTGCAGAGATTAATTAAAGTAGACCCCCCCCAGGGACTTCCCCGGTGGTCCAGCGGTTAAGAATCCACCTTCCAATGCAGGAGACGCGCTCGATCCCTGGTGGGGGAACCAAGATCCCACATGCTGCAGGGCAACTAAGCCCGCATGCTACGACGAAAGATCCCACGTGCCGCAACTAAGACCCGACGCAGCCAAAAATAAATGAATAAATAAATATAACAGTAGACCACCCCAAACCTGCAGTTATAAGAAAAATTAATTAATACATGTCTTTTAAGTGAAATGATATTTAAAGAGCAATTATTTTTAAATGCTGCATTTGAAAGCCTTACCTCCCACACATTCAAAAATATCTATTATTTTACAAACTACACTAATTAGTGTATACAATTTCAAACGACTATTCCTCCAGATAGAAAATTACAATACAAGTATACTGAAACCACACCAACTAAATTATCTAGGCACAGAAAGACACCCCAGTGTTATAAGACATCCCAAAAATATTTTCTGCAAAAATAAAGCAGGATTTTGAGCAACATTACTTCCTGAAAAGAGGTGGCATTGGCTTTATGAAGAGTTGATGAGCCACTATATTTAGAAACAAAATTATTACCAGTTTTGCTCTGGAAAAAATTGGGAGAGCTAATAATAGGAAAAGATGATTTGCCTCTTGAAAAAAAAAAGGTTTGCAAACCACAAAGACCAGAGGCCCGGGCAACTGGAAATTCTCTTCTCAAGGATTTGTTACTGATTAGGGAAATTAGCAATCAGAACCAAAGGGTGATGGTTTATGGAATGATACCAACCTTGCCCAGTCCTGTTCATCATTTCTAATCAACAGTTTGAATAAAGATGTAGATGGCATGCTCATGACATCAGTGAATAGCACAGATCTCAGACTGCTGATGAATGTACGGGATGACACAGTCAGGATCCAAAAAGGCAAGCTGGAGAGGTGGGCTGGATCCAATAAGATGAAATGTAAAAAAGAAGACCAATACTTGAATCCAAAAAGCCAAGTGCAGCAAAACAGGAAGATGTGACTGAACAGCAAGTTGTAGTAGAGAATAAGACTCAAGGAGTCTAAGGTCAGCTTGATATGAGTCCAAAAAGTCAATGCAATTTTAAGTTGCTTTAATAAATATGTATTATCTAGAAAGACATATACTGAAGCATTTTCTGTAGAATGGATATTAAAATATGTTATATGGGAGAAAGAGGTTTCATGACCAAATCAGTTGAGGGAAGCTCTAGGTTAATTTAAACAAGTCTATTTTCTGTAGGAATACTCAGAGCCTAAATGGTGACCATTACTTCTCAAACTTATTTGACCATGGAACACTTCTTTTTGTAAAGTACCTCTTGGGACTGCCACTAAAGAAGATACCCCTGAGGAAACACTGAATAAGGGCTGTCTCAGGAGGCAATGAGTTCCTTGTGAGATTCTTTTTAAAAACAGAAGACAACCAAACATCAGATGAATGTTGGCCTAAAGACCAGAAGGTTGCCTCCTACCGTGGAAGTCTGTGATACCTGATTAACTAGACCTAATACATAGCACTAATTCCCTATGACACCTGGAGCACAGTATCTAGTGAGGAAAATTTCTCTGGAGAACTACCACAGTAGCAGAGTGATGGGAAAAACAGTTTCTCCAGCAAGCACATGCTTCAGAAAGGCTATCTTGGGACTTCCCTGGCCGTCCAGTGGTTAAGACTTCACCTTCCAATGCAGGGGGTGCGGGTTTGATCCCTGGTCGGGGAGCTAAGATCCCACATGCCTCGTGGCCAAAAAACCAAAACATAAAAAACAGAAGCAATATTGTAACAAATTCAATACAGACTTTAAAAATGGCCTACATCAAAAAAAAAATCTTAAAAGAAAATACATTTAAGATGCAATCACTCAGGCTGCATGATAAACACACGTGCACAAATACACACTGACATTTAGGAAAAAAAAGGCTAACTTTTCAACTATCTTAATGGTAAAATATTAGGAGAAGGATTATTAAGATTGGTGAAAAGAGACAGCAGTGTGAAAACAAGAGCCCGGTAAGTCACAGAAAAGCTGGACAAAGAGTGGCACTGTGTTTCGTGTGCTCAGCCACCATAGAAGAGTGCGGCCCTGTGCTCCAGGGCTGTCCAGTCTCCACATTCACCAACCACCACTACCCGACCCTCCTACTAGAAAGCTGGTTCCTCATCTGGGCCTACGTACTGAAGACTGGGTTTCTGGTACCGAGTGGTAGTTGTGACCTAATACCTGAGAACAAGTTGACGTGAGAGGGTATTTTCTGTTCCTTCTTTACCCCCTTCAGCATAATGTAAACTAGCTCAAACTCCAGAATATTTTGCTGGCCTACACCATAACCAATCAGGAAGGTATACATTGAATTAGACAAGTGGATTCATTAACTATGTTGTGTCTACCAGTTTTGACTGAATCCAACCTTCTTTTCTCAACTGGGGTCTCAACTGGGGTGTGTGTGTGTGTGTGTGTGTGTGTGTGTGTGTGTGTAGAAACAATCACAAAGCCCCATTTCTACAAATTCAAACAATGTTGTAAAGCAACAAAAAGCATTTTTTAAAATCTCACCTAAGGTGCAAAGACCTGTTACCAAAAATTCCAAATAACCTTCTCACACCCCAAAAGCCTCACTGATTTTTAATTTGTTCAATTTTATTTACTAAATGTATTAAAATTGAGGTCTGTGACACAAACATAGTACAGTATTTCTTATTTTGATCCTGAGGTAATGTGCCTTCCTGGGAAAAAAGCTTAGCAATGTAAATCACATGATTACACAGACCATTACAGAAAAGTCTGTCAGTGTTTTCTTAAAAGGCTACCAGTCAAGCAATTTAAATTTCCAAAAAAGTCACTAATTCAGCAAATATGTTGCTCTTTGCACAGTTACTAAGTATTAAAGTTTTGAAAATATACCATGCTCACTGATAAATATTGCCACCAATTTGGCCTCATTCTGCTAAAAATCTGATATTTAAAATTTTTAATTTTATTAACTACAAATTTTAAACTTAAGAAATTGTCCTGCTATGTTCGCAAAAAGCATCATAAGGTATATTTAGCACAATGCCTTGAACAATGTGATCAATAAATGAGTGAATAAATGAATGAATGAGTGAATAAATGAATAAATGAGTGAATAAATGAGTGAATGGATAAATGAGTAATAAATGAATAAATGAGTGAATAAATGAGTGAATGGATAAGTTTATAATAAATGAGTGAATAAATAAATGAGAATAAATGAGTGAATGGATAAGTTTCAATGTTGAAATTTACTTTTAAATCGCACTGGTAGACAAACTGATGGATTGATTGTAATTGTACTTGACACTTATGTAGGAAGAACAAAATAAGTGAATATTGGCTTAAATTGCGGCCAAAAATAGCCTTATTTCTTTTCAAGTTCATAAGTAGGGATTATCAAGCCTAAAGAAAGCATCAAGGAAATGAAAAACATATTATCAAAGCAAAAAGGAGCATCTTCATCTCTATATCTTTACAGGGCATGGAAAACTTTTGCTTAGCAAGCTGAAGCCAAGGTTTTGTTCTGCAGCTCTGTGGATCAGAGACTGTGATTAGACACTATCTTTTGCCCAGGAAAACAAGCTAATGAAATTTACCATCCAATTCATGTAAAGAGTAACAGCAATTGCTGATTAGGGACTAAAAACTAGTTGCAACATTTTAATTACATTTCAATGCAAGACTATAAATTAATTTATCCAGATGAAATACTGTACTATATTGGTTTACAAAATGGCTAATTAGCCCATCCAGAACTTGAAGGAGACCAAAGGACTTTCTATTTAATATATAAAGAAAATAATGAATAAACAACCACCAGCAAATTACTTCAAGGACATAAACATTTATTTCAGGCCAGAATCAATATTAGCATAGATCTTACTTCAACCTCAGTCCTTCCTAAGTCACTGCTTAGCAGCAGAAGGCTCAGTATTTAATGAGTGTTAAGAAGTACTTCTGATACTTGCTTCATCTTTTGAGCTGCACAAAGACCAAAGGGTTTAGAAAAGAGTGAAAGAGGTTTTTGTTTTTATGTCTGTCTGTTTGTTTTTTATTGTCCATCCCATTCAGTCCCATAAGCTCTATTGAGCAGAACCCAGACGGTAGCATTAATCTACCCTACCCATGCGGCTGCCTTTAGAGAAATGCTTTTAGCAGAGTATAAGCTCGTTTAGGCTATGTACAGATTCCATGGCAATTACCCTTTTTTATATATTGAAACCATTCTTTAAACAGTGCCATTATTTTTCTTCTATTATTTACAGTAAAGATACGGATGCACACCTTTCAAGAAATCACAGTTATCAGAGAATGAAGCTTGTAATTTGAGGCTCTAACAAAGGACCTGGAATGTCATCACATCAAAGGCAGTTCTGCCCTCTCCAGTACATCTGGCACTACACCTCAGAGACCAAGTGGCCAAAGAAAGCAGCTTTCAGTGAATCTGAATGCTATCAGTTCCATCTCCTCTTTTCAGGATGTATTCTCTGTGTCTAGAAACCAGAGGTGACAATAGTGCCTAATCATATCAGAAACTTTTTAAAGGTTAATGAATTCTGGCATAAAATAATGTCAGAGCCATAAACAACTCATAAATACAAAAATCTAGGAAAACCACGGAAACACCACACTTTTGAGAATGGTAGAACCCCGGATGATAAAACCACCATGGACTTTTAAATTATTCTTTTAATAAACTTGGTGGAGTATTATACTATATATCAATATTTATGATACCAGCTAATGATAGTTTAGGGATACAGAATGCAAAATTCAGTCTGCCTCAGTTCAGTTGTGCGCTGCCTTGGTAATTACTTCTAGATTGGAAACGGGATTCAGTTCAACTTAGGTAACAAGGAAATCAGTTTCCAATTTGGCAAGGTAGACATCTAATTAGCAGTCTCCTTCCTCTTTGTCATAAACCCATCACCACATTCAGGTCAGTATGTGGAGTACGTTTGGAGAGAACTGGAATTATGTGTTACATTGTGTTATTTATTTATCTGTAGAATTTACAGGTGGAACACATTTTTAAAGTCTCTCGAAATTTAGGGGGAAAATGTATCTACATCCAAATTATTCAAAACTCTTGCAAGAGGCTGAGTAGAAATGAGTTTACCTCATATGGTGAACTTGACAAATTAAGAGAGACAATAGAGTCCTAGGAATCAGGTACCATTCGGTAGAATTGGTAGAGTGAGGCTTAAAGCCATAGAAGCAAAGAAAGTTGCAGTTAAGGATCAAAGTTCCAATATCTAGTCATAATGTATTTCTAGTCTTAACATTTCAAAACGGTACCACTGGGTGCTTTAATGCTGTACTACTCAATTTGATCAATCCGTGAATCTGAGAATCTATACCAAAAATTTACAGCATTTACAAAATGGAAATATATGCGCTCTGGTAAACATTCAGGGCAGATGCAACTATTTGTGTGTGTGTGTGTGTGTGTGTGTGTGTGTGTGTGTGTGTGTGTGTTCTTAAAAGTCAGCACTTAGCATTATATGTTATGAGTGAACATGTTTCCTGGGACTAGTTGTTGCCCTCTTCTTCCTCCTTCTCCTCCTATTTTTGTAAAGTACAAATGCTACTTGTGTGGCACTTGTTTGTCAAAATATGGTAATATAAATTCAATTCCTTTCATCTTTAAACCAACATCATTATTTTGATGTGACTCATAGATAAGGAAATTAAGGCAAGATTGACTGATTTGTCCAAAACGGTCGTACATAGCTAATTGCTGGCAGAGTCAAACATGAAAACCCACTATACAAGACTCTGTCACTGTTTGATCTGGAACAAATCATTTAATATAGCGGAACCTCAGTTCCCTATCTTTAAATATAGATAGTAATACCTAATTTAGAGTCTTATTGTGAAAATTCGATAAGCTAATATATACCTGACACAGAATACTCACTAAATGTTATTTCTCTTCCTAAGATCAAATATGTTTGCTAAATGCCAAGTTAAACAAATTAAACAGATCTTTTTGCTGCAAGACTCTTTGGAGCCTTTAATATGCTATGTGATGCTCCAAGAGGCAGAGTATGTCACATTTCTCCTAGCAACCAAGCGAGCAGTTATTTTTTCAGGAAGCATCTATTCATATCTCATGAAATACTAATATTCCATAGGACACACTTTGAAAACTCTGCTGCAGACCATAAAATATTTTGGGAAATATGTGAAATAAGTTATTTAGGTATGTAATTAATAAATTAATGGTTTAAATAGTCTGATCTGAATTCCTAAGCACCTTTTTGAGGTCACCCAAAACATCTAATACACAGGAAGTAACAAAGACTGGGAAATGGAGCCCCAAGCTCAGGAAAACACTTGAGTGTGTCAATTTTATTGCAGGTCTCTGTGAATGTTGGACACATTGTATGGTTATTTGTGCTTCCAAAGTAAAAATACAGGCAGCTTTCAAAAGAAGAAAGGTTCTTAGTGATTCTGCCTATTTCCCCCAGTGTGCTACATCACCTTTTCTGTGGTTTGTTACTATACGGGTCAAATCTTCAGGACAGTAAAGTGAAAGGGGAAAAGTGGGGGAGGTTTTTCATTTTTTCTCTATCACTCTTAATTAACTAGAATCCTTTGTGTCACAATGGATGAACTCTGCTCATTGAGTGGGGTACTGACCATTAAAACTGTGCTCCAGTGCGTGGGAGCTGTGACCCACATATGTGTCATCAATTCAACAACAGTTTATTAAATGCCCAATTCTGTGCTAAGTAGTTCAGGTTGTAAGAAAATAGATTTGAGCAACTTAGAATCCTGCAGGTGAGATATGACATATCCAAAAGGAGAAGTGCAGGGAAAGTATACCAAAGAGTACCTAATGAAGAGCTAGATCTTCAGGAACAAACTGTAACTGTCATATGAACCTAGAGAAAGAGGAAAGATCACTGAGCATCACGGGCTGGAGTTGGCACTTGAGCTGGACCTTGAAAGCCTGTAAGGGGGTTGCCACAGGGCTTCTGTAAGCAAAGCCAGTTCACCCCCTAATGTGCACCAACTGTCAAGGGAGTATTGGGGCCACTCTTCCTTTTCAGGAACAATAGAGGAAATGCAGAGATTTTTGCTTCTTTGCCTCTCCTCCTCTCTGCAACGGATGGATGTATCAGCTAAAGAGCCTCAAATCAGTAGCCCTTCCCTCTGGGTCACAGTGAGGATTTGGCTGCTTGCTTGTCCAATAAAGAAATAGGAAAAAAAAAACATCAACCATAACAACAACTTGAGGGTTAGAGCTGCGTAAGAACAATTCTGCAATAAGAGAATCTACACGGGCTTGTGTGGAAAGACGAGTGCTATTTTCTGCTTTAGTCTGTGACTGGTAGAGAATCACTCAACCCTATGATTGTATTATTTATACAGAACTCACGAGGGCACCATCTGGTGCTAAGCTAACCGCAAAAACAGGAAAATCAAACCCAAAGCCAACTGTCTTCATTGGAGTTTTTGCTAATGACCTGCTCCTCGCCAATATTCCAACTGATCACATTCTAGTTTGAAACAGGAAAAGACATTTAATGCTTTAAAGGGAAGTCTTAAAGGGAATTTAGTTAGACATACCCTTGAAAAGATTCTGTACCTATCTAGATCTTCTCAGCTGAGAGGGCACTGCCCCTATTTCAGGTCTTATTACATCTTATTAAGTTGTCAGATCAAGTTCATAATGTCCCATCTCAGTACCCAGTCACCAAGAGATAAGGGTGACAGCTGATCTTGCAAGATCATGTCCTGGAGATGGAAACTTAAGCCAAAACAGTGAGGAAGTTTCTGCTGAAGTATAAGAAACAAACTAACAAATGTCATGATGAAAATAATTCTAATCTGAAATGATTTTTAAATCCCACATTTTGACTCTCAATAAATTATTCTTGTTGAGGTAGCAGACTTGACATTGCACACATATTTTCCTTTGTAATCAAAAATTTTTAAACTATAATGCAAAAGGTAAGTGTGTGTGTTGAATTTATATACTCTTAATTTTTAAAAATCCAAATATAAAGATTTTCCATTTTAGTTATTTTTAATTTATTTATTTTATTTTTTGGCTGCATTGGGTCTTGTGTGTGTCATATTTTATTTATTTATTTATTATTTTTTTAATGTTTATTTATTTTCTTATTAGTCATCCATTTTATACACATCAGTGTATACATGTCAATCCCAATCTCCCAATTCATCACACCACATGCACTGGGTCCTTTGTTGCTGCACGCGGGCTTTCTCTAGTTGTGGCGAGCGGGGACTACTCTTCATTGTGGTGCACGGGCTTCTCCTTGCGGTGGCTTCTCTTGTTGCGGAGCACGGGCTCTAGGCGTGCAGGCTTCAGTAGTTGTGGCTCACAGGTTCTAGAGCACAGGCTTAGTAGTTGTGGCACAAGGGCTTATTTGCTCTGCCACATGTGGGATCTTCCCGGACCAGGGCTCGAACCCGCGTCCCCTGCATTGGCAGGCAGATTCTTAACCACTGCACCACCAGGGAAGCCCTCCATTTTAGTTCTTATTGTTTTTCTTAGATTCTCCCAGCTCTAGTAATTTTCTTTTTGACATACGTATTGTAAAATGGTACCCCAAGTTAATTTGGTTTCAATATTATAAATTCAGCATGAAAGCTGTGAACATTTCTAGTCCCATTTTGTTCTCATTTGGAGCTAACACTTCAGGTCTTAATGATACCTCAGTACATAATCAGGCGCCTTGGTTCCCATGCTGGCTAGTGTTTGGAGTTCTCTTTGGCCCATGGTGCAATTGTTCATATTTTTAGGGCTCTGTTTTCATACAACCCTTTAGATATTTTTGACAATCCCAAGAAAAAGCTAATCACATAGCCCAAAACTGTGATATTAAGAGGGATTGCTCTCCTAAACTTGACAGCAAAATGAAGTATCATATAGAGTGGTTCCATAAAGTATCTTTCCATAATTCAACCATCTAATTATTTCCAGAGTTAGGGAGGTCAATCTTGCTTGCTTAATGTAAAATTAAGACTTACTTACAGTCAGAAGCTTCGTTATGATGCACATTTAAAACTACAAATAAACCAGCAATTTTAAATAAGGCAGTTCATTCATGTCATCACAAGGGCTGTAGTGTAAAGAGAAGGTAGGCTGTGGTTTGAATCAGGAATCTGCCACTTACCAGCTTTGTCCCTTGAGCAAGTTACTTAAACTCTTTAAGGGTGAGTGGCATCCTTTTACCTGTTAAGAGGGCTTTACATTTCCTCCCAGTGTTTTTGTGGAAAGTGGATGGGATAATATTTAGAAAAATCTTGTAACAGTTCCTGGCACATTGTAGGAGGTCTGTAAATCTGAGTTCAATTGCTCTTTCTCAGTTACTTCCAAAACTTTTCCCTAAGACCAACGACTCTGAAAGGGAAGTGATTTACATGTAGCACATCACTGATTACAAAAGCCTAGGGAAACTAAGATCTATCTCTAACTCCATCCTTCATTTAAGATATTGTCAAATGTCCTTCACAAAATTCCGGACCTCGTTGGACCCAATTTGTCACTGTATAGCTGAAGTGTGCTCTTCATTAGTAAGAGCTTCTTCAAAGATCCAATTCCCTCCATCCTCAACCATAAGGGAACAACCAATTTCCTCACATTAAAAAAGAAAGTTTTACATTAGTAAACAGAGTACTTATAAGCAAGCAGAATACTTACAATTGGACGACTTAATCTAGAGCTACCCCAAGGATGAAATAACTAGAAAGGAAAAAAAAAGAGAAAAGCCTTCCTAAAAGTTTTTATTTTAATTGTCGGAAACCTAAACACAACAATGTGTTGGAAGAATTAATAACTGCTTTCTAGCAAGAACTATAGACTAACCCTAACTAATTCAATTTCTCTGTCTGTAACAATGGCAAAGCAGCTATATTATTCGTCTTCCACATCTAATCCATAAAAAATATCCTCTTGGCTCTATTTCCAGGATATTCACCACAATTTTTGTTCATTTCCCTACATTTTATGTAAAGATTGATATTTTCTTGGGGGCACTTTCTATGAGCTTTAACTTCATAATCTTTGACATATCATAAACCCTACCTTATAGGATTGGTTTGATGACTAAACTAGATTGCATATATGGCAATATTTGTGAGCATGGTACAAATAGAAGTTGCTTTTAACAATAAGAAGGCAGTTTGGTGGGCATAGAATCTGAGAAAGGGGCTTGGAGAATTCAGCAGGCAATATTATCCCCACTCTGGTGGAACCAAAAAAAAAAAGTCCTTACTGCACTATAGAGACAGCTTTTCTAAGGACTCAAAGACACCACACGTAGTCTCTGTGCCTTGGACATGTAGAGAAATCTCAGTCTCTAACACCTTTTTCCAAATTCCTTATTAGACACCCAAAGCTTCCATCCTCCTGCTGTCTCCTCACGAAGCACATGCTGAAATGACTGATGCTGGCTGCAGGGTCTCTCCCCGCCACAGCTGCACCTTCACTCCTCTGTCTTGAGGTTCAGCTGCAAGAAGTGGCACTGACCTACTCCAGGAAGATTCATGTTGCCTTCCATCTTGGGGGGGGGGTTCTTTTTCTGATCTGGTCCCCCAGTTCTGGCTGTGCCCTTCTGTTGAGAACAATGAGGGGTTCCCACTCTGAGCCAGGGCAGGGGTGAAATTGGGGAGGGGCAGTGACAGCATAGAATGGATGGTTCTAGAATACCGGAGATCTGAGCATTCCTCTGGGACACTGAAAAACAGGTATCATTCACTATAGCAAGAAGCAGGATGAGGGGACACAAGGGGCCCAAAGGCAAATCTCAGAAGCTGGACTGGTAAACCCAGTGTGGACTCCCCACTGTCCTTGGAATCATACCCAAGCTGCATAGCCCTTGAGGCCCCAAGTGACCCAGACTCCACCTGCTTCTCCAACATCACCTCATATACTCACTCCCCCCCTACCCCATCACTAGCTCTGTCCACACTGACCTTCTTTAGGTTATTTAGACCTGCCAACTCATTCCCAGCCTGGAGTCTGTGCACCTGCTCTTCCTCCTGTCTGCGACCCTCTTCTCCTATATGTCCTATATCTTTGCCTGGCCGAGTCCTTCCCCCCATTCAGGTTTCAGCCCAAATGTCACCTCCTCGGGGGTGGGGGGGCTTCTCTGACAACAATCTTAGTTGATGTTTCCCAGCTCTCCAATATCACCACCACCAAATCATTCTATCCCGTTATCTTGTTCTATTGTCTACATGACACTAATCTGAAATTACCTCGTTTACTTACGTATTTGTTTGTCTATTACCTTTCTGTCTCATTACAGAATGTACAGTCAGGATCCTTGCCAGTTTTGCTCACCATGACAGCTCCAATGCCTAGCGTACTACTATAGTACCTGACACATAGCAGGTACTCAATACACAATTGTTAAAGTTTGAATGATTTAATGAATATTTCAGGACATGAGAAATGGCTATTTGTAAAACTATCTGGGATATTAAGAAAGGAAACAACCTTTACTATGATGCAAAATACCACTGGGGATAGGAAGATCTCATTTATGAGCTGTGTTATAAAATGGGTAGTAGTGGGGACTACCCTGGCGGTCCAGTGGTTAAGGCTTCGCCTTCCAATGCACAGGGTGTGGTTTCCATCCTTGGTCGGGGAGCTAAGATCCCACACACCTCGCGGCCAAAAAACCAAAACATGAAACAGAAGCAATATTGTAACAAATTCAATAAAGACTTTAAAATTGGTCTACACCAAAAAATATCTTAAAAAAATAAAATGGGTAGTAGGGACAGGGAGAAGGGGAAGGAGCACGGAAATGCCAATTAGTTAACGTTCTGCTTCAGACAGAATGATAGAAAACTATTAAGAGCTTCGGCATCAGTGCAGCTGCACGCTTTCCAAATGGGCTCGGCATCAGTTAATTCTCTATTTCTAAATGTTACTGTTGTAGGTTGGGTCATGGTCCTACATTTAGTTAATCTGAGGTTAAAGATTTGCATGGCTGCATGTACTAATTCAGAGTAATCAAGTATTGATTTTGTCTTTTAGCAACAATGAAATAACAATAGTCGGCTTTTATTCGGTGCCCTGAGTCTTCTCAAATCCCAGAATAACCAGTGAATAGTTCATTTAAACAGTTGCATTGTGAGGCATAGTTGAAATATTATTCCTAAATTTTAAAACAAAAACTCAGTTTGTTCAATATCTTGTAATAACCTATAATGGAAACGAATAAAAAAAAGAATATATATATATATATACGAATCACTTTGTTGTACACCTGAAACTAACACAATATTTTAAGTCAACTATACTTCAATTTAAAAAAAAAACTCAGTTTGCCATTTACTCAGTTTGTCAAAATTTTACGGAAGTTTTCTTCGCAATGTGAAAATTCAAAATGAAGACTTCTCTCTGCCTCCATTAAATTCTATCAAACATCAAGCCTGAGAATATTTACTTAACAAAACACAAAATTAATACTTTTGGAAATGACTATATTTCCACCTTTAAATGAGGGAAGTAGCCCAACCCTTGGTAAGACTGGAGCAGTAGACACTTTCTCCTCGATTCCATTGCTCCCGATGCACAGCTCTCACCCAAAGCCCCTCATTTATGGTTTCTCAGAGTCCTATCTGCAACACCATCTCATGTTCCAAGGCAATCCACTATAATGAATTCACACTATGCACAAGGCTCTCTGCTAAATGCGTGCAGAAATTAATCAGAACAGTCTCGGTCCTCAAGTAGCTGATAATCCACAGACATCAGACAGATTTAAAACAAAACTCTATAAAACACTAGGAAGCTTATGCTATTTAGCAAGGAAAATGTAAACAATTTTCAAAGGAAGGAGCATTCTATCCTTGGTGCTCCACTCTTTTACACTAAACTCCTATTATTGCCAATATACTGATGGTTCTAGATCTGTATATCCAGTCCAGATCTCTCCATGTGTATTTATAAATCTCTAGTGACCAGCTTCAATCCCCTGGAAGATCCTGAAGTTTATGAAACATCCAAATCCAAATTCATGAATACTTCCCACCACTCCTCTCCCTCCTAATGCAAATGGGTTTTACCATGTCCCCCAAACCACATCTCCCCAGGTAGAAACCTTAGAATCATCCTGAATGCCTCACTCTACTTCATCCCTCTACATCAAGCCAATTACCAAGCCACATCAACACTATCTTTCTACCTCATAGGATGCCTCAGAGGACGCAACTCCCCCTGCTCTATATCCATGTTGCTAACGTCACTGCCTCATTCATTCATGTTCATGGACTCTGCGGTCATTCACACCTAGGTTTGAGTCTTAGCTCTGCCTTTTCCAGTTGGTAATCTTGGGCAACTAC
Organism: Aethalodelphis obliquidens; assembly: GCF_003676395.1. Lineage (NCBI taxonomy): Eukaryota > Metazoa > Chordata > Mammalia > Artiodactyla > Delphinidae > Aethalodelphis > Aethalodelphis obliquidens. Next base: position 4,185,517 of record NW_020838021.1, on the reverse strand, counting down.
TTATTTTCTGCCTCAGTTTCCTCAACTATAAAATGGGGATAATAATATTCCTTATATCTCATATGGCTGATAGAAATCTTTGGAAAAGGCAATGTATATACAGCATTTAACACACAGCAGGTGTTCAATAAATTATAATTGCAATTATTACTGTAATATGATCCACAAACTGGCTCCAATCTACCTTCAGAACCTCATTTCTCATTATTTTCCACTCCCTCCTCACCCCAATTCTATACTGAAACCTCATTAGACTCTGTGATTCCCTGGACACACAGAACCCTTTCACATGCTCAATCCTTCTGCATCTTCTGTTCCCTCTGTCTCAAATGTCCTCAGTGCTCTTGTTCACCTTGAAATTTTACATACCTCAAGTTCACACTCAAATGTTACTTTCTTAGTGAATGATTACCTACATCCATTTGCCACATCTCCCTCTGTGTTTCCATAGAAGACATACACAAGGATACACACACACACACACGCACACACAGAAGGGTAGTACCACATCATATTACAATTTGTAAAATTTGTAAAAATTGTTTTCATGTGTGTCTCCTGTTTGTGATGAACTCTCAGGTCACTTTGGTCCTCATTTCTAAGGTAATATCTTACACACAGAGTTGGTGCTCAGTACCTGGTCTTTTAAAGTAACACTCCCTAGCTGAGATAACCTGGACGTACTTCATAAAAGGATATTTTACTGGGAGAGGGGAGCAGAGAGAAAAAGAGAAAATTTTTTTCAATCCTGCCCTCCCCTCTTTGAAATGCTATCAGCACTTCCATCATCACACCACCATCCACCCCTGCAATACCAAACCTCCCTATCCTTAAACAACAAGCGCTCTGACCTACTGAAGAAACCCTGGGGTCTACTAATTGAGCTTGAGTGAAATGTTCACGTAGAGTGGTAGGGAGGAAACAGCTGGGGTCAGATTGTGGAGGACCTTGAATTTTGAGCTAAGAAGTTTGAACTTTACCCAGTAGATAATACAACACCATTGGACACTGTGTGGCAGGGCACAACAGGATCCAAAAGCTGTTTTTAGGAGATTGCTATGGTTGTAGTATACAGGATAGTTTGGACTGGGGAAGGATGGGATGTATAGAAGTTTATTCAAGAATAAAGTCAATTCTTAGGGGAACAGAAGAGAAGGACTAACATTTGTGGGAAACGTCTATGTGGCAGTCATTATTGTAAAAGCACTTTATATACATTAACTCATTCAATCCTAGCAATAATAATATATCCATAAAGTACTATCATTAATTCTGAGTTAATAAAGCAATGCTTTAGAGCGGTTAAATAAATTGCAAAAGTAACAAGGTAGTAAATGGAAGAGCTGGGACTCAAATGCTAGTCTGCTTGATGTCAAAGTCTAGACTGGATATTCTTGATTGACTTATGTACCCTGGAGGCATTTGAGGACAGAAACTCAAAAAAATGAAAAGGCAACCTATGGAATGGGAGAAGGTATTTGCAAACCATCTATCTGATAAGGGGTTAGTATCCAAAATATATACAAAAACTCATACAGCTCAATAGCAAAAACAAAAACCTGACTGAAAAATGGGAAAAGGATCTGAGTATAGACACTTCTCCAGAGAAGATATACAAATGGCCAACAGTTACACGAAAAAGTGCTCAACATCACTAATCACCAGGGAAATCTAAATCTAAATCTCAATAAGATATCACCTCACACCTCTTAGGATGGCTATTATCAAAAAAAACAAGGGATAAGTACTGGCAAGGATGTGGAGAAAACGGAACAGAACCCTTGTACTCTGCTGATAGGAATGTAAATTGGTACGACCATTTTTGAAGATAGTGTGAAGGTTCCTCAAAATATTAAAAATAGAACTACTCTGTGATCCAACAATCCCACTTCTGGGTATAAATCCAAAGAAAAGAAATCAGGATCTCAAAGAGATACCTGCACTCCTATGTTCACTGCAGCATTGTTCATGCTATTCAAAAATATGGAAACAACGTAAGTGTTGATGGATGAATGGATAAAGAAAATGTGGTATATAAAACATATATATACAGTGGAATATTATTCTGCTTTTAAAAAGAAGAAAATTCTGCCATTTGCAACAACACGGATGAACCTGGAGGACTTTTGGCTAAGTGAAACAAGCCAGCCACAGAAAGACAAATACTGCATAATTGCACTTACGTGGAATCTGAATAGTTGAACTCATAGAAGCAAAGAGTAGAATGGTGGTTGTCAGGGGCTAGGGGGAGGAGGAAATGGGTGATGTTGGTCAAAAGGTACAAAGTTTCAGTTATGGAAAATGAATAAGGTCTCAAGATCTAACATGCAGCAAGGTGAATATAGTTAACAATACTGTAATGAATACTTGAAATTTGCCTAGAGGGAAGCTCTTAAGTATTCTCACAGAAAGGAAGGAAGGAAGGGAAGGGAGGAGGGAGAAAGGAAGGAGGGGAGGGAAAACGGTAACTTTGTGAGGTGATAGGTATGTTAAATAGCTTGACTGTTTTGACTATTTCACAATGTAGACATGTATCAAAACATCAAGGTGTACACCTTAAACATACACAATTTTTTATCTGTCAATTATACCTCAGTAAAGATGGAAAAACAAACCCAAAAAACCCCTCTTTCTAAGTGAAGGAAGTCATATACAGAAGAGTAAATACTATATGATTACACTAATGTGAAATTCTAGAAAAGGCAAATTTAATCTATGGTGACAGAAGGCAGATCAGTGATTCTCTGAGACTGGGGATAGCGCAGAATTGACCAGGAGGGGGCAAAAAAAAAAAAAAAGAAAGAAAGAAATCTATCCTAAGTCTTGAGCAGTGGTGGTGATTTTATGGGTATATATATTTATCAAAACTCATTAATGTATGTACTTAAGATGAGTGCATTTTATTGTATGGTAATTATACCTAAATAAAGTTGATTTTAAAAGGAACAAAAAATGTTCTCTAATTCCCTCAAAATTTTTTGCACAAATTTTCCAATTTAAATTTAGTAGTTAATTAGAAGGAACACCAGGAGAGTTACTTTTATGTGAAAAAGGATTATATGAAAATATCATAATGCTTATTTAGAAATATTGGGGTTTTCTAAATGCACACTTCTCTGGGATCTCAGAATCAACAATTTTTGTCATTTAATGCTTTTTCTCTTCATGGTAATGGATCTAACACCTTCTATTCACATTTTCTCCTGCACTACCCAAAGCAGAACATAAAGAGCATCTGACCCAAGACAGATTTTCTCATCTAAGTGTCCAAAGTACTTGTTAGGGGTGCTTTGACTTTAAGGTAAGAAATGCAGAATGCTTTCCAAGTTTGTTAATTAATAGCATCCCTAGACAAATACCGTCTTACTGCTGTGCCTGATTACTAAATCTCTCTGCTTCAAGGCAACAGATGGCTTAAGTTCTCCCAGAATTAAAAAGGAAATAATCTAGAATTCCTTGTGATTCAAGGGACTAAATTTAATCAGGTTATCCTATTTTACAAGCTATAAATATCCTAGAAAAAAATGAAGATGATCAAAATGGAAATGAATGGTTGCTATCTTCTAATTGTGTGAGTAGTGAGTAATAATCTTTATAGCACCAGTTGATGACATACTGTTACCATAAAATCAGCATGTACTAAACCCAACCAAAGCCTCCAACAGTCTTTCTTCATGAACTTCTTCTTATGATAGCACTCTTTCACTCTGGACTTAGAAGATAATATAGATTGCAGGGTTCCTTGAGCAGTCTTCAATACCTCTGATTCAAAAGTACGAGTAACAAAACCCTTTCCTAGAAATTTCCTCTTAAGGTTCACTTGGATCAGAGATCTTTTCTGGATTAATCTGGATAATAACAATTCTATGCACTAACAATATTTAAATATCTGTCTGAGCAACGTTTAAAAAATTGTTCTTCTTTACAGTGTCATATGGTCCCCTCTAGGCTGAAAGTTGTCTAAAGGCAGGAACCAAAATGCCTGCATCCATTATATTATAAAAACACACTGCTCATAGATCCTCAACAAATGCATAATTATTGACACTATTTTAACATCTGCCTGTTGTACGGGATATGCCACGGCCAACGTAGCCTTATAAAGTATATCACCAGCTTGTTCCATATCGGTATTTTCTTTTCTTTCTTTTTATTGGAGTATAGTTGATTTACAATGTTGTGTTAACTTCAGGTGCACATCAAAGTGATTCAGTTATACATATACATGTATTGGTATTTTCTATTATCATTCTACTCACTCAAATCTTTGTCTGTTACTATATAACTATAGTCATGCAGGTTGCTTGCAAAAATAGGGCCTGTTTTTTAACACAAATATCTCTCCAAATCTCTCTCATCTGTATTTCTTGCAGACGTTCTGGCCTTTCCACTGCATTTTCCAAGGCATTCACTTTGAATAGAGATTAATTTTTACTTTGAAAGCACATTTTAATATTCTTTATTATTTAGCAATATCTTACAGTTCTTTAGCTATACAATTTTAGAATTTTTACTTGTTTTATGACACAGAAGCAGGGAATCAAAATTTTTAAAAAATCAAGGAAAATGATGCCCAGCCTTTTATACCAACTGCATACATCATTCTCCACTCCATCCCCACCTACCAACCCAGACCTGTAGCACAACTATCAACCACTTGCTACTTTGGTAGACAGAGGAGACAAGAATATTGAAAAGAAAAGAAGTGGGTACCTTATATTTTAATAATGTGACAAGGTTTAACCAACAAAATTAACCAACAAAATTATTAAATATTCAGATTATTTGAAAGCAAGCAATATGTGAAGCAGTCATCCTCAGCCTGTCTTTGAGGCTCACCCCATCCCTGATCTACATGCCGGAAGAGTATTAAATGACAAGAAGCTCACAAATAGAGTAAAAGACGAGGTTGGCCTTCGGCACCATCTGGCATCCACATGACATAAAACTAGGAGCCACGTGCTTATCACACATGCTCTTCTCACAACGGAGTATCAGTCATAATTCATTTTGTTTGCTGAATGGTCACCATTTCAAATTGGATGATCTCTTAAAGTTACAATGGTCATACTTAATCTCTAGTGATATACAGATTTAGCCTTGTAATCATGGAATTTGTCCTGTTTTCCAGTAGAATATGTTTTTTAAATGGCTATTTATTTTTTGGTAGGTTTCTTGATTTCACTAACCCCATAAGACACTGGGGATGATGGATGAGAATAATTCTTCTAACAATTTCCACAGTGGTATACATACATTATATGGTAGCACTCTTATAATCATGGTTTTGGAAGACAAAACCACCCCTCTCCCTTGGAGGTTAACTCAATTGTATGCATTTTTAAAATAGTTCTCTTTTTTATGACTATAAAAGCAATATATTTTAAGGAAAAAAATCAAACAATTTAAATACGAGTAAAGCAGGAAGAGAAAGAGCCATGCAGTCTGAGTGGTAGAGATAGAACTAGGTTCAGTAATGTTTGATATGATATACAATCCTTGGAAGGAAAAAAAAACAGTGATTTTATATTTGAAAGTATTATTTAGATGTGGTTATGACAATATGCTCCATCAAAAAAGTCATGTCAAAGAGCCATATCAAAACGCTCTGCTTTGAGAGGGAAACTAGTGAAACACAGAGGGAAAGTATAGGGTAAGATGTGGTAAAGGAGGCATGCTCTTAAGAGGTCTATGTCATTTTTATCAATGTTGGGGAAGCTATCAAAGGGATCTGATAAGCAGCTGCAGTGTAATTGAGGGTTCATTCATTTTAAAGATCAATTTCTGCATCAGATTTTAAGACATTCCTAAATCATATTTCAAAAATGCTAAATTATATGCACAAACATTAATTGATTCCATAATAATTTGATAGCTACTCATTGCTAGGCACTGTTCATTACCCTCTTGTACACTATATTGTGTAGTTATCATAGCAGCCCAGAGTCGTAGTTATTACCCCATTTCATAGATAAGAAAGGAAAGCTATGGCCTCAGAGAGGTTACAGAACTACAAGGTCATATGGACTTCAAGGGTTATCATAGGTACTTAGCACTGATTCAACTGGTAAAGAAATAGGAACTTATTTTGCTGCACTTTCTGGCATAGTTACTATTTCTAATAAATACATTTCTAAGTTTAGGCTATTCTTTCTATAAGTCTGCAAAAAAAGTGTCATTTAAATTGAAAGTGAAAAAAATAAAAACATTCATAAATGATTAGTAGCAAAATAACAGGAATGCAATTACATTGTAAGATTTCTACACATGTAGAATGATACAATTGCTTTCCATAGTAATTGGCCTCTTTCTCCAGCAGAAATATGTCAATATTAAATTGCAGTGAAATAATTGTATTACACCCTAAAGCCAAAAGTATATTATACAATTAAACATATTTAATTTAAGTCCTCTTTTTAAAAAGTAATTTGCATCAGAACATCTTTAACAATCCTCACACCTAGCAACAGATAGTTCAAATCTGAAGCAATATCATTTTTCAGTTTTGGTAGTTGGCTTATTTTATATATGAGGTTGTAGAAGATAGAAATTCCAGCTTTAAAACCCATAATTTTATCAATGTGTGAGTGCAAATAACTTTATTTTTTCCATTAGTTGTGTAGATTGTTCCTATATGAAAATCATTACTATAATTTATAAAATAGCATGAATATAATAAACTCGATTCTGTACATTCTGATATGATTCATGCATTTAATTTATTCCAGCAGCTTAAATAAAGCAATTTAACAAACTAAACACATACTTTACCTTGATGAATGGTATTATACAGATTTACTCCAATGTATTACAATATAACCACTATTATCCAACATATTCTCCACGTTTATTTAAAAGCTATGTAATGTGGTAGTTAGAACCAGGCAGATGTACATTTGAATATTGGCTCTGCCACTGAGTAGCTGGTGTGTCACTGGAGAAGCTCCTTAACATCTCTGAGGTTGGGTTTCTTCCTCTATAAAAAGAGTGATAAAAATAACTACCGCACAATGTTGTTGTGAAGTTGCTGTTAAATAAGTTTACATACATGACAGTGTTTGGCCCAGAGCAGGCACTCAGTGCACGTAAGTATATTTCCTTTCTCAAAATATTACATGACTAATTTGGAATGGGGTGCTTCCAAGTATTCAGTTAAAAAGGCTTATCTCTGTGTTTTAATTTAACTACCCTATATAAGCAACCAATTCTCAGCATTGTTTAAAATCAGTTAGTATAAAAAATACACTCTAGCTATTCTTTGTCAATTGTCACAAGATCTGAGAACTTAGTGACATGCGTTTTGGATTGGACTAAAAAACCCAGGGTTTTCTTCAAAATGACTATGAGTATGCATTCAGGTAACAATAAAAATGAATGCTGGGTCGTTAGGTTCATCTTCTGGCTTTTCCATTGTTTAAAAAGATAGATTAAATAATTACTACACAAATCATTTGGGTGCTGTGATGAGAGAATGAGATTAGGAAGGAGCTTTATTACCAGCCTATAAATGTGTCATAAAAGTACAAAGTCATTTTATTGCCTTTTCTATTTCAAGCAGCTGTCATTTTAGTCATATGTGTTTTCTGCCATCCATGATACATAAGTATGTATTTTCAATATTTCTGACCAGTTAACAAGACAGGTAAGTAAAAGGCAGAATTTCCTAAGTCTAAACTCGAAGTTTTTAAGAGGCGAATGCAATTTTTTAAAGCTAAAGCAATTTTTAAAGCATTTTAAGGGAAAAAGTCACTTGCTTCATGTTTATGTATCTTTGTCTAACCTAGTGAATTGTAGACATCTTAAAGTGGAAATAACCTCTAAGCCTCTTTTGACAGTTGGTGAATATTTCTGTCTGTGGTCTACATATCAACCAGTGTCCTGGCATAAAAGTGTTACTTATTTTAAAGAACTAGGTCAAAATAGTCCTTAATTTTTATTTCAAAAGGACACTTCAACCCCCCACCAAGAGTAAATAACAGTGTTAATGATGGCCTATACAATTAGAAAAACATTTCTGAATCATTTGATCATTTCACTGAAAAGGATGGTCAAGATATCATTAAAAAAAGTAAATGTCAAACTGATTAGTTAAAGTGCAATGAATGGCTGTTGACTTGCATTGACTCATATCTAGATAATTCTGAGTGAGAGCGACACATAATCTACCTTAAATAAATGTGTTCCTTTGATCCTGCCAAGAAATCAACAAATGACCTCATCGGGTTTGGCTAATAATAGACTAGTGAAGAAATAACTTTAAACAAGTATCCAATGCAACCCCAGATAAGTTTACACCAAACTCAAACAACATGATTTTTTAAATTTACTATTTAGAAGTTATTCTTAAAATTCTCTTTGGAAGTCCAGTCCTATGATTAACTAACCTTTCAGTGGAGAATTCCTATAAAAATAACCTCTCTCTTGCTACATCTGAGCCAGTGCTCACCTATTTGTCCTATGTTCAAATTTCAAGAAAACAAGGGCACTTACAGAGCCAAAATGGCAGTTTGAGGTTTACCTTTTCCAAGGCTTTAGATGCCAGAGTGCTTTAACATTGCCCAGCTGTTCCAGTTACTTCCACATGTCTTAAATTTCCCCTTCACTGAGACCTTAATGTGCCTGTCTAATGTACAGCTGCACTCTCTTGAGTAGGCAGGTTCCTCCCACAGCATAGTTAGTAACTTAGTGGTACAGAATCAATACATCATAAGAATCGTTTGACTCACTTTGGAGGAAGGCAGGTAAACTTGACATCTGTAGTCATGATTCTTTCCAACCAACAGGAAGCTTTAAAGCCTATCAAAAGATGCTATTCAAATACTATGGCTACAAATAAATAAATCCCATCACGAGCCTATGAGCCTATATGCCAGTCCCAAAGCATTGCTTTTTTTTCCCCATCTAAACTCAAAAATATATTTTAAAAATAGTTCAAACTGGCTGTTTCTAAACTTTTACTTTAATGTACACTAAGCCTTCAGAAATAATTATTCATAGCAAGCCAATTTATGTGTAATGTGAGTCTAGGAGATTATCACACTTATCTTACCATTTATTGAAAATACTTTATTCCAGGAAGACTCCTGTGTCACATTTAATTGCCTTTGAAGCTCCTGCCATTTGAATCTGTCTTCTGGAACATGCATTTCATCATTATTTTTTAGCCTTGTTACATCAATCACCACAACTGCTATAGAAGATTTCTGGGCTGTGAAGTGATAATTTGTTCCAGTGGTATTAATGAGGCAAGCAGTGGTCTTGAGGGAGGTGACAGCCCATTGCTTTACAGACAGCACCAGATTAAGGTGCTGGACAACATACGAGGATTTCAACATATACTCTAGAGCCTTTGGAGCGTTTTATAACTTTCCTTATCAAACTTAACATAGAAGAGATACCTCCGACACCTTATCTACAATGAGCTAGGCATATCTAATCACCAAGGGGGGAGCGTTAATAGTGTTGCTCAACTTACTTTGAGTTACAGACACATAAGAGAAACTTTGTACTGCTCCCAACTTGAAGGCTCCCTAATGCCTTATAGGCTCTGAATTGGTCTATTTCCATTACCATGGTTGTAATGGCATGTCCCTAGCCACAGAGGAGTCTAATTCCCTGAAGTGCAGCCCATGAAAACTTGTATTTCTGGGAATTAAGTCCCAGAACTAGGAATGCCGATTTGTTGTTGTTATAATACCATGCCCATGAATACTGCCTCTAGGAAGCAGTACATCTGGAAACAACAGATGGTACATGTGGAAATGGGTTGGATGGAGTATTTTAATATCCACACATCTCTAATTCAGTTCTACAAGTCTGGTTTCAATGTTTTCTCAGATTATAAAGTGTTTCAGAATTGGTAAGACAGGTCTGATCCATATTATTGCTACTATCAACAGCACCAGATGAAAGCCTAATGTTGTAATGTCATTGTCTATGAACTCTCATTTGACCACATATATATGCACAGGCAACAATCTGGACTTACCTTTTAATAATGGAACAGGTCAGTCCAGTGCACTTCCCTATCTCGTTACCAACAACCACAGAACACAAATTTATTTTAAGATGAAAGTATCCCAGTGTGCTACTCTCCTTAATATAGGAAGGAAACATTTAAGCTCTTTCACACTGTCTAAACACTTTATCTCCCTCCACCTTCAAAAGCTACCAGAACTATTATAGTATTGGAGAGATTTCACTTAATATGGTAGGAGAACAGCTTTACTAGAGCAATACTTCCTTCTTGTGCTTCAAGAAGGCTGAATTAAATTGTCTTTGAGATATGTTGGCATTTTTAAGAAACATACCATCTGAATGGTAGAAAAATAACTTTTTTAGGAGCTTAGAATTTCATATTCTATAGTTTCTTAGTGCAACTTAGCTAGAATTAGGATAGTATGGAACTATCCATCAAAAGAAAATGAACTCTCTTCATAGACTGGAAGAATATTGTTAAAATGATCATACTACCCAAGGCAATCTACAGGTTCAATGCAATCCCTATCAAAATACCAATGGTGTTTTTTCACAGAAATAGAACTAATGATTCTAAAATTTGTATGAAAACACAAAAAACCCTGAATTGCCAAAGCAATCCTGAGAAAGAAGAACAGAGCTGGAGATATCATGCTTCCTGACTTCAGACTAGATTACAAAGCTACAGTAGTTAAAATAGTATAGTACTGGCACAAAAACAAACACATAGATCAGTGGAACAGAATAGACAGCCCAGAAATAAACCCACTCACTTATGGTGAATTAATCTACAACAAAGGAAGCAAGCATATACAATGGGGCAAAGGCACTCTCTTCAATAACTGGTGCTAGGAAAACTGGACAGCTACATGTAAGAGAATGAATTAGAACATTTTCTCACACCACATACAAAAATAAAGTCAAAATGGATTATAGACCTAAACGTAAGATCGGAAACCATAAAACTTCTAGAAGAGAACATAGGCAGAACACTCTTTGACATGAATTGTAGCAATATATTTTTGGATCTGTCTCTTAAGGGAAAAGAAATAAAAGCAAAAATAAATGAGACCTAATTAAACTTGAAAGCTTTTGCACTGCAAAGGAAACCATCAACAAAACAGACAACCTATTGAATGGGAGAAAATATTTGCAAATAATGTGACTGATTGGGGTTAAAATCCAAAATTTACTAACAGCCCATACAACTCAATATCAAAAAAACAAACAATGCAATTAAAAAGTGGGCAGAAGATCTGAATAGACATTTTTCCATAGAAGACATACAGAAGATCAACAGGCACATGAAAAGATGCTCAGCATCACTAATTCTCAGGGAAACGCAAATCATAACCACAATTAGATATCACCTCACACCTGTCAGAATGGCTATCATCAAAAAGACCACAAATAACAAATGCTGGCAAAGATGTGGATAAGAGGGAACCCTTGTGCACTGTTGGTGGGGATGTAAATTGGTGCAGCCACTATGGAAAACGTATGGAAGTTCCTCAAAAAACTAAAAATAGAACTACCATATGATCCAAAAATTCCACTCTTTTGTATATATCTGGGAAAAACGAAAACACTAATTCAAAAAGATACATGCACCCAAATGTTCACAGCAGTATTATTTACAATAGCCAATATATGGAAGCAACCCATGTGTCCATCAACAGATGAATGGATAAAGGAAATGTATCAATAGTATATATATACAATGGAATACTACTCATTCATAAAAAAGAATGAAATTTTGCCATTTGCAACAACATGGATGGACCTGAAGGGTATTATACTAAGTGAAATAATTAGGACAGAGAAAGACAAATATGGTATGTTTTCACTTATATGTGAAATCTAAAAAATAAAACAAATGAATGAATGTAGCAAAACAGAAATAGACTCATAAATATAGAGAAAAAATTAGTTGTTACCAGTGGGGAGAGGGAAGTGGAGAGGGAAAAGATAGGTGTAGGGGATTAACAGGTACAAACTAATATGTATAAAGTAAATAAGCTACAATGATATATTGTACAGCACAGGGAATATAGCTAATATTTTATATAATAACTTTAAATGACTATAATCCATAAAAATTTGAATCTCTATGTTGTACACCTGAAACTAGTATAATACTGTAAATCACCTATACTTCAATAAAAAAATTTTTTTTAACTCTCAACTACAATATAAGAATGGAAAAAATAGATGTTTGTTGAATATTGCAAATCAACCAATGCACCATTTAATGTGGTACAATGGAAAGGAAGCCCAATCCAAGTGGCTGTAAGTCACCCCAGATACAAAAAACAAGTGGCAGCCTATTGTCATTTATATTCAGTACTGTATTCACTTAGATAAAAGGGATGGGGGAGTCTCTTATCCCCGCCCTGTCTTGGATCACTTCAGGAACCTCTTAGCTCAGTGGGAAGCAGTACCCTAGTTCTTGACCTTTCAACTTCTGGTCAACACAGACAAATGGATTCAGATTCCAAGATGAGTTTGCATGGTCTCTTTGGACAGTACAACCTCTTTTGTAGTTATGGGTGGACAGACAAAAGACTTCATATACTTTGATATAACCATCATACCCTAAACACATTCAAAGTAACTCTATTAATTTATGCCAATGAGGAAAAGACCCTAATGGTGAATAAGCTTCTATTAACAAGTACACATAAGATTGAATATAATGAACAGCATCCAACACTTCCACCAAAAGCTTGTTATTCTCGTTTGTTCTCCCTCTCTCCTTCCTTTATTTCTTCTTCCTGTTTTGTTTCCTTCCTTCCTTCCTTCCTTCAGCAACAAAACAAATTAAAACTAAACAAACTGATCTATTATCCAAACATAGCAACTTGCTAAAACATCTTTGAGGGATGGTTGAAACATTTCAAATATTCCCTATAGTAATGAAATAATACTTTTATCCCTAGTTCAGAAAGAACAGCATAGCGTTTAAAAGCAAACCTCTGAAGTTAGACTGAGTTCAACACCAAATTACTAGTTGTGTTACTTTCAGCAAGTTACTCATCCTTTCTTCATTGGTAAAATAAGCACAACGATGGTACCTACCTCAGTGGGTTACTGTGAAGATAAATGAGTATGCTAGAGATTGCTAAAGCTCACCAAGATCCGTATTTCTTTGTTGTCCTCTTCCTCAACACACAGGTAGACTGCATCTCTCAGCTGTTAGGTATAACCATGTGATTAAGTTCTTGCTAATGAAAAGTGGTAAAGTATCATTTTCAGGCACAGACCATAAAATCCTACCTTTTGCAATCCTCACTCTTTTTTAATCATCCACTGGCTAGACTCCTAGGACTTAGAGGAAACCAGAGCCATGTGATGGAAAGAGTTTGTGTTTTAAATAATTACATGGAAAAGAGCTCCTCTCACTGACCCTCATGGGATTGTGATGTGAATGCCAAATAAATATTTATTGTGGGGAGTTACCAAAATATTTGACTACTACAATGAGATAATTCATTTAAAGTGCCTATTACAGTACCTGGCACATCCAAAAAAGTGCTTGATAAAAGTTACTCTAAACATTACTGTGGTGATGCTCTTGCAGTTTGTTATGGATTCAATGTTTGTGCCCTGCCTCAGATTCTTTTTTTTTTTTTTTTTTTTGCGGTACGCGGGCCTCTCACTGTTGTGGCCTCTCCCGTTGCGGAGCACAGGCTCCGGACGCACAGGCTCAGTGGCCATGGCTCACGGGCCCAGCCACTCCACAGCATGTGGGATCTTCCCGGACCGGGGCACGAACCCATGTCCCCTTCATCGGCAGGCGGACTCTCAACCACTGCGCCACCAGGGAAGCCCCCCCTCTCAAATTCTTATGTTGAAGCCCTAACCCCCAGTGTGGCTATATTTGGAGATAGGGCCTCTAAGGAAATAATTAAGGTTAAATAAGATCATAAGGGCAGGTGCTGATCCAATAGGACTGATGTCCTTATAAAAAGAGACACCAGAAAATGCTACACAACTGCTCAAAACAGAAATAAAAACTGAAATTAAATAGTAAAATGCTAGTAAATTGTAGTGTTATCACTCCATTTTGGTTAACTTACTACTGAAATTTCTTCAAAATGGCATTATGTAAAGCAACAGTAACCTTGTTTTATTATTATTAAATCCTAGACTGCTGTGCTTAACAAAAAGGATTTCTTTCCTCATAGGCTCTGTTTCAATATTTCATGGGCTCACATCTTCATGTATTCTCCTTTCTCTAAAATGACAGCTTTATTGATGCATTGGTCTAAACATGCATTTATAGAAATCCCTTACATTTATATTAAGGATCTCCTGCCACCTAGTGAATAAAGAGAACACTACTTTGATTACGGTATCAACTGCCCCACAGGTCAAAAGTCCCAAGTCTCAGAATGTGGGAAATTTCTACTCAGAACTTAAAAGTCCCACTTAACCAAAAATGGTTAACTCTTCATCAGCTATTGTCCAATAAGTTTGTATGTTGAACTTCAATACTCATGAAAGTAACTCAAGCTTGGAACCAGGAATTTCTCAGGTGGAAGGCATCTGGCTGAATACCCTTGGAAAATGGTGTAGAGACTAAGAATGAATTAGTAGAAATGGTGATCAATTACTAGAGGAACAAGTGAAAAGGATCCTATTTATTCTCACTTTTATATTAAAATGAAGGTCAAACCAGCAATGGCAGGAATCAGGCTAATTTAGCTCCATCTGCACACAGCTGGTTACTTTGTTGAGTGCTGTAAGAAGAAACATGGACATTCAGGCAAATGATTTGAAATTGAGTTAAAGTGGCCCAACCTAATAGTTTCACATAGCTTTTGCACAATTTGAATAATATTTGGCACACAAAAAATCCATGGCTTTGAAAGTTCAATAGATTTAACTGATCAATTTAATACTTAATGATTATTCCTTATATCTCACAGGTAATGGAACTGATTTAATTCAGTCATTAAGACAGATAAACATGTTTGGTTGACCATTATTTTCCATTGCATGTGCATGGCCTTACAACTAGTTTTGAACCCTCTTTGAGTTACAGGCCAGAACATTAGATGAATTTTACGTAGTGGGTTTCTCAAACAGAGCTTAATGAAAGCCGATCGATCAATCTCATTGATTGATCACATGTTGTTGGTTTTTTTTTGTCTACAATCTAATGACCTTAGGGGTTTAGAAAGGAAGGGTTGTTTTAGTGTAGGACACACTGAGTGTGGCACCTGAGACAATTGCTAGCCAGTGGCTTTCTAGTGACCATGCCTCTTAGTATAAAGTTCCATTTATCTTTGTTTTTAAATTTTGCCCTTATTTTTTTCTCACTGCCTTATCTTTTCATCTCCTGCTTGTACGCACTGACTTATCGTGTCTCTCCTTACCAACATTCTTACCACTTGGAAGCACTATACTGTTGTGGAAATAGCAAGAGCTTTAGTGCCTGACATGTTTGGGTGGTAAAAGGGTGGTGATGATGACAATGACGATGACAACGATGATGACTACAAATAGATATCCTTTCTGAGCAGTTACTAACAGTATGGGACAGTGCTAAGTGACTTATACACATATGTCATTAAATATCCACAAAATGCCTTTGATTATATGTGCTATTAAAATGTCTATTTCAGAGATGGTGAAAACAAGGTACAGAGAAAGTTTAATGATCTGTCCCAAGGTCATACTGCTAGAAATTAGGGGCAGCTAGAATTCAAACTCAGCTTCCTCTGCCTCCAGGGTCCTAATTCTTAACCACAATGTTTAACAGAGTTACTTAACATCTCTGAGCTTCAGTTTACTCAACTGTAAACTGAGCATCCAGTTTACTCAAACAAGGATGATAATATATACCAACTCATAATGTTATTATGAAGATCAAATGCACAAATGGTGGGTGGTTTTCTCTCCCATTTCTCCCTCTCCATTTCTTAGGAACCCAGGAGAAACTTCAATTCTTCAGGTATCACTGAGAACTTATTTTTGTCAGACTCAAATGGAGCCCTAACTTTCTTGGACTTATTGCCCCAGAATTCTTTAGGGCAGTCTCCCCTATCATCTTTCCTGCCCTCAGGGTTCCAAGTGATACTCTCTGGTTCATTGCTTCAACATCATGGCATAATGCCATCAAAAGTAATTAGCAGCTTGTTAAGCATCCCCTTAAAGACCTTGCCTCCTTCCCCTCTCACTCACCCAAGGGCTTACATTTGCCTTTATTCCAGAAAGGGCACTAGTATCTGTTTATCAAATCACAGTTGACACTATGAAGAAATAATATACATCACTGTCTAAGTTGAAACCAGTATAGTAGCCAACGTGCATCAAACTAAATGACTAGAAGTACAAGTTGAATGTTTTAAAATAAAAATTGAAATAAATTTTTAAACAGGGACTAATTTGGTACTTACCACTGTACTTAACAGATTCACTGATCACCTGGAATTTACCACAATCTAAGAACACTTTCTGGGAAATCTACTGTCCTTAGGGACTAAGAGATGGGAAAAAAAGTTCTATTCAGATACCAATTGGTTTCCTCTGTTCTAAATGTTAAAAGCTGCTTTGATAGGAGTCAGCCTATATTCTGTATTTCATTGCCAAGAAAGAAGGAATTGTAAGAAAAGGTCCGATTCACTGTAGCCCTCAGACACTAGATATCATTTGACCTTCAAATGAATGTTTATTCATATTAATATGGTGTCAAAGGTAAAATTACAAGAGCTCACTCCAGGATCCCAGTCTGTGTTGCAATACCCAGGATCAGTAGCAGCCTGCCTCACCTGAGGAAGTAGCCCAAACCAGTATTCCTAAACCAAATATATCAGAAAAGTTGTTTAAAATCAGGGCAAGGGGAGGAATATAGATTCCCACCATGGTTGTGTTATTAAGTAGACATGCCTATCTGTTTTGAATCTGGGTCAAAACTCTTATCACCTGTTTCTTCTTATCTGACATGAATGTACTTGCACTCCATTCCTGCCTGTACCCTCTAGCTGTGCTTGATCCTCTGGATGCAGTTCTTTCTCCCATCTACACAAACTAACCAGGCTTCCATTTGTGTCCCTATCATGGCTGGACTTCTTATATGGCCTCCCAGCTCCCCTGACATTCCCAATTGTGACACAGGTCCTCTGGTTTGAACGGACAGCCTGACCCCAAGTTTGCTCACCAAGATCACGCATCACCTCGTCCTTCTGCACAGTGATCCACCAAACCTGGCACGTACTCTTAAACTTGAACACTCAGAGGGCAGAAAATGTGTCTCTGTAATTCTCTTGGCATAGCACACACGCACTTAAGTGCTTTTTGATTATGATAACTGAATGTGCTCAGAAGTTCTCATAATGGAAACAAATTAAGTCCCTTCACAATGAAATTTATGAAGGCTTAGCAGATTAATACTACCTCAGAGTGGTGGAAGAAAATGCCTTTTCACCACCAGTAGAAATGAATCACCCTCAACTAACAGGGCAATGTCTTTATGAACAGGTAGAAAAGGAAAGTTGATGGGGGAGGAGAAGCAGAAAAGGCCCTGAATAGCAAAAGGCACACAGAGACCTGCAGAAACCAAACAAGAATCTTACTAACACCCACTGCCTTCAACATCCTTTATCTAGATTCACTTCAGTTAGTGCAATTTCTTTAGAAAAATCAGGAGAAACAATGGTATTGGGTGGGTATTCTATGAACATGATTGCAAAGTGTTTTTTTATCACTGAAAGTTGCTGGGTTTCCTCCTTATTAATACAACTTTTTCAAAAGCCTAAATTATATAACATTCAGAGTAAAAAGAAGATCATTCTACATGTGTGATCTGTGTTTTAGCTCCCTGGGGATCTGACTGTTTCTAACACAGGCCTATAAAGCAAATTCTGCATTGTTGGCTCTCAAATGTTTTGCAGCAATGATTGAAAGAAATTGGATAGGAAGTTTAAAAATTAAAGTTCTCGTTACAATGGTAATTGGTTATATGCAGGATTTTGGATTCACTGGATGACTACTAAATGATATCTATCAAACCCTGGGGCTAATTATCTTTTTCCCCCCTCTGAATATATATCACTTTTATCAACACCAAAATTTAGGCAAAGCATGTGTTTCTGTAAACTGAGCATTGCATTAATAAGAGTTCTACAAGTGAAGCTATACACCAGAAATCCAAGGAAACTCTAGAATGAAGTTATTAACATTGCAATAGATGTTAATCACCTTCTACCTTCTACTTTTCAAGGAGATTCGAAAGATCACTGATAGGCTTTTACTGGAAAGAAGGAGGTGGAGTAGCACGTGTCCCTGATCTTCGGAAGAGTTCAACTCTACGGAATTCCTATATTTTTTCCCATAAAAGTGATGCATAAAATGTATAAGCGCAATTTAGTTGTTACGCCTCCATAATCTTAGCCTATATATCAGACTAAAAATCTGAAAAAAAAATTCTTTGTTAGACCATGTGTCCCAGTCTTTGTTTTGGAATATATAAGAATCACAGGGCCAGGTAAATAGGCATGAATTCTGCTCTTACAACATTTTAAAGGTTTATAATGCTAGAACACATATGATTTGATTTGATTGGGGTTAGTTTATATTTTTGTGGTTATTCTTTGGACCTTAAGGATGGGAAGACAGGCTCCTAAAAAATCTAAGTTTGAGAAACAAGATTCTTTTGCAATGACAGCCTCCATTGAACTGGTGAACCTAAACTCTGGGTGATAAGAAACATTTTCTGGCCCTGTTGGAACAAGAAAGCCTTCTGAGGGAGGCAACCAAGTTAAATATTGAGCAGGGGAAGAGAGACTGCCAAGGTCCTATAAGTTCAAAAACCATTCCTAGTATCACTGTTATTAATATTTCTTGAACACTTACTATGTGCTCTTTATTATTTTGATATATGCTTTCACTTGCATCATCTCATTTAATCCTTAAACTAGCTCTGTGAGGTTGGTTCTATTATTTGATCTACTTCACAGAAGAGGAAGCTGAAGTTCAAAGAGGTTAATTAACTTGCTACATACAGGTCACATAGGTGACAGGAGGAAAAGGCAGGCTTCAAACCTAGGACTATCCAATTCTAAAACCCAGTCTTACCAATATGTCAAAAATGACTGGGAAACAAATCAGTTGAGCGTATAAATATATCCAAATCAGCAGTTGTGTTTGTTTCAGAGACTTATTTTAAATACGCCAGGGTTCTCAAAGTATTAGGAAAATATAATGCAGAAAAGAAACGTGGGCCTTGGAGTCAGATAGACCTGAGTTCATAATTCAGTGCTTGGAAAAACCAGCTATGTGAATGAGGGCTAGTTATCTGACTTGGCCAAGACATACTTCCCTCATTTATAAGGGAAGTAATAATGATACCTGCTTTGCTGGATCACTGAGAGAATTAAATGAGATAATATATGTAAAGTGCCTACCAGTTCCTGGCACCTAGTATACACCCAATAAGT
This sequence comes from Aethalodelphis obliquidens, assembly GCF_003676395.1. Taxonomy (NCBI): domain Eukaryota; kingdom Metazoa; phylum Chordata; class Mammalia; order Artiodactyla; family Delphinidae; genus Aethalodelphis; species Aethalodelphis obliquidens. The sequence continues at coordinate 4,166,096 of NW_020838021.1, read as the reverse complement.
AGTCTAAGTGGTATTGATTACTATTGTGTATGGAGCCATAGTGGCCTGCAAAGACCTCTCAAGTGGTGTCTGGCCTGGTTCAATATGCAGGTCACACAAAATTGTGGGTTTTAAAAGTGTCATTTTGACCACTTTAAAAGGCAATAAAATCATTTTAAAATGAGGCCCAGTAAATAATAGCTCTTTATTCAAGCAACAGCACAACACCTTTTTTTTTTTTTTTTAATGTGCGGTACTAAGAGTGGAAGGAGGAAAATAAATGGTGTCTTTTGCCTCCAAGTGGTCTCTGGCATAAAGTCGGAAAATGCTTGAGAGGGAGACAGACACACTGCATGAGCCAAAGGCACATCTTATTTCATTCCTTAAGTTTTAAAGCATTTTTAAGGCTTGAAGAACCCTGATCATGATCAAATGTAAAGCGAAAGGCCTTTTCCTTCTAAGATCATGTCAACCAGCCCCCTGGCTCCAGGCACACTTGCCTGAGACTCATGCTGAACACATGGCCACCAATTCCCCAGCTGTCTTCAGTAATTTGTGCAAGTGTTTGGCAACCTTGTCTGTCAGGGAGTGCTTCCTCATTATATTGGACTCTAGAAGAGTTACTCCTCACCTTCCATAGATTATTTGCTGCCACATGTATTTTTAAAAAGAGATTTTCTAAGGGAAGGTTATTAAGGTGTATTTAATTAAAGCTTCTACCTTTCACTGTCACAAAAACATATAACTCATGATTAATAACTCGAAGAGATTTCTTCATCCCGAAGGCCTGTCCTTGCCAATTTTAAATCACACATAGTATCCTATTTTTATCTGTCTCTGTGTTAAAGTCCAGAAACTTAATCAGTTTTTTCATCGCCCCTCCCCCCCGTAGGTCTTCTCATAACCTCATGCATTGAGAAGGAAAGAACAATGTTCCAAAACTCAGTTTAATAAACACCTTCAGGACATATGCATTAAGAATCAATAATTAAATGCTGCCCCTGGTATAAAGAAGTGGTACTACTGACACACCTCAGGGAGAGAGCATGGGCTCAAAAGACTTTTTATTTTTTTGCAGTAGCAGAGATGGACTTCAGTGGATCAGTAAGTATTTTTCCCAAGGGAAAATATTTGTAAGCTACATGTCTAAGATTTGGGAAGCAAGGGTAGAGGAAGCAAAGAAGGCCAAATGAACTTAATAGAACATGGCTCACCTCAGCACATAAATCTCCAATCTTCACTCTGTATGACTAACCTCCTTCTCCCATTACCTTGGCCTCTCACTATGTCTTGGGATTCACTTCCACTATTTAAAAAGATTAAGTGTGGACATGCAACAATATGGCTGATGGATGAATCTCACAAACACGATATTGAAAGGGTACAGACTATGATTCCATTTATATAAAGTTAAAATGGACAACTAATGTATGCTGTTAGAAGACAAGATGGTGGTTAACCCTGAAGGGATAATAACTGGAAGAAGGCATGAGGGGAGCTTCCAGGGTATTGGGGATATTCAGTTTCTTGATCTGTGTGTTGGTTACATGTTCAATGTATGAAAAACATTGGCCTGCACATTTATAATAAGGGAGACTTCCTATATTTATATTAAACTTTGATAAATATTTTTATTTTATTTTTTGCGGTATGCGGGCCTCTCACTGTTGTGGCCTCTCCCGTTGCGGAGCAAGGGCTCTAGAGCGCAGGCTCAGTAGTTGTGGCGCACGGGCCCAGCCGCTCTGCGGCACGTGGGATCTTCCCAGACCAGGGCACAAACCCGTGTCCCCTGCATCGGCAGGCAGACTCTCAACCACTGCGCCACCAGGGAAGCCCCAATAAATATTATTTTTAAAAGGTAGGCGTGAGGACTTTTCATGTAGTAAGATTTGCTCAAACTCCTCAACCCTTTCTGCATGGATGCCACTAATACTAACCAAGTGAATATGAGAGACACAGCCAGTGTGGCAATAGATTTCTTATATGTTTTCTAGAGTGAAACAATGGCTTATGCGTCTCCTTTGTAATCATGGGTGATAGTGTTCCATTGCTTTCTTCATTCATCCATCCATCAAATACTTACTGAGCACCTTTTATGTGCGAGGCACTGTGTAAAGCACTGGGGATACCAATGGTGACTGACATAGATATGGTCCTTGCCCTCTCAGAGCTTACAGTCTGATGGGAAAACATTCAATAAAGCATAAAATGATTAAATAACTGTAGATTGTGATAAAGAAAATGTAGAAAATTAAACAGAGTGTAAAGTGAGATAATAGGAGGGATGAGGAGGCTGTTGTAGACAGGATAGCTGGGGAGGGCCTCCCTGAAGTGACAAGTCATCATCCATGAAGTCTAGGGGACTCATCACATATGAAGGCCCTGAGGTAGAAAAGCTTGAGCAACCACAGAGTGGCTAGCCCTCTCTAAGCTAGCACTAAACCTGCTGACACTGTGGGGAAGGCAAGAGGTAGTATCTAGAAGCAAAGCATCTCCAGGAAAAACTCTCAAACCTGAAAGTGATATGCTGCCAAGTTTGAGGAATTGTTGATTATGACCATCTTCTTTACTTCCTCAGTTAAACGTTCATAGTGAAAGATGCCCGAGGAGTACCAAGGAAGCCTTTTTAGGCTTTTTAGAAAATTAAAGAGTTGCAAACTCACAACATCAAGACTAGACTCATGTACCCTAGAATTATCTTAACCACTTCCTTATATATCACAACTCTTATCATCTAGTTAAATCATAAGGGCCAAAGTTTGATATAACCTTATTAGCCTATAATGAAAGCATTACTCCAGCCTCACACTGCAATTCTCCATTCTCATCATAGACACACACACACACACACACACACACACACACACACACACACACGAGTATAAAAGGGCTGCACTGTAGTTTGAGGATGTTCTTTGAAGTCCTGGGCCTTAAACGGCAGCAGCATTATAGATACTTCTCTTTCATGTATGCATGAACCTACGAGAAACAAAGCATCCAGTACATCTTATTCACAGAAATAAGTTTCCTACTATTTGCACAAGTAAGACAACCCCAGGCAAGGTGGACTATATTCATGTTTCTTACCCATGTCTAAAGCAACTCTTCAACATGGTAAAGGCTTTTTATGTTGTTCATTCTAATTCAAAAAGTAGTTTTATAAGGATTGACTCCATACAAAAACAAATACCCAAGAACATTGTTTTCCATTTATTTTCCTACAAAGGTTTCTGAGCCCTCTGCCACTCTCTGGGATGCCCAGATCTAATTGAACTAAACACGTCTCCTACTACGAGTCCTGCATGGAACAATGTGACCTCCTTTGTAGGAGAAAGTCCTGCTAGCTACCACAGTCCCTCCTTCCCTCCTATCCTAGAGTAATTCGGGTACAGGGGAGAAGAGTACACGTGGAAGCAAAGTCCAATATAAAGGAAAGTATACATGACATGTCTTGGGGTTTAGGCCCTACCTAGAGTCTCTACCGAAAGGACTATATCTGAACCTGTGAGCCTCACCAATATAGCTGACTGGACCAGGGATGAATACCTAATGCAAGAAGGAGGGACTCTTCCGGAGCTGGGCCGAGCCAATCATAAGCCATCAGGAATTTAAACCTAGACATGTGGAGGAAAAGTCCAGGTACTGGATCTGAAAGCTCATGCCAAGTTAGGGCTTGGACATCCATAGTGACCAATGCTTCAGAGGACTAAGAAGAGGAATCCAATTAAGGGGAGTAGAGGTGTGAGGGGAGAAAGAGCAGATGTTCCATGAGAATCCGGGAGAAAGTAGCGGGCATAAGAAAAACCATGCACTTGCAGAGAGGTGGAAAGAGATGCCTAAGTTTCTAATATAGTATTCGTGGGTTTTTTGTTTGTTTGTTTTTTGGTCATGCCACGCGGCATGTGGGATCTTAGTTCCCCGGCCAGAGATCGAACCCATGTCCCCTGCAGTGGAAGCAGGAAGTCCTAACCACTGGACTGCCAGGGAAGTCCCTAGTATTCGCGTCTTGCCTTTGCATTCTGCGAGCTAGCTCTATGTTTTTTTCAATAACCTCCCCACTTTACTATCTTAAGTGAATTTCCATTTTTTGTAATCAAAAAGAACCTTGACTAGAGGAGAGGAGGACCTAGCCCCCTTAAGACTGTGCAACTCTCTCCCTACTGAGAGAGAAGGGAAAGGAGTAAGGAGAAAGAATATACTAAATATATTGCAGATGAAAGGAAGAGGTACTAGCATAGTAGTACACAGGCAGTAAATGAAAAAGACTGCATTTGTGGTCAAAGGCGTCCCTATGCAGATTTTCCAGAACTCTCTTGTATTTCCCTTTCATGATATCCTTGCCTCCCCTCATTATATTATTGGGAAGGTAGCATAACACTGGGGAAAGGGTATGGGCGTCAGCCAGCCAGTTTAGGGTTCAGAATCCAGATTCTTCACTTCCTAGCTGTGCGACCTTAGATAAGTTTCTTTATCTCTACAAGCCAAATTTTCATTATTTGTTAAATAAGAATAATGGCTATCTCCCAGGGTTGTTGTGAGAATTAAATTAGAGAATATAATACACACGGCAGGGCACCTGGCAGGCCGTAGATGCTCAACAAAAATTAGTTCCCCTCCTGCCAGCGGGGTGGATATGGGGGTAGGTGTGGAATCCAGTTTTCAAACTACATGAAACTTCATCACGTTTCATATATTTACTTAATCTTTTGTTAAGATGGTAAAGATGGACAGGTTTTTAATTCTTCCTGCATCCAGTTTGCATAGCAGGACTATTATTTTTACGTGAACTGATATGACTTTCCTAAACAGCTGACACTCCAATTTTAAAATGTAAAAAAAACCTTTTAAATATTCCAAAGTCAATGATCAATGACTTTCCAAAAAATTTTATTATTACCCCAGTGGTTTTCAATCTCATTTTTCAGAGCACTCAGGACTCCAAAGAGGTATGGGATAACGAGGAGGTCATGCAGAAGGCAGAGCAGACGAGAGACTGCTCTAATCCAGGCAAGTTCATTTTCTTAATTATTTTAGATATTGGAGTTCCACATAGGATTTTACTTAAAAAGATGGTTGTATTTCTTTAAGGAAAAAAGCTGTAAAACCCCACTGCTATACAACATGGCCTCTTTCCCTTGGCATGGACAGTCAAGCCTGGTCTGCAATTCCACTTGAGTCTAACTCTTCCACATTTCTAGCCATCTCATTCTAGTACAGCTATAACCATAAGGCTTCAGGTCATTCTAACATGGATCAGAATCGCTATCTGAAAATATAACCTATTCTAAGTATACTTGTATAAGTGTATGCTGCCCAAACACAGTCATGAACAAACTTATACAAAGGAAATAGCAGTAGGGGTTTGGATTCACCAGACCAGTGGCATGCAAGAACCCTTTGGAAATAATATGTAGGCCCCTGAACTGACTCTCCAAGAAAATGTCTGTTAATGATCAGTAATACTTGACAGGGTCTACCAAAGGAGAAAAAAGAAGGAGATAAAAGAATATGAACACTGAAGACAGTTCAAGTATGAAGCATCATCATGGGATACATACACAAGCAAAAAATGTAAAAAATAATAATCTCAGAAAGAGAGTCAAACAGGGTTTTTCAGTCAAGAGAAGCTATCTCAGAGGGTCCTTCTGGAACTGAACAAACTGATTTTTTTTAAGTTGCCCAGAGAGTGTATGACTATTAATAACATGATTAGTCTCAGAGTCACAGATAAATGGGTTCCCAACAGAGCAAGGGTATGTATCTCCACTGTACACAGTATTCCAATATATTTTTTTACTCAGTCTCAAACCAACTCCCTCTAATTTTATTTAAAGGAAAGGTTGTTATTCCTGAATGTGTAATGATACCAGAGCTAAAAGATTTCCCGATATAGACTCAGCTGGGATGTTACTCTAATATTATTAACCTAAATGAAAACTTTCTTGAGCAAAGCTGATCTTATTTCTATATTGTCAAGACTGACAATAGCTTATGTATCTTCTGCCATGGAAACTAATGTTAGCTACTGGTAAAAGTAGTGCAACCATTTGTAACTTTCTTTAAAGTACCTATCACCAAAATACCTACATGCTAACATAGCGGTATTAGAAATCTGAAATTCTGTCAAAGAGAAATTAACTATCCTCTACACAAAGCAAAGGCACATAACAGTCTAGATTGTGAAACAAGAATTTTTCTAATACTGTAATGATTAATCCCATGAAGAAAAAAATCAGAAAAAAAGCCATAAGTCTTCTTGGAAAAGAGACTAATATAGCATTTACTTTTTCTCCCTTTACATTATCTAAAGTATCAATAGCAGATTTGGGAAAAATAGTCAATGTAGAGGTTAATTTTCCTAGACCATGAAATTAAACACCTGGATGTCTCAAAAAACATATGGATAACTTACACACTTTTATTTTTCAGAGTTTTAAAAAAACTTTTATTTTATGCTGGAGCATAGTTGATTAACAATGTTGTGTTAGTTTCAGTGTACAGCAAAGTGATTCAGTTATACGTATACATATATCTATTCTTTTTCAAATTCTTTTCCCATTTAGGGCATTATAGAATATTGAGCAGAGTTCCCTGTGCTAGACAGTAGGTCCTTGTTGGTTATCTATTTTAAATACAGTAGTGTGGTGTACATGTCAATCCCAAACTCCCAGTTTATCCCTTCCTCCAACCTTTCCCCCCCTGGTAACCATAAGTTTGTCAGAGATATTTCTGATGTCTTATTGACACTGAGGAATTCTGAGTCATAATGCAAATCCTTTTATTTAAGAGAGCAAGAAGTAACTAAATTCCTCAAAACAGAATGATTTTGAAATGTTTTTGTTCCCTAGTAAAGTACAGAATGGTATGTTACTACATCCAAATGTACACGATGTCTGAGGATCATTCTGATGATAACTTTTGGTCAAATTCATTAGCATTGTTAGCGATCCTGAGTCATTTATAAGTTAGGAAAACTAACCTTCCAATAAATCCAAAGATGTAGCTCACTTTTTACATTGTTCCTCTCTTATACATTAATACTTGTTCTGACAATATATAAAAATGTAAACACTGAATAAAACAGTTGCATTCATAATCACAGCTTACATCATAAAACTAAAATAAGAAAAAAAATGGTCTGGAATAAATGTCACTTCTACCTCCTGTGTAGCCAAACTGGGCTTCTAATTCCTGTCACTTTCCAAAACAATCATGAAAAACTTGAAATGGAGTCCTGTGCTGCCTATAGAACACATCCTATTTGCTAATCCATTGTGAAAGTTTAGGCAGGCAGTCAAAAAGGGAAAGAGGTAAGGAGAGAACAGCTAAGTTCTTCACATCAGTTTTGTTCAGCAATAACTCTCCTCCCTTCTCTCCACCTCTAAATCTTAATCATCTTTATTAAGTTAGGACTTTGACCAGAAAGATCCAGCCAAATTCCCCAAACAACTAACAATACCAAAGAAGCACATGAGCACCACATTTGAGAAGTAAAGGGATGAATATCCATGAGGGCAAGAACTGTCTTATTCACAGGACCCATCATAGACCTGACTCATAATAAATGTACTCACAAATATTTAATGAATGAATGAGTGAAATGAAGACATGTCCAAGGCTTTCTCCTTTCCCATTTTCCATTTCCCCCCTAACTATTATTTTAACTCCCATCTCCCACAGAAAATCTGGGCCTGACTTTTTCTTTGAGGCTGTAAGCATTTCACTGCAGCCAGAACATGTGACTCCCTTACGGGGTTCATAGTGGTGGGACTGACTTGTATTAGAGCATGGAGGTTTCTGCTTTTCAATTACCAGATACCTATATGTTTTGCATTAGTCCTCATTTGTTTTTGTTTTTGTTTTTGTTTTTTTGCGGTACGCGGGCCTCTCACTGTTGTGGCCTCTCCTCCCGTTGCGGAGCACAGGCTCCAGACGCACAGGCTCAGCGGCCATGGCTCACGGGCCCAGCCGCTCCGGCGGCACGTGGCATCTTCCCGGACCGGGGCACGAACCCGCCTCCCCTGCGTCGGCAGGCGGACTCTCAACCACTGCGCCACCAGGGAAGTATGATGATTGAGACATCACTACAAATACTGGAAATCATTAAAGCTATAACCAGATTTTCTCATAAATATTTCAAATAAATCCAAGTGATTCTCCAATTTTTAAAAATTTACCAACAAATAAAATGCACCTGAAAATTACAACTTAGCCTTAAGCTCTATAATTGCTATAGATTCTTAGTTTGCAAAATTTGCAAAATGTAACCTTGTATTTATTTAGCAAAGCTACATTATGTGCAACTTTAATATTAATAAAACAAGCCATCTCATTTATCTTTATTAACAAGACTGTCACTTCATAAATTTTCAACTAACACTCAATGACTTTTTATATTTGAATGCAAAAAAGACAAATTAAAATTCCTCATCCATTTCACTTCCACTGAGGGAAATCAAGCAGAAAACACTGAGAACAAATGCCCTCTTAGATCTGAGAACTCGAGTTTGGTTTGATCAAGGTTGGGTTCACTGGCATAGGACAAAGTTAAATTTTTACAACTTGCTTTCTAACTTTCTTAATCACGGAAACCATATTGATTCAGGACACTATGATAGCAAAACTAACTAGAATGCTGTCCCTTCAGAGAGAGCCTTTACACCTTTTAATCAGCACAAATGATCAGCAAAATTTACTAGGCAACATATGTGAATTTTACACAAACACAAAGTCAATACATCAACATAGAGGTATAAAGATCAATTCAAGAAGACATTTCTGAGGTAGAACCAACCATAATTAGGGACCAACTAGATAGGGGATGAGAGAGAGTTAATGGTAAATAGAGTGAAGGGTAGAGTTAATTGGCAGTTTTTTCATATTAATAAGGAAAATTTATTCACATTTTAGTGAGATGTAAAAAAACTTAAAAATTTATTCACATATTTAGTGAGGTGTAAAAAAACTTAAAAGGTTCATGATTAGCAAGCCAGACCTTCCTCATCCATGGTTCATTTTTGCCTCCCAGTTAACCCAAAATATGCCATAATTGAATTTGGTTGATTTCTAACCATTTCTTCAATATGTAAAAGTCATTTTTGAATTCTAAGCCCACCTACCAAGAATCTAAGCATAGCCCCTAATAGTTTCTGTTAGCTTCTCTCAGGTTCAATCTTTCCCTTTTCAGTTAAACACAGATTCATCTATTTTTTCAAGCTTTTCTTGTTTCATATAGGCTGAAATAAAAATATATAATATATATCATATATAATAAATATTAATATATATAACAATGTATATATGTTTGTGTATATATAAACACACACAATATATATACAGAGAGAGAAAGAGTATTCCATTTCCAGCTTCAGTTTTTCTGATTTTATTCCTATAAACTTGTGCAACTCAAATCACAGGCACACACACTTCATGGGAGTCTAAAGATTCTTTTCATGTTTTACTCAACATTACTTTTTAGTTATAAAAATTAGTTAAGCCATAATAGACTCTCTGTTTACATCTGCAAGACTCTAACATTATAATTAGATGTTAAAATATACTTTTTCACTCCCGCTAAATCTGTTTTTCAACCTCAATGAAACCTCCAATTACATCCTAGTCTATCAGCCTCTTCCTGACTACCCTTACATGCCCACCTGACCCTCATCAGTAATCACAGTTCCCTTGTGCCCCTGACCTGCCAACACATGGGACCTGCCAATTCACAACCCTGTACCCATCCCTCCTTCGTTTTTTGTTTTCTTCTTTTTTTTAACTCTTCAAGCTCACAGGCAGCTGAAAGCAAGAGAAAACCCACATGTCCTTGCTGATTGGTTCCACTGTAGAGCTGGAATTTTTTTTTAACAACCGTTGGTCCTTAAAAATCTAACATTGATGCTTTTACTCAGCCCTACTTCATTCAGGCCAACTCACTCTCTTGGTCATGGATGACTTTTTCCCTTATTCTTACAGAAATCAAGGGTCATCAGGTCTGAACTCTCAAATTCCCTTACTTATACCTTCAAAATGTATTTTCATCTATTCTTACTCTTTTCTGCATCAGAGGAAGAAATGTCCTCCTTATTTTCCAAGAACCTTCCCACATCCGTGCTTTTATTTCCATCTCACCTGTATGGTCTTTTCTGAAAATTTGCTCTGTCAGTTATATTTCCTTTCAAAATTCTGTCTCAAACTGTGTGTGTGTATATCTATCTATCTATCTATCTTTCTCTCTCTTGCTCATTCTCTTGCTCTCTCTCTCTCCCTCCAGCATTCAATATCTTTCTCAATCACTCTGTCTCAATTTCTCTCTCAATCTTTCTCCCTTTCTTAATTTCTCTCTTCTCATTCCTTCTATTTTTTCTCATTCTCTTCTTTCAAGTTTCTCAGCAGCACTCTATCCTAGATCTCCTCTAGTCTGATCACGACACCTCTAGCTTTACCTGCTTCTTTTTCTCTACCAGCTTCTTAAAACCTGTCTTTCCCCTGAGTTTTGTCCTCTTCCCTGTACTCTTCACAATTCTATATGCTCTCACTGAGCAATTTCACTCAGGTCATGGTTTTAACTACCCCGTATATGCTGATGACTCTCAAATCTGTGTCTGGCTCTAAATTCTCGAAATCCAGTTCCATTGTTCTGAATGTTCTGCATGCCTAGCGTTCTACAGTAATCTTATAACAAACACATCCAGCTTCCCCTTCCCCAATCAAACCTCCTCCCCTCCTCCCCCTCCTCCCC